>NC_086444.1:876712938-877070438 GCF_028390025.1 Pseudophryne corroboree | reverse complement strand
AAGGTTGTAGAAGGTAACATGTTATTGTATGCTTACACATAGTGGTGAACACCACACCCCTTGGAGTTCCCGGGACGCCAGTGCTAAGGCGCTCTGATGACATCAGCGGGCCTCCGTCAGGTGTGGTGGAGATGGTGATAAAAGCTATGTTTCTTTTGTATGTGGGTGTCTTGATAAATGGGTTTGTACCCTGAAACCTTGAACAAAGTTATTAGCCTCTAGTGTTTCTTTAGGCCCTGAGTGCTAGGCACAAGTTTGCGGAGAGTGTGTATATATATATATATAAACTTCCAATGTAATAGGCGGCACTCAGAGACTTGGCTGCTATGGAGAACGTGCATAGAAGCCCCGTGGGGCGTGCTTTATTGTAGGTGACGTGTCGGGGATGTCTCCCCTTCTTCAGACAAAGCATAGTGACAAAAACTTAAATACATGAATGGACTTACCCCCTCCCCGTTTGTGTCAGCCGGCTCCCGGTCCCTGCGGCCGCCTTCCTGCAGCGGGCACTTCCGGCCGCAGCTCCGTCCGTCGCACCAGAAGTGACATCATCCGTCCGGCTCTGGGGACCATGGAAACCAGCTGTAAACAAAAGAGGATTACATGAAAGTCTTCACAGTGCACAAAAGAAATATGTAAAAGCAGGAACTGCTTGCCCTGCATTGTGTAAAACAAACCTTTAACATAAGTGAATAGCGTGTGTGTAAAATACAATTTGGGTGGCAAACAAATGATTCTGTATAAGCAACTTGTTCAACAGTGTATGTGTCAACACCATCCACGTGAGACTCGTCAAGAGCAGAAACATGTTGGTTTTTTTTTAAAGTAACCAGAAGACTTAAAAATTGGTTCTTAAACAGAACCATCTGCCTGTGGGGCTGTGTTCTGAAAAGATTTCCTTACACAGTTACAGCATCATCCTTATATCATGAGTACATATGTAGTACTGACATCTTGTGGCCGGATTATAAACCACATTTATCTATCTAAAAAAGAATGCACCTTAGTACAAATATCACAAACCATCAAGGAAATATGCATTGTTTTGGACAACCGCTCTAAAAACGTATTTTGTGTGGCCTACTCAATGCTTCCTAGCCCAAACTGAAGAAGCAAGTGAGTTTATAGGAAATGGCACAAAATGAGTGATTCATTCAGGCCCTTGGGGGCCACACAATCCAGGCGGAAAATCCATCTGGATTCTAATTGTAATAACAACTTCCCCCTGTCTCCTCCTCGTCGGAGTGCTGGGACATGGTCTATGGCTTTATATTTCAAACTGGCAAGGTTGTGTTTATGTGTCACAAAGTGGCATGCCACTGGTTGATCACTATCGCCCGTAGTCAGGGCTGCTCTGATGGCTGATCTATGTTGGGTAAGACGTACCTTCAATTGGCATTCCATCTTCCTAACATAGTACAGCCCACACGGGCAAATAGTGACATATATCACGTATTTGCTAGTGTATGTCAGCGGCCACTTTATGCCAGTGCCGTTACTAGGCATTTTAGCACAGTGTGCAAGAAACGGCATTGGTGCCCCCCCCCCCCCCATGCAAGATAGGGGCAGTGCGCGCCTTAGGCACGCAAGAAATATATAGGGGCATGGCTTCATGGGGAAGGGGCGTGGCCACAAAATAATACCAATTCATACTACTGTGCACAGTAGTCTCCATTATTCAAATTACGCTGCACAGTAGCGCCACTACACCAGGTAGAGCCCCTTTTACACATTACAGCAGACAGTCCCCCTTTTTACACATTACGGCAGACAGCGTCCCCCTTTTTACACATTATGGCAGACAGAGTCCCCTTTTTACACATTACGGCAGACAGCGTCCCCCTTTTACACATTACGGTAGACAGCATCCCCCTTTTTACACATTACGGCAGACAGAGACCCATTTTTACACATTACGGCAGACAGCGTCCCCTTATTACACATTACGGCAGACAGCGTCCCCTTTTTACACATTACGGCAGACAGAGTCCCCTTTTTACACATTACGGCAGTCATCGTCCCCCTTTTTACACATTATGGCAGACAGCGTCCCCCTTTTCACACATTACGGCAGACAGCATCCCCTTTTTTACACATTACGGCAGACAGAGTCCCCTTTTTACACATTACGGCAGACATCGTCCCCCTTTTTACACATTACGGCAGACAGTGTTCCCCTTTTTACACATTACGGCAGACAGCGTCCCCTTTTTACACATTACGGCAGGCAGCGTCCCCTTTTTTACACATTACGGCAGACAGCGTCCCCTTTTTTACACATTACGACAGACAGCGTCCCCCTTTTTACACATTGCAAGAGAATAGATAGAGAAATAGAGAGGGAGAGAGAGAGAGAGAGAGAAAAAGAGAGAGAGATACTTACCATCTCTCCCCGCTGGCAGTCAGGCTCCTCGTGCTGGCAGATGATCAGATCCCTCGGTGCAGGCAGCGGAGAAGGAGGAAGAGGGAGGGGGACTGGAGCCGCAGCAGCGCTATGTCATTGGTAGTAGCGCCGCTGCAGCTATCCCCTCTCCTTCCGTATTGGCTGCCCGCCGCCGCTGTGAATGCTGGGATGAAGGAACCGCATCCCAACATTCACAGCAGCGCCGGACAGCCAATACGGAAGGAGAGGGGACAGCTGCAGTGGCGCTACTACCAATGACATAGCGCTGCTGCGGCTCCAGTCCCCCTCCCTCCTCCTTCTTCTCTGCTGCCTCCGGCGCTGCTGCTGCTCTCCTCCCCAGCATGGCGCACACAGCAGAGGTGGCATGTAATGAGTCAATTTGACTCATTATATGCTGCTGGCCGTTGCGCCCTCAGGGCAAATGCGCTGTGTGCCAGAAACACCTGGCACACACGTAGTTACGGCCCTGCTTTATGCTATACCTTTTACCAGTATGTGGGTGAGGTATGGAGTCACCCACTGCTAAGTACGAGCAAGTGGTACACCCCAAACATCGAAAACAGCTGTTCTTTATGCTGAGGAAATGTTTGGGGGTCTGACTATCAAGGAAACCGGTAACGTCTGTTTTTACCAATAGGTCTTTCAGGTTTTTTCCCCGTGCATAGCTGGGAATAAGTCGGCTTTTGTGAAAACAGCCCAAATCTGGGTCTGTAGCGACTATTTGCCATAACTCTTTGGTCTTTCTAAGAGTGTGTGAACTCTGAGTATTATACTCGTTCACCCAAGCCACGATGTTGCTCTTATTGGGGACCTTGAGGCTATCACTGCCTCGATATTTAGCTAAAGCTCTCTTTCGTGCCTTGGAGAGTTCTGCAGTGGAATAACCCCTTTCCTCAAACTTTTTTATCATGATGTCCAGTAGTTTTCCCTAAGCGCAGGATCGCTGTTGTTCCTGCATACCCTCAGTATTTGTGAATAGGGGAGACATGGATAGTGGCTTTCGGATGGAAGCTGTCTGCGTGCAACACTGTATTACGGTCTGTGGGCTTAGTATAGAAAGACGTATGGATCTGCCCCCCTCTGATCTCAATCAAAATATCCAAAAAACAAATTTTATGCATGTCGTTCGTGATAGTAAATTTTATGGACAGACTCATTCTGTATGTGAATAATCTCTTCCATCCTACTCACATCTTGTTGCCAAAATATCAACAAGTCATCTATGTATCTATAATAGAGACATAGTGAATTGGAAATAGACGTGTCTTCGAAGAACAACCCTTTTTCTACCTCCCACATGAAGCTGTTAGCGAATGAAGGTGCGACGGAAGAACCCATCGCACACCCCATTAGCTGCTTGTAATACACTCTGTTAAACATGAAAAAATAGTGTTCCAATGTAAAGGCTAGTAACATGAGAAACAGGTCGATGTCTGGACCCTGATACAAACAACTCCCTGTGATTAACCTTCTAACTGCTTCCAGCCCCGCTTTATGCGGAATGGATGTATACAAACTGGTTACATCCAACGTAACCAGTGTAGTATTATCAGGGACTGTTTGCATCTGCTTTAATTTCTCTAATAATGTGCCCGAGTCTTTTAAATAAGTAAAAGTATTTTGAATGCATAGTTGCAAAAACGTATCTAGATACACAGCCACCGGCTCGTACAGAGACCCCCGGGCAGAAATGACTGGTCTGCCTGGGGGGCTCTGCGAGTCCTTGTGTACCTTGGGCAATGTGTAAAACACAGGTAAAATCGGGTAAGCGGTAGATAACTTCTCACATACTACCTGAGACAACAAACCATCACCTTTTGCTCATTTTAAAATGACATCCAGTTCCTGTTTATAAGCTTGTATAGGGTCTTGATCTAGCCTACAATACGTCCTGGAGTCACTTAATAAACAGTTGCATTCTGTGATATAAGCTGACGTGTCCTGTATTACGATAGAGCCCACCTTGTCAGCTGCTCTCAAAATGATGCCTTTACGGTTTTGTAACTTAGTAAGGGCTCCTCTCTCTTCCCAAGACAAATTATGTCTGGTGGATGCTTCAACCGTGTTGATACTATCCTCCAACAGCCTATGAAAAGTTTTTAAAGAGGCATTTGAAGACTGGGGTTCGAATTTTGATCTCTGGCCCAAACGTTGTATCCTTGTTGGCATATTCACCTTTGTTGTGGCGGCAGGATGTTTAAAAAATGTTCTTTCAGCTTAAGGGACCTATTCAATTTGTACATGTCCACTTTCCATTTAAAGAGGTCGGGTCTGTTTGTAGGGACGAAAGAAAGTCCTTTACTCAATAATTACTGTTCTTGTTCCGTTAGGGCATGAGATGACAGGTTGAAGATGGCGTTCATTTGTTTCTCACCGTCTTTCTTCCCTGCCTGCGTCCGCGATTGGCCCCCCCGGCGCATTGGCCTCTTCCCCGGGCCCCTGACCGGGTTCTTACCCCTAAAGGGGTCATCATCAATGGGGTACTTGCTGTGCTTTGGATCAGATCTTCTGATTCACTGGCGGACGTGCTTGAAAATCTCACTCTCTGTTATTGCCTCCGGAACTGTGAGTTGTGCCTCACAGTACGGATGGTGTAATGGTTAGCATTACTGCCTCACAGCACTGAGGTCATGGGTTCGATTCCCACCATGGCCCTAACTGTGGGGAGTTTGTATATTCTCCCCGTACTTGCGTGGGTTTCCTCCGGGTACTCCGGTTTCCTCCCACAATCCAAAAATATACTGGTAGGTTAATTGGCTCCCAACAAAATTAACCCTAGCATGAATGTGTGTGCATGTACATGTGATAGGGAATATAGATTGTAAGCTCCACTGGGGCAGGGACGCGCTGCGGAATTTGTGTGCGCTATATAAATAACTGGTAATAAATAATAAATAATTTATGGGATTCCCCGTCTATTGCAACCATTAGTATACCTGGTGCTGAGTATAATCCGCCACAACTTTTTTGTATTTCTCTCTTTTGTATTTTAAAAGATAATTTTTGTAGGACTTGAGTTTAGCTATCCAGTCCGTAGTCGGATCAGTGGATAGAGTAGCCAGATGTTCGTTTTCAAACTCAGTGATGCTGTTCTTGGTGACATTCCATTCCTGTGTTGATTCCTCAATCACCAGGAGTATAAGATCCATCGAGCATTTGTTTAAGATTGAGATCCATCTTTTACGAAAATTTACGTTATGCCGCCCTATTGTGGGGGTATTGTGGATCCTAAAACCCCGCAGGATCTGTTTGGCCCGATGGTAATCTAAAATGGTCCTGCTATGGTACAGGAAATCGAGTTCTCTTTTCTTTAATTTGTATAATTCTTTGAAAACATCATCTTGAGACTCTACTGGCACATCAGTGAATGCTGAATCTTTATGTAAAATATTTTCTGCATCAACATTGGAAAAACTGAGGGTTTCATAGTTGTCACATTCAATGAGAAAATATGTGAAATCTCCCTCTCCCTCTAATGTCGCCATGAGTAATTCGGCCACAGGCAGTTTTATCCGCTGTAAATGTGATGAAGAAATTGCCAGTGCTTGTATAAAAGTGCTGGTGCACTGCGTGCTGAAAAAGCCAAAAAAAATAAAGTGCGAGTACTATGTGAGGAACTGTAGAAGGGTAGATTTTCTTTACCGGGTGCCTTGAACTGGGACCAACGAGCTTATCCACCGCAGCAGAGCGTTATCCCGATTATGTAGAAAAGCAATGTATTCCGGCACTCCGTTCATCCAATTACCGGCTCCGGTGCCCTTCTATGGGGTGCAATCCCCACCAATACGAACATCCAATGTAATAGGCGGCACTCAGAGACTTGGCTGCTATAGAGAACGTGCATAAAAGCGCCGTGGGGCGTGCTTTATTGTAGGTGACGTTTCGGGGATGTCTCCCCTTCTTCAGACAAAGCATAGTGACAAAAAGTGACCTTAAATACATGAATGGACTTACCCCCTCCGCGTTTATGTCAGTGGGCTCCCAGTCCCTGCGGCCACCTTCCTGCAGCAGGCACTTCCGGCCGCTGCTCTGTCCGTCGCATCGGAAGTGACATCACCCGTCCGGCTCCGGGGACCATGGAAACCAGCTGTAAACAAAAAAGAAATTACATGAAAGTCCTCACAGTGCACAACAGAAATATGTTAGAGCAGGAACTGCTTGCCATGCATTGCCATGAATATCGGCACTACCTCCGCTATATGCCAGTCTTTGGGAACCATACCCGATTTAACCGAATCCATGAAGATCAAAAATAGAGGTCTTGCTAGTGTTGGCATAGTGCGATGGATTGATACCATAGGTGTGCAGCAGGAGGTCTTATAAATAAAGGATCACCTCAGGAGTTACCTTGTATTCAGACAGAACGAGACTTGAGATGTATATCTTCTTTATATAGTACTGAGTACCAGGATCAATATAACAACAGGTTTCAGTAACAGCTTCTTAACTTAAACATGTCAGTAACATGAGCTGCTCAGCTCACCTCCTTTCCTCAGAGACTTTTCTAGAACACACACGTGAGGAGAGAAGAACAAACAAGTACATGCATATACAGCAGACAAACAATACACCTCTGTAAGTATACAGTGCCATCTGCTGCCCCTGTACGGTAACTACATGCATATAAACAAACCCATAGTCTGTTGTACATATTTCAACACCCCTTCTCAACAGACTGGGTTTCTTCAGTTAGACCCATCTTTGACGTGAGTCTCCAATGTCTCTCTCTGGTAAGAGGCTTAGTCATGATATCAGCTGTCATATCTTCTGTTGGGCAATAGTTCAACTCTATAAGACCTTGTTCCTGTAGATCCCTCAGAAAGTGATGCTTGACATCAATGTGCTTGGTTCTTGGGTTCACTCTTTCTGTTTGCGCTAATGCAAGGCATCCTTGATTATCCTCATATATCTTGATAGGTTCTTCTTGAGGCATTCCTAGGTCTGATAGTAGCTGCATTAACCATACCACTTCTTGACTGGCGTGAGCTGCTGCGATATATTCAGCTTCTGTAGAAGATAGTGCTACGGTAGACTGCTTCTTGCTTGTCCAGCTGATTAATCCTTCTCCGATAGAGAATAGATATCCACTTGTGGATTTTCTGTCACTTGTATCTCCAGCCCAATCTGCGTCAACATATCCTGTTAACTTGTGACTTGTGTTTGCTGAGAGCTTAAGCTTCTTGTTAATCGTTCCCTTCAAGTAACGAATTACCCTCTTAACTGCATTCCAATCCATCTTGGTTGGTTTAGAGACTTTTCTGCTTAAAATCCCGACTGCTGTGGAGATATCTGGTCTGGTGACGGTTGCAATGTATAGCAATTTTCCTATGGCTTTTCTGTATAGATGGTTATCCTGTAACAGGTTGCTCTGATCATTTGGTTCCTTTTCATAACTTGTCTCCATAGGAGTGCTTGCTGTCTTTGCATCTTGTATACCAAATTCCTCAATGGTTTCCTGAATTTTGTATTTCTGACTTAGTGTGAATGTTCCATCACCTTCTCTTGAGATTTGCATTCCCAAGTAATGCGTTATGTGGCCGAGGTCTTTTGTTTCAAACTGACGGTTTAGTTCTTGTAGCAATTCAATTTCGTCCCCTTCTTGTTCAAAACAAACTAGCAAATCGTCCACGTAAATCAATACATAGAACCATCTTTCCTCTATCAATTTTGTATAGAGACATGGGTCTGCTTTGCTTCTAATGAATCCTTTTTCTGTCAGAACTCCATTTATCTTTGTATTCCATGCTCTTGCTGCTTGTTTAAGACCATATATACTCTTGTTAAGTTTACATACATGATCTGGGTTCTGAGAATTCACGAAGCCTGGTGGTTGTTCCATGTATATATCTTCCTTTAGTTCACCATGTAGGAAAGCCGTCTTTACATCGAAATGTTTCACTTGCATACCCTTTATGGCTGCTGTTAGGAGTAAGGTTCTAATGGTAGTGTGCTTCACAACTGGAGCAAACGTTTCATCATAATCTTCTCCAATTTCTGTGAATATCCTTTAGCAACCAGTCTTGCCTTGTATCTTTCTATGTTTCCTTCAGAATCATACTTGACCTTAAAAGTCCATTTACATCCTATGGCCTTTTTGTCTACTGGTAGTCTGGTCAATGTCCATGTCTGATTGTCTTCCATTGATTCCATTTCTTCTTTTGCGGCTCCTAACCATTTCTGTGCTTCTCTTTCAGAAAAATTAGCAATTTCTTCCCATGATGCAGGTTCTTGTATGTTAATAGCTTTTGCTTTGTAAGATAAACGTGCAGGTGCTTTTCCCTTATTTTCTCTTGAAGAGCGTCTCACCCCCTCGGATGTACTCTCACGAGTGTCGCTGGTATTTGTCTTGTGTTGTACTTCAACTTCTTGAGTGATCTCTACTTCATCTGTTTCTTTGGATTCAGTGCTTTCTTCTTCAGTAGAGTCTACTGGAATTATGACATCATCTCGTGTTTCTTCTATGAATGTCACACTGTTGCTTATAACTATTTTTCCAGTTCTTGGATTTAAGATTCTGTAGCCTTTTGAATGTTCGCTGTAGCCGACTAGAACTCCCTCTTCTGCTCGGTTCTGCAACTTGCTTCGTTTTTCAGCGGGAATGTAGACGAAGGCTCTGCATCCAAAAACTCTAATGTGCTTTAAGCTGGGTTTCTTACCGTGCCACAGCTCATATGGTGTCTTCCTTACTGCTTTGGAAAGTAGTCTGTTTTGAAGATAGGTGGCTGTTGCTGCTGCTTCACCCCAATATTTATCAGGTAGTCCTGAATCTGTAAGCATGCACCTTATCATTTCTGTTAGTGATCTGTTTTTCCTCTCAGATACACCGTTTTGCTCTGGTGTATATGGTACTGTCTTCTGATGCTCAATACCGAGTCCTCTTAAGTACCGTTCTATTTTCTGTCCTGTGAACTCGCCTCCATTGTCGCTGCGAAGAGTTAGCATATTCCTCTTGAACCTGTTTCTGGTCATGGTCACATAGTCTTGCAGCTTTTCTAAGACTTCATCTTTACTTTTTATTAGATAAGTGACTGTGAACCTGGAGTAGTTGTCAATGAATGTCAGCATGTACCTTTTGTCTCCTACGGTTCGCGTTTTCATAGGTCCACATATATCACTATGTACCAGGTCTAGTGGTCTGGAAGCTCTGTTTTCACTTTTCTTAGGAATTGTCGTCCTTGTTGCTTTTGCTTTTATGCAGCATTGGCACTTCATCATTTCCGAACAGTCTGACACTTTGAGATCCCTGGCTAGGTCTCTCCTCTGCATTTCCTTTATGCAATCTGGGTGTCTGTGTCCTAATCATCTATGCCACTTGTGAATACAGTCAACGTGTTTCTGTGTACTCAGCTTTGCCTGCTGTGCTGCGATATCCAGACAGTATAAATGTTCTTTTATTCTGGCTGTAGCTAGCGTTTCTCTTCCATTTTGGATAAAACACTTATTATTCTGAAACTTTACAGTAAGTCCTTTTTCTACTAGATTCTTTACTGATAGCAGTGCTCCTTCAAGCTTGGGAACATATAGCACATATGTTACGGGTATTTCTGCATAGCTGCCATTACCCTTGGAGCATAGGAATTGACCATTCCCTTTCCCTTCTGCAATGATATTTGTTCCATCTGCTAGGTAGATTGTTTCTTTATGGTTCAAATCAAGTTCAGTAAAGAAGTCCTTGTTATTTGTCATATGACTAGTCGCTCCTGAGTCTACATACCACTTTTCTGACAATTGGGTTACTGTCGCTTTAAATGTTCCATTCCAATTGTGTGCTCCTGTATCTGTAAGTGTGGCTTTGGCTCTTTGTTTGTGTAATCTTTCTGGTGGTTTGTGCTGCTCTGTCTTCCATATGGTGCAATCTTTTTTCAGGTGACCCACTTTCTTGCATCTGAAACATGCTCTTGTTTCCCTGGTGTGTGGCTTAGTGTCCGCCATTTTAAGTGCTTTCTCTGTGTCACTTTCAGTATTGCACTCTGTAAGCTCCTTTCTGCGTTGATACTCCTCTATGAGCCTGTTCTTCACAAAGTCTGGTGTGATTTCTGCTTCAGGTCTCATTTCTAGTGCATTTATTAGTGCACTGTATGTATCTGGTAAACTGCACAGGAGGATAGCTACTATGTGGTTGCTTTTGATTTCTTCTCCCATTGACCTGAGATGTATGGTTATCTCTAGTAGTGCACTGATGTGTTCTTGCATTGTCTAGCCTTTATTAAATCTCATTTGGTATAATTTTCTTAATAGGAATAGTTTGCTGTTCAAACTTGATCCTTCATGCACTCTCTGTAATGCTGTCCACATGTCTTTAGCTGTACTCTCTTGTCTTATGTGTATAAGCTGTTCATCTTCCACCAGTAAACTTATAGTGGCTCTTGCCTGTCTGTCCTTCTTAATCCACTGCTGATCCTCTCCTTCAGGTCTGTCTGCATTTATAACATCCCATAAATCATCTCTGGTTAATAGCATTTCTACTTTAAACTTCCATGTCTGATAGTTCTCATTAGAAAGCTTGCTAGCAGCTAGTCTGAGATCTGTGTAATTTGCCATAACCCTTCCTTGTATAGATCTCTCTATTCTTCTGTGGTATTAAACTTGTTTTACTCACAGTTTTCTTTCCAAGGTTCTCCTGGGTTGTTTCTTGTGTACGTTACACAGTCTGCTGTCTGCGCCTGCTGGGACTTGCAGTGCAACTCGTGATCTGGATGCTGCTTAGGATGTACTCCTGAAAACTTTATCTTGTATAGACTCCAGTCTGGGCCCATAACCTGTTGGCATAGTGCAATGGATTGATACCATAGGTGTGCAGCAGGAGGTCTTATAGATAAAGGATCACCTCAGGAGTTACCTTGTATTCAGACAGAATGAGACTTGAGATGTATATCTTCTTTATATAGTACTGAGTACCAGGATCAATATAACAACAGGTTTCAGTAACAGCTTCTTAACTTAAACATGTCAGTAACATGAGCTGCTCAGCTCACCTCCTTTCCTCAGAGACTTTTCTAGAACACACACGTGAGGAGAGAAGAACAAACAAGTACATGCATATACAGCAGACAAACAATACACCTCTGTAAGTATACAGCGCCATCTGCTGCCCCTGTACGGTAACTACATGCATATAAACAAACCCATAGTCTGTTGTACATATTTCAACAGCTAGTTCAGCGTGCAGCTCCATAAGAACCCTCGGGTGAATTCCATCGGGACCAGGTGACTTATTAATCTTTAACTTTTTTAATTGGTCACAGACTACCTCCTCACATAAATATGCATTTAGCAGTGGGACATTATCTTTGTTGAGATTTTGTTTTAGACCCAGCATTTGGTCCTCTCTGGTGAATACCATTGAAAAAAACTAGTGATGAGCAGGTTCGGTTCCTCGGAAACCGAACCCACTCGAACTTCACCCATTTTACACGGGTCCGAGGCATACTCGGATTCTCCCATATGGCTCGGTTAACCCGAGCGCGCCCGAACGTCATCATCCCGCTGTCGGATTCTCGCGAGATTCGGATTCTATATAAGCAGCCGCACGTCGCCGCCATTTTCACTCGTGCATTGCAAATGTTAGGGAGAGGACGTGGCTGGCGACCTCTCCGTTTATTGTTGAACTTGATTGATTGTGCTTTATTGCTTAATTGTGGGGAGGACTGGGGAGCAGCTGTATAATATAGGAGGAGTACAGTGCAGAGTTTTGCTGATCAGTGACCACCAGTTTTATCCGTTCTCTGTCTGAAAAAAAACGCTCCTTATCTGTGCTCAGTGTGCTGCATATATCTGTGCTCACACTGCTTAATTGTGGGGACTGGGGAGCAGCTGTATATATAGCAGGAGTACAGTGCAGAGTTTTGCTGACAGTGACCACCAGTATACGTTGTCTGCCTGAAAAACACTCCATATCTGTGCTCAGTGTGCTGCTTTATTGTGGGGACTGGGGACCACCAATATAATATTATATAGGAGGAGTAGTACAGTGCAGAGTTTTGCTGACCAGTGACCACCAGTATACGTTGTCTGCCTGAAAAACACTCCATATCTGTGCTGCATTGTAGACAGTATATAGTAGGAGTACAGTGCATAATTTTGCTGACCACCAGTATATAATATATAGCAGTACGGTACAGTAGGCCACTGCTCTACCTACCTCTGTGTCGTCAAGTATACTATCCATCCATACCTGTGGTGCATTTCATTTTTGCACAGTTTGCTGACCACCGGTATATAATATATAGCAGTACGGTACAGGTGGCCACTGCTGTACCTACCTCTGTGTCGTTAAGTATACTATCCATCCATACCTGTGGTGCATTTCAGTTTTGCACAGTTTGCTGACCACCAGTATATAATATATAGCAGTACGGTACAGTAGGCCACTGCTGTACCTACCTCTGTGTCGTCAAGTATACTATCCATCCATACCTGTGGTGCATTTCAGTTTTGCACAGTTTGCTGACCACCAGTATATAATATATAGCATTTACGGTACAGTAGGCCACTGCTGTACCTACCTCTGTGTCGTCAAGAATACTATCTGTGTACCCCAGCATCCTCTAGGACGTAAGAGAAATCAGGCAGATGCAACATCTCAGGATGGGATACATGTAACTCCGGCAGATGGGATGCCGGCTGTCACTATACTGACAGAGGCATCCTATCTGCCGTAATCCCGGCAGCAAGTCACCTCTCGGGCGCACTGTGCTCACCACGCATTAGGCCCGGTGGCTCACTTCGCTTGCCACAGGTTCTATTCCCATTCGGTTGGTGATGTGTACCCACCAACCGAGTGGGAATACCAGACGGGAGTCGGGATTCCGTATGCAGGTAAAATGCCGGCTGATGGGATTCCAACAGCCGGTATATTGGCTGCATCCCCTCAGGATATAGACTTGCAGGGAAGTTACTGCACTAGAGCAGTGTGAACCAGTGCCGTAACTAGACATTTTAGCGCTGTGTGCAAGAAACAGCATCATTATGTAAAGTAGGGGCAGTGGCACGCGTCAAAAATATAGGGGTGTGGCTTCATGGGGAATGGGTGTGGCCACAAAATAATACCAATTCATATTACAGTGCACAGTAGTCTCCATTATTCAAATTATGCCACACAATAGTGCCACCACACCAGGTAGAGCACCTTTTACACATTACGGCAGGTAGAGTCCCCTTTTGCACATTACGTCAGATAGAGTGCAACTTTTTACACATTACGGCGGACAGATTCCCATTTTTACACATTACGGCAGACAGAGTCACCTTTTTTACACATTATGACAGACAACGTCCCCTTTTTACACATTACGGCAGACAGAGTTCCCTTCGTATACATTACGGCAGACAGGGTTCCCTTTGTACACATTACGGCAGACAGCGTCCCCTTTTTACACATTACGGCAGACAGAGGGGGTCATTCTGACCCGTTCGCATGCAGCGGTTCTTCGCTGCGGTGCGAACGGGTCAGAACTGCGCATTGCACACGTGCACCATTGCCCGGCGACAGACATCGCCAGGCAACGGAGCGCCAACCAAGAAAAAAAGACGCAGCGCTGGACGGAAGAAGATTGACAGCGGAAAGGCGTTCCGGGGCGGATACTCACCGTTGGAGGCCGTTTTCGGCGAGTGGTAAGAAGAACGCAGGCGTGTCCAGGCATTTGGAGGGCGGATGTCTGACATCAGGACCGGGACCTTCATCACTGGATCCATCGCACAAGGTAAGTAGCTGCAGGGCTGGTCTTGTTTTGCAGGAATCTTTTTAAGCATAGCAGGGCTGCACAAGCGATCGTAGCCCTGCTATGCTAAAATACACTCCCCCCATAGGCGGGGATTAGTTTATCGCACCAGCAGCAAAAAGTTGCTGGCTGTGATCAACTCGGAATGACCCCCAGAGTCCCCCTTTTTACACATTATGGCAGACAGTCCCCCTTTTTACAAATTATGGTAGACAGCGTCCCCTTTTTACACATTACGGCAGACAGAGTCCACCTTTTACACATTAGGTAGACAGGATAGATAGATAGATAGATAGATAGATAGATAGATAGATAGATAGATAGATAGATAGATAGATAGATAGATAGATAGATAGACAGACAGACAGACAGACAGACAGACAGACAGACAGAATAGATGATAGATACTTACTGTCTCTCCGCTGGCTCAGGCAGTCAGGCTCCTCTGTGCAGAAACTGTTGGCAGTTCCCGGGCAGGGGAGGAGGAGGAAGAGGGAGGGGGACTCGGGAGCCGCAGCAGCGCACTGTAATTGGTGGCGGCACTACTGCAGCTGTCCCTCTCCTTCCACATTGGCCGGCCGCAGCCACTGTGAATGCTGGAATGAGGGAATCGCATCCCAGCATTCACGGCGGCGGCTAGCCTATTACAGTGACAGTTGCAGTGGTGCCGCCACCAATTACAGTGCGTTGCTGCAGCTCCCTCCTCCTCCTCCTCCTTCTCCCGTGCCCCCGTAGCTGCTGCTCCTCTCCGCGCACACGCAGGCGGCTTGTAATGAGTCAGTTTGACTCATTACAATGCTGCAGACTAAAGTCCCCTTGGAACGGGGATGCGGCCAGTTGCGCCCTCAGGGCGATTGCGCTGTGTGCCAGTTTCTTCACTCCCCCCGTCACCCAGCCCCATAGCACTGCATGCTAATATGGACGATATTGTCCACATTGGCTTGCAGGCATAAATGAGCCGGCACCAATGATGAACGAGTGGGGGGACGCGCATCGTTCATCGTTGGTGCATACACCCTGAAAGATATGAACGATATCTCGTTCACTAATAAACAAGATCGTTCATGTCTTTCAGTTTAATCTGTAAATGTATAGGGCCCATAAGTCTTCATGTGGGCATTATACAAAGAAGCAGCAATATATACTGCTGGAAATTTGAGGAGTTTTGATCAGAGATGTGAGGAAAAGATAGGCTCCATAGACTTTGTACTCCAGAGTTTTGACTATAAAAATTATTAGAATAATACAAAGAAGCTATTTCTAATATATTCTTTGTATTTGTCATATACTTTATATAGTTAAAACTCTGGCATATACATTAGTATGACAGGAAAGGTTGATTTTGCCATGTAACTGATTGGCACTTCAACAACAACAACAAAAACCAGGAGAGTGATAAATAGCACGGTGATAAAGTACGAGCCAATCAGCTCCTAACTGTCATTTTTTAAACTCAGCCTGTAACATGACAGGAGCTGATTGGCTGGTACTTTATCACCGTGCTATTTATACCACTCTCCAAGGCTTAATGAATGAGCCCCATAGTGTACACCTGGGGAACGAGAGCACCACAAGATACATATAGCTCTGCATATGAGCGAATATAGTATTTTAGTTCCTGTGTACACAGTGGGCCAGATGTACTAAGCCTGAAAAGTGATAAATATCACAGTGATAAAGCACCAGCCAATCGGCTCCTAACTGTCATTTTTCAAACACAGCCTGTGACATGACAGTTAGAAGCCGATTGGCTGGTGCTTTATCACAGTGATATTTATCACTTTTCAGGCTTAGTACATCTCCCCCAGTGTGAGAACAAAAGCATCTGTCAAACGGGATGTAGTTATGTGACTGACCACTATATCCCGACCCCTGAAAATGCCGACAGACGCCATTCCGACTAACAGTGACTATTCCCACTCGTGGGTGTACACAACACCAACAGAGTGGGAATAGAACCTGTGGCGAGCGCAGCATCATCACCAAGCCCCCAGCGTGACGAGCACAGAGAGGCCGCAAGGGGCTTAGTTGCGCTTGCCCCCACCACCTGCATTCTGTGGCCGGGATCCTGGCGTCTGGATGCTGACCGCCAGGATCCCAGCTTCCGGCAACATGGCCCCAACCCTGTCATACACTGCACCATACTATTTTCATGTCTTTTTCACTGAATCCAAACTCAGCAACAAAGATTTAGTTTAGCGGCTGATCACTGAATACCTTTTATAGCCTGTTTTAAGAATGGCAATTGATTAATTTGCACAATAAACCACATAAACGGGAAACTGTTGTTAATTTTAAACTCTTAAACATGTTCTTACTTGTATGCGTGGGATATGTTAGTTTATTCTTCCTTGTTTTCATTTACAAGGTTCAAAAGCTTCTATGCAAATCTGCCCATCCCTCGCTTTGAGATTCTCAATGAAGTAACTTTCTGAAAATCCTTGCACAATTGTTTTCGGGTTTTTTTTTCTGTTTGCTGTAACATGACCAACGGTCATTCTGGAAGGATAAAAGGAGAAGGGAAAACCATGAAGAAGTACAGGCAAAGGAATGAGATACTGTAGATCAGAACATCGGGAAAGATCTATAGATTCTTCCAGAGCCGGCCATAGGCATAGGCAAACTAGGCAATTGCCTAGGGCATTTGATATGCCTAGGGGCATCAGCAGCTTCTGTTGATTAAAATGATATGCGGCATGCCTATATTCTGTATGTAGCATTTCATATGCAGATACAGCCACAGTCTCACACAGTATATAGGCATTGTCAAAGTCAGAAAAATATCACGATGCACACTGCCATATTTGCACCTCATACAGGTCCGCGCTGCGCATGCGTGCGCTCTCCCGTGCGTGCGCATACTCGCTGTTGCGGGCACCCGCGGGCGCGCAGTATGTGCATTTACGGTAGAGTTCATGTGTTCGTAGCGTGCGACTCAATCGTTACATATTTTCACTATATAATGTATTTTGTAGATCATGGTCCCTTTGATAGAATCTGAAAGTTTCGTTAATGTAGCATGTTCGTGGACAGAGAAATCCCCCTTTGTTTGATACGAAGGGTCAGACAGGAGTAATACAGTGGTGTTTAGTATCCATCGGAAGAATATTTAATTAGCAATATTCCGGTGTTGGTTTGAAGCGGATTAATCGCTCGTGCGAATAGTTATGGACATAAGAAGTTTATGTCCATTTACTATTATTTGCACTTACTTATCCATGCGGCAGGAAACCTAGTTTCCCACCCACCTGAGCAGTTGGAAATCGTCACAGCCCACCTGTATGAATCAACCTATGACCTTTTGTTATAATGCGAGGAGGAATTCCTGTGTCCAATGAACAATGAGATTGTAGGGACCATTGAATTGTATTGTGTGTGGGGCATAAATAGACAAGCCGATCACATCCAGCTCACTCTTCAACGGTTCTCATTGCTGAAAATCGGGAGCTGGATGTCCAGAGGCGCATGCGATCGTTCCCCTTTGTGCGTAAGTTTTTCTCTGCAATCATATTGTCTTTCTTGTTATTATGGGCCATATCTCTCTCTCTCTCTCTTCTCTTTCTCTCGTATTCTCTTAAACGTAATAGTATTGTATTGTATTTCCTGTGTAGTTACCTGGTTAGTTAGTCTATGTTATATTGTAGTGTGTGACTTGTATTGTATTATTCTTTTTGCAAGTATAACATTCATATAAGGCGTTAGACCCTAAGCACGGTATCTGTGTATTTCTTATAGTGTTAAGTATTCACAGAGCGTCGGTGACGCTCAAACAGCTTTTAAGTTAATAAGGTTACACTGTGTTGCATCTACACCCTATCTCTACACAAAGGTTTTACAGCATATTACATTGTTTATGGTTTAGATTTAAAGGTTTAACATTGTGAGCGTCTGCGCCGCTGGTGATCTCCTCGTGGTCCCGAGCGTCCGCTACGCTATAGCGAACCATTATGTTAGTCGGCAGCCAATAGCGTGCCTGCCTGTGATCTCTTGGCCGTGAGCGAACGTGACGCTTGAGCGTCTCGACCTCGGCTAAGCGATCGCTACGCAGCGTGCGTACCCTTACGGTACTCCATACGTAAACAGCGTACAGTGTTCTTAGGCCTCTCAAAGGGTTTTAAATAAGATAAAATATTTAGCTTTATCAATTGGCGGCTCGTCCTGTCCTTCACATATCTCTGCTAGGTAATTTCAGCAGACATTATCCATCAGCAAAGGGCGGGAGATCATATTCTTCGCAGTGCTGACGGGATAAGCGTCTGCTTCGCTTAGTAAAGGGTGCTGAAGGAATCCGGAACCGGAGGTAAGAACAACACACTAGTGTCTTTTAAAACTGTTTATTTCTATCTTGCGTACACACGCACATATCTGCATTTCTTTTTCATTCGTGTATTTTCATATCACTCTCCTGTTTGCCATTTTATAATTGATAAAACGTGCTAAGAGAGATTTGTCGCTATTTCATAGTTAAAGTGTAAAAGTAATGCGTTAAGGGATAAAGTGTAAAGCACACGCAGCTCTACCTAAAGGTACAAGGAGAGATTGGTGTGGGGTTCAGTAGAGGATCGAGGATCATCTACATTGATAAACGTGTACATTGTGTTATGGTGGACATTGGTTTTGTGTACACGTGTCTCTAACAAAGGGCTGAGACTCGCGTACGCAAAGGCCGACGCACGCAGCGTAAATTACGCAACGGAGCGTCTGGGTACGCCCACGTAACTCAAGTCACACGATAGTGTTGATTTTCAACAGGCGATAAATAGCGCAACAGGCGATAAATAGCGCAAAACGCGATAAATAGCGCAACAGGCGATAAATAGCGCAAAACGCGATAAATAGCGCAAATCTATTTTAATATCCGAAATTTAAATTAACAGATCCTTCTCCAAATTTACAACACATCTGGTCTAAAGAAAAAAAAATTCTGCGCAGAAATAGAAATAGAAACAAAAGTGTACATGTGATGAGTGAGTGTTTTTAAGTTTTACAATTTTGGGGATTGAACCACAGAAATCATCGAGTTCTCGTGAAGTACATACGTGTAAGTGACATACATGGTGGCTAGGGAGGCATCCCTGGTTAAACATAAAATTTGAGCATTAGAGTGTAGCAGACCAGGAGGTCATACTGTAACAGACCAGGAGGTCAGACCAGGAGGTCGCATAACAGACCAGGAGGTCCAGGTACAGCAGACAAGGAAGTCCGCTATAGAGTCAAGTAGCCCAACACCAAGAAGGGTTGGAGCGTAACCCATATAGGCCATAAAGCTCAGGCTGAAGGAATTCGCAGCTGCTGAATGTCGATTCCACTGGTCGCTCCATACATAAGATTAGTTGCTTATGTACTGAACGATTGTACCGCACGTAATTGTGTGCATTAGTTAGTCTGACCAGTACCATTTGTGTACGAACCCGGTCATAAACACTATTTGTACATTCTGACGTGATTTGTGTAATTTTTTATTTTTTAAAAGGGAAGTTCGCTGGTCACTCAGGAATTATCCAACAACCCCACAGTTACTGGAAAGGGTTAATGCTCTGCGGATCACACCCACATGTTCCAGTAAACGAAGGTTCATAGGGGCCCTGGGTCGAGTACGCCAGCACTATATCAGTGTGTGGGCGTATTGGTCGGCGTGGGCGAGTGAGTGGGGTGCTCGGTAAACCACCACCGTCAACCTATCGTGAATATTTTGGTTTTTTGTAAGGGTTCGCTGAAGACCCTGATATAAAGGTCAGAGGTAGAGCAAGCAACACCTGCAAATTATGGGGGCCAGTTGTTCAGGAAGGGGGCGATCAACCTCGGTTCGGGTTGATTCTATAAACCGACCAATCGGGTCGGCAAGGTACGTAATGTGTGAAAAATACGGCTCACACACAGAAGTTTTATGTGATGAATGGGAGAGAATGACAATGCATGACGGGGAGAAATTCCGAAGAGTAGGTAGCTTCAGCCCAGAAGTGTTAATGAATTTAAGGAGGAGGATATGTCTCATTAAATCAACAAAGAGACGAATCAAACATTATGATTATTTGCAGCTATGGCAACAGGAGGGTGAAATACAGAGAGGATTGGCTCTGGCGGCGGGATCTAATCCTATCAAGAAATTGATAGCGACGGCCGCGCCGCCACCATACATATCAGGAGAGAAATTGGTTGCGGAGAATGACGCCTCAGGGGGTAACAAACAGGCACTTAGCAACTGTATAAATGTTAAGGATAATGTTAATAAGTTAACCAATGCAAGTATTAACCCGTGCAAGTTGTACCCTGTTTTGAACTTTCCCCAGGAGTGTGATCAAGAGGACGAATCGGCAACAATATCGGCTCTCTCTCTAGCAGCCACCATATCAGAAACAACAGTAGGCACGGCCCAACCCATAAGATTAGTAACAAAGCCCCCTAGCGGAGGGACAGGTGAGGTCGTATCAACGGGTAAGTACGGCACCATACACTATGCTGAAACCATTTCACCACAGACTGTAGAATCTACACAGAATGATGTTGTTAAACTTGCTCCCGTGAGGGTAATAGCTGTTCCAAATGGGAAAACGGACACTACAGGAGTCACTCCTATCAGAAACATTGCCATGTACAGCCCGTTTTCCCGAATGGAATTAAGAACCATAGTGTCTGAATTCCCTGATCCTAGAAAAGACTTAGTTGCTAGCCAGAAATACATCAGAGACCTAGGGAACACTTTAGAGCCCAATAACAAAGACTGGCAGATATTGCTGAGGGCATGTTTACCCTCCAATGTCGACGCAGCTCAATACTTAGCTGACTGTGGACTGGATCAGGATGTACCTCTTACAGATGTGTACAACAAAGATAATGTAAAAAGGATAAATTTACAGTTAAAGGAGTATTTCCCAGCTGTAGCCAAATGGAATAGAATTTTTTCCATTAAACAAAAAGAGTCAGAAACAGCTGCTGATTATTTTCACCGGGCATTATTAGAAATGGCAAAATACACTGGCATAGAGGACATTAGGACCAATGCAAATCATCAAGAAGTAGCAGTATCTGTGCTAATGGATGGTTTAAAAGAAGCATTAAAGACAAGGGTACAGACCACGCAACCATGTTGGCGAGGTTTGTCAGTGGCTACTTTGAGAGAGGCTGCTATTGATCACGACCGGAATATCACCAGACACAGGGAGTCACAAGGTGATAAGTTAATGACCGTAAGTATACAGGCCCTGACCACAAAGCAGCCTTTGTATAGATCACCAAACCCTGTGGGTAAGTCAAATGTGGTAACATGTTATTTTTGTCACAAACAGGGACACATAGCACGAGACTGTAGAGCGAAAAATTCACAAAGATCATACCAACCCCCTAGACAACGACATGACACACAAAATTGGGATCAGGGTCCACAGAGACGGAGTTATGAGCCACATACAGGGGAAACAAAAAGATATCCCCCAAAAGGAGACTGGCAAACTCCTGGCAGTTCCCATTTAACCCCTTCACAAGTAGTTGCTGCCAGCGGGATTCAGGGAGGTCACCATACCCAATAGGGGTGTGGCCATACCTGGAATCTGCAGCCAGTAAAATTGATTGCAAATCTTGGAAGTGAACCCGAAATTGCAATCAATGAAGCTGGTAAATCATTAAACTTTCTTGTAGATACAGGGGCGGCCAAATCAGTGATAAATTCGACAGTGGGCATGAGAACCACTGGTAAGACAATTCCAGCCATAGGGGTAACGGGAGTAGTCCAGCACTACCCTGTTAGCAAACCAGCCGAGATTACAGTAGGGCCTTTACATACCAAGCATTCCTTTTTGCTGGCTGCATCGGCACCGACTAATCTCCTGGGAAGAGACTTATTGTGTAAAATGGGGTGCGTCATTTATTGTACTCCTGAAGGTGTATTCTTGGACATACCTGAGAATCACGCTCAGGAAGTGCGAGACATGTTAGACTCCCCATCAAAATTAATGTCACATACCATTATGACAAATAGGACTCCATCCCAAATAGAAGAAATGACATCCCAGATACCAGAGTCACTTTGGACAAAAGATGGACAGGACACTGGATTAATGGCAAACGTAGCTCCGGTAGTTGTACAAGTAAAAGATGGTAGGATAGCTCCAAAAATCCCACAGTACCCTCTGAAGCCAGAGGTGGAGTTAGGAGTTTATCCCGTAATAGAGCGCTTGCTACAACAGGGCATTCTGGTAAGAACGTCCAGCACTGCCAATAGTCCCATCTTCCCTGTGAAAAAGAGTGGGGGGAGGGGTTACCGGCTAGTGCAGGATCTAAGGGGAATTAACAAAATAGTTGAGAGTCAGTTCCCCGTAGTGCCAAATCCAGCTGTCATCCTTATGCAAATCCCTCCCACTGCGAAATTTTTCACTGTTATTGACCTCTGCTCCGCTTTCTTTTCGGTACCTCTGCACCCTGACAGCCAATATTTGTTTGCATTCACATACAGAGGAGTCCAATACACATGGACTCGAATACCACAAGGTTTCATAGACAGTCCAAGTATATTTTCCCAGGCTTTGCATGATTGTTTACAGTCTTTCCAACCAGAGAGTGGATCAGTATTAATACAGTACGTGGATGATTTACTACTGTGTTCTGATTCATTGGAAGCATCCCTGAAGGATACGAAACAGCTCCTGTTTCATCTTTCAGACACAGGACACAAGGTTTCCAAAGACAAGTTGCAATTATGCCAAACTAAGGTAAAATATTTGGGACACTGTCTAACACAAGGACTGAGACACCTGACCGCTGATAGAATTCAAGCAATTAGAGACATGACTCTGCCACAAACCCAGCAACAGATCAGAACATTTTTAGGAATGTGTGGGTATTGCCGTAACTGGATCCCAGGGTTTTCCATTCTAGCGTTACCTTTGCAGGAGATGGTCTCCTCAAACAAACCTGATCGGATTTCGCATACAGACGAGTCCGAGATGGCATTTGAGAGACTTAAACAGTGCCTAACGCAGGCACCAGCATTAGGTATGCCAGACTATGGGAAACCCTTTGAGCTGTACGGAACAGAAAGTGCTGGTTGCGCGGCAGGCGTCTTAACCCAAAAGCACGGTGATGCCAGCAGGCCAGTAGCATACTACAGCGCTCAGCTAGATACGGTAGCGCGATCCCTCCCCACATGCTTGCGAAGCGTTGCTGCGATAGCATTGCTAGTAACGAAAAGCGAAGATGTAGTGCTAGGTCACAACCTCACAATTCATACACCACATGCAGTGTCAGCCTTGCTAAATTCTGCCCAAACCAGGCACGTCTCATCAGCGCGGTTTACAAGATGGGAATTGGCACTAATGGCCCCCGTAAACATCACCATAAGGAGATGCAGTGCATTAAATCCTGCAACATATCTCCCAGGTGTGCCTGGACAGGCACAAAGGGTGGAGAATGAGAGTGGTGGGGAAGGAGAATTTAATACAAAGGAGGACACACATGATTGTATGGAATATTTGACCCAAAATTTTACCGCAAGGCCTGACATCAGTGACAACCCACTGGAAGATGTAGATCTAACTTTCTACACGGACGGTAGTTGTCACAGACAGTCAGACTCGGGAGACTTGTGTACTGGATACGCAGTCGTAGATGACCAAGGCACCATAGAAGCAGAACCGCTAGGCCCACCTCACTCAGCCCAGGTTGCTGAACTGGTCGCCCTAACCAGAGCATGTGAATTGGCTAAGGGCAAATCAGCCAATATCTACACCGACTCTAGATACGCATTCGGGGTAGTCCATGATTTCGGAGCCCTATGGCGCCTCAGAAATTTCATGACGGCAGCTGGTACACCGGTAGCGCATGCAGCTCACATCAAAAGGCTTCTAACAGCGATACAGGAACCCGACACAGTGGCTGTTATCAAGTGTAAAGCACACACATATAGCCAAGACCCAGTATCACTTGGTAACAGCCGAGCAGACGAAGCAGCTAAGTTAGCAGCTGGTACCCCCATACAGACAGACACCACACAACTGATGGTATTTCATACCATCAACACACAGAAGCTGTGTGAGATGCAAAATTTGTGTTCCACACAGGAAAAGGCAGTTTGGAAGGCAAAGGGATATGGCCAGGAGTCCTCAGGACTCTGGACGGATGGACAAGGTAAACCGGTGGCCCCCAGAGCATATCTCCCATGTTTAGCCGAGGCAGCTCACGGGCTGACTCATCTGGGCAAGGAAGGAATGTGCAAGTTGGTAAGAGCATATTGGTGCGCCCCAGGATTTTCATCTCATGCAAGTAAGAGAGCAATGTCATGCCTTACATGCTTGAGAAAGAATATCGGAAAGGCAATACCAACAGAACCATCTCATATCCCACCTACAGGCGGTCCTTTTCAGGTAATACAGATTGACTTTATTCAATTACCCCCTTGTCGAAATTTGAAATATGTACTTGTTTGTATAGATGTGTTCTCAAATTGGGTCGAAGCATTTCCTGCGGCCACAAATACCGCTATGTTTACTGCTAAGAAAATTGTGCAGGAATTTGTATGTAGATATGGTATCCCTAGAATAATTGAAAGTGATAGGGGTACCCATTTTACAGGTGATGTCTTTCAAGGAATGTGTAAGTTGATGGGAATTGATAGCAAGCTGCACACTCCATACCGTCCACAGGCGAGTGCGAAGGTGGAAAGAGTGAACAGCACTATTAAAAATAAACTGAGCAAAGTTATGGCAGAGACAGGATTGACATGGCCAGAAGCTTTACCCATTGTACTGTACAGCATCAGAACCACTCCCAGGTCCCCTCTTAATCTGTCTCCTTTTGAAATCTTGTTTGGTCGACAACCGCATGTTATGATTAACCCTCAGGATGATTTGAAGTGTAACAATGAAGTGACTGTAAAATACTTGATTAACATGAGTAAACAGCTAAGGAATCAAAATGATAATTTGAAGTTGGTGATTCCTGATTTACCAGATAGTAATTGTCATGACATTGAACCTGGGGATTATGTAATGATACGGAATTTTCTACGCTCAGGTTGCCTTATTGACAGATGGGAAGGACCATACCAAGTCTTATTGACTAGCACTACAGCTTTGAAAGTTGCCGAGAGAGAGACTTGGGTTCATTCGTCCCATTGTAAGAAGATTGCTGATCCAGAGAGGTCCCGTGATAAGGAACAGACGGTAGAGGAAGTTGTATCACTGGAGTGTCTGTTCCAGGAGGACTGAGGCGGCACCTGAGCATCGAGAATCACAAGATCAAAAGCAGTTGTCGATTCCCTGTTTCCCTTTTATTGTTTTTCTCCACTTCCCATCCCCTCTCCCTCAAATTATTTTTCCCCCTTCTCATTCATCTTCGTTTCCTCCTATAAGATGGACTTGCCTCAAGAGACTGTGATCCGGATTTTCCTGTTGACCATGATGTTGACCAGAGCAGTCTGTTCCGGCGAGAGTACCATGGAGGTCGAGAGAGGTTCTGTAATGGGTTCTGATGACAGAGATGGAGGCGTGGTTTTCCGAGAACAACATAATCAACAAGCAAAGGCGAGTATCAGAAAACGATCCGATAGCTTTGACCATAGAAGGAATTGTGAAGGATTGTTAGCTGAAGAAAGCTGTATCTGTAGGCTCTGTGACAATGTGGTTGAGGATGGGTGCATCAAGAAATGCCAATCCAGTTTTAATATCCACATGGACCGGCATCCCTTGAGTGACTATCACTCCTTAGTGGGTAGTGTGTTAAATCAAACAGATTGTTGGGTATGCTCTCAAGTACCTCAAGGTCATAGCAAATCAGGACTAGTACCATTTCCTTTAACGATAGGGGAGGTACTTGAGCTAAGTGGTGGGAGGCCGGTGGACAGGAGGTTTAATATCTCCAGTCCTCCTAGTTTGAAGCTCCACCAATATCATGTGGATAGATCCCTAATATGTTTTAACATTTCCAATCCTCGAAAGCCGGGAAATTGGGAAGTGTCATGGAGTAACCAAACCATGACCCTTTCATATAGAGCAGATAGAATGCCGACAGATACAGAACTTATACGCCACATAGCTGGTAGTGGAAAATATTTCCGATATAGGTATACCCTAGGAAGTAGGATTACGAGAGTTGGAGAGGTATCACCAGGATACTGTGCACATATCGTACAAGCTGATACGTGTACTAGACAGATGGGAGAATTAGGGTTAGGAGATTTCACATGGAAAATGTGTAATATGGTTATGTCCTACTCCGTCCCATATGTTCTCCCCGATGATGCATATTTCATATGCGGGAGGAAGGCGTATAAGTGGCTTGCCCCAAACTCTGAAGGATTGTGTTATATTGGAAAAGTACTGCCTGAAGTAATGACTGTATCACATGCCAAAATGAAAGATATACACCGTGTTGCCCAAGCTCCTTATACTCACACCCACTACGAGCACGTAGTTAAACGGCACCTGATAGAAAGAACAGAGCATCCGGCCTCTGACATGATCCATGAATCCACGGGGATTCAGTTTCTAATCGCGTTAGACATCACTCGCACCGCCAGAGGAGTGTTGAATTATAAATACATATCTGCGCTCGCAAATTTGTTAGATAATATCACAGAAATGTATGATGACACGTTTAGGTATACTGGAAGAGAACTTCAAGCTTATAAAACAGAACTAGTTCAGCATAGAATGATTCTCAATTATCTCACGGCAGTGACAGGTGGATATTGTGTCACACTGGCAACGCAGTACGGCGTGAAATGTTGCACATATATTACAAATAGTACCGAGGACCAGGTCGAGGTCATAGACCAAAAGATGGACGATATTCTCCAATTGAAGTGGGAATTTCGCAGGAGACACAATCTCACTCTTGCTGCTGTAGGTAATGAGCTGACTGGTTGGGTGTCATGGTTGAACCCGCGAAATTGGTTCTCTGGTTTAGGAGAATGGGCTCAAGGAGTCATAATGGATGTTGGGAAGTTTCTCCTATGTATCTTAGGTGTTATCATAACGATTGGCTTGATATTTAGATGCGGTCAGGCTTTAACGAAGTGTAAACGAAGTACCAGGGTGATGAGTTTAAGGAGTGAGGAAATTTATGACCCAAATGTAGAAACAATGATGTGATGAAAAAGCGATTTCTACGGTCCGTTTCTTTCACCTGTTTTTCCGTTTTCTCCAAGGTAAAAAGACCCACTTGGACGAGGAATTTGATGATCCTGTATACAGACAACTGATGGATTAAAGAAGAAGTTTTGACAACCTTATACACAGATATTTGATGAACTTTGCCATAGACCCCCAGTTTCCCTAGAAATTTTAAAATTACGCTAGCCCAACACTTTTGTAAGTCTATGGACATTGACAAAGCTTTTTGCCCACACGCCTTTTGGCAAAAGCACAAAGAAGACTGCATTCAACAGACACCGAACAAGACTTCAACCGACAAATGTTCATTTACCTGACATAGAATACCACTGCATTTACCGTAATTATGTCTTTTCTTCATCTCTACAACCTTCAGGTAATTACACACATAGTCGATAGGCAATACAGGCACAGATATCAGCAATCACATATTCCCCCATTCATGTATCATCAACTAAAATGTGCTCCCCATTTTGTTACAACCACAGCCGAAAAGAGCTCGGTAAAGTTTGACAGCCCATCCACAGACCCGTACCACGGGATAAGAAGGAATTCAAATGTATACTTCGCAATGCCTCGAAGCTTGATTTAAAACACGTACGGCACGATGATACATGACCCCCCAAACACGGATTCATACACACATGCTTCTGCTATCTCACTAGGTCATACCCTTTTCCTACCTTCTCCTCTCCTCCCCTACCCAACCATGTAAATGTATTAACCCCTGACATATATTTTTCTCGTTTTGAAATGTTTTAGGAAGTGGCAGTTATTGTTGACTGCCAAAGGGTGGACTGTCAAAGTCAGAAAAATATCACGATGCACACTGCCATATTTGCACCTCATACAGGTCCGCTCTGCGCATGCGTGCGCTCTCCCGTGCGTGCGCATACTCGCTGTTGCGGGCACCCGCGGGCGCGCAGTATGTGCATTTACGGTAGAGTTCATGTGTTCGTAGCGTGCGACTCAATCGTTACATTTCTCTATCGTCCTAAGTGGATGCTGGGGTTCCTGAAAGGACCATGGGGAATAGCGGCTCCGCAGGAGACAGGGCACAAAAAAGTAAAGCTTTACTAGGTCAGGTGGTGTGCACTGGCTCCTCCCCCTATGACCCTCCTCCAGACTCCAGTTAGATTTTGTGCCCGAACGAGAAGGGTGCAATCTAGGTGGCTCTCCTAAAGAGCTGCTTAGAGAAAGTTTAGTTTAGGTTTTTTTTCTTTACAGTGAGTCCTGCTGGCAACAGGATCACTGCAACGTGGGACTTAGGGGGAAAGTAGTAAACTCACCTGCATGCAGAGTGGATTTGCTGCTTGGCTACTGGACACCATTAGCTCCAGAGGGATCGAACACAGGCCCAGCCGTGGAGTCCGGTCCCGGAGCCGCGCCGCCGACCCCCTTGCAGATGCTGAAGCGTGAAGAGGTCCGGAAACCGGCGGCTGAAGACTCCTCAGTCTTCATAAGGTAGCGCACAGCACTGCAGCTGTGCGCCATTTTCCTCTCAGCACACTTCACTGGGCAGTCACTGAGGGTGCAGAGCGCTGGGGGGGGGCGCTCTGAGAGGCAAATATAAACCTTATACAAGGCTAAAAATACCTCACATATAGCCCATAGGGGCTATATGGAGATATTTAACCCCTGCCTGACTGGAAAAATAGCGGGAGAAGAACCCGCCGAAAAAGGGGCGGGGCCTATCTCCTCAGCACACGGCGCCATTTTCTGTCACAGCTCCGCTGGTCAGAACGGCTCCCAGGTCTCTCCCCTGCACTGCACTACAGAAACAGGGTAAAACAGAGAGGGGGGGCACATTAATGGCTATATATATATATATTAAAGCAGCTATAAGGGAGCACTTAATATAAGGATATCCCTTGTATATATAGCGCTTTGTGGTGTGTGCTGGCAGACTCTCCCTCTGTCTCCCCAAAAGGGCTAGTGGGTCCTGTCTTCATTAGAGCATTCCCTGTGAGTTTGCGGTGTGTGTCGGTACGTGGTGTCGACATGTATGAGGACGATATTGGTGTGGAGGCGGAGCAATTGCCAAATATGCAGATGTCACCCCCCAGGGGGTCGACACCAGAATGGATGCCTTTATTTGTGGAATTACGTGATGGTTTATCTTCCCTTAAACAGTCAGTTGAGGACATGAGGCGGCCGGACAATCAATTAATGCCTGTCCAGGCGCCTCAAACACCGTCAGGGGCTGTAAAACGCCCTTTGCCTCAGTCGGTCGACACAGACCCAGACACGGGCACTGATTCCAGTGACGACGGTAGAAATTCAAACGTATTTTCCAGTAGGGCCACACGTTATATGATTTTGGCAATGAAGGAGACGTTACATTTAGCTGATACTACAGATACCGTAAAACAGGGTATTATGTATGGTGTGAAAAAACTACAAACAGTTTTTCCTGAATCAGAAGAATTAAATGACGTGTGTGATGAAGCGTGGGTTGCTCCTGATAAAAAGTTGATAATTTCAAAAAAGTTATTGGCATTATACCCTTTCCCGCCAGAGGTTAGGGCGCGCTGGGAAACACCCCCTAAGGTGGACAAGGCGCTCACACGCTTATCCAAACAAGTGGCGTTACCCTCTCCTGAGACGGCCGCACTTAAGGATCCATCAGATAGAAAGATGGAAGTTATTCAAAAGAATATATACACACATGCAGGTGTTATACTACGACCAGCTATAGCAACTGCCTGGATGTGCAGTGCTGGAGTAGTTTGGTCAGAATCCCTGATTGAAAATATTGATACCCTAGATAGGGACAATGTTTTACTGTCGTTAGAACAAATAAAGGATGCATTTATCTATATGCGTGATGCACAGAGGGATATTTGCACACTGGCATCTCGGGTGAGTGCTATGTCCATTTCAGCCAGAAGAGCCTTATGGACACGACAGTGGACAGGCGATGCGGATTCAAAACGTCACATGGAGGTTTTGCCGTATAAAGGGGAGGAGTTATTTGGAGTTGGTCTATCAGACTTGGTGGCCACGGCTACTGCCGGGAAATCCACTTTTTTACCTCAAGTCACTCCCCAACAGAGAAAGGCACCGACCTTTCAACCGCAGCCTTTTCGCTCCTACAAAAATAAGAGAGCAAAGGGCTTGTCGTACCTGCCACGAGGCAGAGGAAGAGGGAAGAGACACCAACAGGCAGCTCCTTCCCAGGAACAGAAGCCCTCCCCGGCTCCTGCAAAAACCTCAGCATGACGCTGGGGCCTCTCAAGCGGACTCGGGGACAGTGGGGGGCCGTCTCAAAAATTACAGCGCGCAGTGGGCTCACTCGCAGGTAGACCCCTGGATCCTGCAGATAATATCTCAGGGGTACAGGTTGGAATTAGAGACGGATCCTCCTCATCGTTTCCTGAAGTCTGCCTTACCAACCGTCTCTTCCGAAAGGGAGAGGGTGTTGGAAGCCATTCACAAGCTGTACGCTCAGCAGGTGATAGTCAAAGTACCCCTATTACAACAAGGAAAGGGGTATTATTCCACTCTATTTGTGGTACCGAAGCCGGATGGCTCGGTAAGGCCTATTCTAAATCTGAAGTCCTTGAACCTCTACATAAAAAAGTTCAAGTTCAAGATGGAGTCACTCAGAGCAGTGATAGCGAACCTGGAAGAAGGGGACTTTATGGTATCCTTGGACATCAAGGATGCGTATCTACACGTTCCGATTTACCCCGCACACCAGGGGTACCTCAGGTTCATTGTTCAAAACTGTCACTATCAGTTTCAGACGCTGCCGTTCGGATTGTCCACGGCGCCTCGGGTCTTTACCAAGGTAATGGCCGAGATGATGATTCTTCTTCGAAGAAAAGGCGTATTAGTTATCCCATACTTGGACGATCTCCTAATAAGGGCAAGGTCCAGAGAACAGCTGGAGACAGCTTTAGCACTATCTCAAGAGGTGCTAAGACAACACGGGTGGATTCTGAATATTCCAAAATCCCATTTAATCCCGACAACTCGTCTGCTGTTCCTAGGAATGATTCTGGACACGGTTCAGAAAAAGGTTTTCCTTCCAGAGGAAAAAGCCAAGGAGTTATCCGATCTGGTCAGGAACCTCCTAAAACCAGGAAAAGTGTCAGTACATCAATGCACAAGAGTCCTGGGAAAAATGGTGGCTTCTTACGAAGCAATTCCATTCGGCAGATTCCATGCAAGAATATTCCAAAGGGATCTGTTGGACAAATGGTCAGGGTCGCATCTGCAGATGCACCTGCGAATAACCCTGTCACCAAAGACAAGGGTGTCACTTCTGTGGTGGTTGCAGAAGGCTCACCTATTAGAAGGCCGCAGATTCGGCATTCAGGATTGGATCCTGGTGACCACGGACGCCAGCCTGAGAGGCTGGGGAGCAGTCACACAAGGAAGAAACTTCCAGGGAGTATGGACGAGTCTGGAAAAGTCTCTTCACATAAACATTCTGGAACTAAGAGCAATCTACAATGCTCTAAGCCAGGCGGAACTTCTCCTGCAAGGAAAGCCGGTGTTGATTCAGTCGGACAACATCACGGCGGTCGCCCATGTAAACAGGCAGGGCGGCACAAGAAGCAGGAGTGCAATGGCAGAAGCTGCCAAGATTCTTCGCTGGGCGGAGAATCACGTGATAGCACTGTCAGCAGTGTTCATCCCGGGCGTGGACAACTGGGAAGCAGACTTCCTCAGCAGACACGATCTTCATCCGGGAGAGTGGGGTCTACATCCAGAAGTCTTCAACATGTTAATAGACCGTTGGGAAAGACCAATTGTAGACATGATGGCGTCTCGCCTCAACAAGAAACTGGACAAATATTGCGCCAGGTCAAGAGATCCACAGGCAATAGCTGTGGACGCACTGGTAACTCCTTGGGTGTACCAGTCAGTGTATGTGTTTCCTCCTCTGCCGCTCATACCAAAGGTATTGAAGATCATACGGCAAAGAAGAGTAAGAACAATACTAGTGGTTCCGGATTGGCCGAGAAGGACTTGGTATCCGGAACTTCAAGAGATGCTCACGGACGAACCGTGGCCTCTACCTCTGAGAAGGGACCTGCTACAGCAGGGTCCCTGTCTTTTTCAAGACTTACCGCGGCTGCGTTTGACGGCATGGCGGTTGAACGCCAGATCCTAAAAGGGAAAGGCATTCCAGAAGAAGTCATTCCTACCTTGATTAAGGCACGGAAGGAAGTCACCGTGAAACATTATCACCGCATTTGGCGAAAATATGTAGCGTGGTGCGAGGATCGGAGGGTTCCGACGGAGGAATTCCAACTGGGTCGTTTCCTACATTTCCTGCAATCAGGATTATCTATGGGTCTCAAATTGGGATCCATTAAGGTTCAAATTTCGGCCCTGTCAATATTCTTCCAAAAAGAATTGGCCTCTGTCCCTGAGGTCCAGACTTTTGTCAAGGGAGTACTGCATATACAGCCTCCTGTGGTGCCTCCGGTGGCACCGTGGGATCTAAATGTAGTTTTAGATTTCCTCAAATCCCATTGGTTTGAACCATTGAAAAAGGTGGATTTGAAATATCTCACATTGAAAGTGACTATGTTACTAGCCCTGGCCTCTGCCAGGAGAGTATCTGAATTGGCGGCTTTATCTTATAAAAGTCCTTATCTAATCTTCCATTCGGATAGGGCAGAACTGCGGACTCGTCCGCATTTTCTCCCTAAAGTGGTATCAGCATTTCATCTGAACCAACCTATTGTGGTGCCTGCGGCCACTAGCGACTTGGAGGACTCCAAGTTGTTGGACGTTGTCAGAGCCTTAAAAATATACATTGCAAGGACGGCTGGAGTCAGAAAATCTGACTCGCTGTTTATATTGTATGCACCCAACAAGTTGGGCGCACCTGCTTCTAAGCAGTCGATTGCTCGTTGGATTTGTAACACAATTCAACTTGCACATTCTGTGGCAGGCCTGCCACAGCCTAAAACTGTAAAAGCCCACTCCACAAGGAAGGTGGGCTCATCTTGGGCGGCTGCCCGAGGGGTCTCGGCATTACAACTCTGCCGAGCAGCTACGTGGTCGGGGGAGAACACGTTTGTAAAATTTTACAAATTTGATACCCTGGCAAAGGAGGACCTGGAGTTCTCTCATTCGGTGCTGCAGAGTCATCCGCACTCTCCCGCCCGTTTGGGAGCTTTGGTATAATCCCCATGGTCCTTTCAGGAACCCCAGCATCCACTTAGGACGATAGAGAAAATAAGAATTTACTTACCGATAATTCTATTTCTCGGAGTCCGTAGTGGATGCTGGGCGCCCATCCCAAGTGCGGATTATCTGCAATACTTGTACATAGTTATTGTTAACTAATTCGGGTTATTGTTAAGGAGCCATCTTTAAGAGGCCCTTTCTGTTGTCATACTGTTAACTGGGTTTAGATCACAAGTTGTACGGTGTGATTGGTGTGGCTGGTATGAGTCTTACCCGGGATTCAAAATGCCTCCCTTATTGTGTATGCTCGTCCGGGCACAGTACCTAACTGGAGTCTGGAGGAGGGTCATAGGGGGAGGAGCCAGTGCACACCACCTGACCTAGTAAAGCTTTACTTTTTTGTGCCCTGTCTCCTGCGGAGCCGCTATTCCCCATGGTCCTTTCAGGAACCCCAGCATCCACTACGGACTCCGAGAAATAGAATTATCGGTAAGTAAATTCTTATTATTTTCACTGTATAATGTATTTTGTAGATCATGGTCCCTTTGATAGAATCTGAAAGTTTAGTTAATGTAGCATGTTCGTGGACAGAGAAATCCCCCTTTGTTTGATACGAAGGGTCAGACAGGAGTAATACAGTGGTGTTTAGTATCCATCGGAAGAATATTTAATTAGCAATATTCCGGTGTTGGTTTGAAGCGGATTAATCGCTCGTGCGAATAGTTATGGACATAAGAAGTTTATGTCCATTTACTATTATTTGCACTTACTTATCCATGCGGCGGGAAACCTAGTTTCCCACCCACCTGAGCAGTTGGAAATCGTCACAGCCCACCTGTATGAATCAACCTATGACCTTTTGTTATAATGCGAGGAGGAATTCCTGTGTCCAATGAACAATGAGATTGTAGGGACCATTGAATTGTATTGTGTGTGGGGCATAAATAGACAAGCCGATCACATCCAGCTCACTCTTCAACGGTTCTCATTGCTGAAAATCGGGAGCTGGATGTCCAGAGGCGCATGCGATCGTTCCCCTTTGTGCGTAAGTTTTTCTCTGCAATCATATTGTCTTTCTTGTTATTATGGGCCATATCTCTCTCTCTCTCTCTTCTCTTTCTCTCGTATTCTCTTAAACGTAATAGTATTGTATTGTATTTCCTGTGTAGTTACCTGGTTAGTTAGTCTATGTTATATTGTAGTGTGTGACTTGTATTGTATTATTCTTTTTGCAAGTATAACATTCATATAAGGCGTTAGACCCTAAGCACGGTATCTGTGTATTTCTTATAGTGTTAAGTATTCACAGAGCATCGGTGACGCTCAAACAGCTTTTAAGTTAATAAGGTTACACTGTGTTGCATCTACACCCTATCTCTACACAAAGGTTTTACAGCATATTACATTGTTTATGGTTTAGATTTAAAGGTTTAACATTGTGAGCGTCTGCGCCGCTGGTGATCTCCTCGTGGTCCCGAGCGTCCGCTACGCTATAGCGAACCATTATGTTAGTCGGCAGCCAATAGCGTGCCTGCCTGTGATCTCTTGGCCGTGAGCGAACGTGACGCTTGAGCGTCTCGACCTCGGCTAAGCGATCGCTACGCAACGTGCGTACCCTTACGGTACTCCATACGTAAACAGCGTACAGTGTTCTTAGGCCTCTCAAAGGGTTTTAATTTAAATAAGATAAAATATTTAGCTTTATCAGCATGCTGCATATCATTTTAATCAGCAGAAGCTGCTTGTGCATCCTAGCCACATAGCAATGCAAATAAGATGCATTTTCATTAAAAAAAAAGTGTGCCCGACGTTAGCATTGAGGCAAGATTTATGAGGACACATCTGTCTCCAAGCAGAGGTAGAGGTCACAGTGTTAGTGGCAGTGTGAGTGCTGTGTGCATGTGAGTGGGTTGGTTGTGCAGTAGTGTTGAGAATATGTGTAAGGAGCATTATGTGTGTCATGTAAAAATGCATTAATAATGTGCAACATATGTGTAGGGGGCACTATGTGTGTCATTATGTGTATAAGGGCATTAATAATGTGCGGCATATGTGTAACAGGGTACTACTGTATGTGTGTCATTATGTGTATAGGGGCACTAATAATGTGCAGCAAATGTGTAGGGGCACTATGTGTGTCATTATGTGTATAAGGGCATTAATAATGTACGGCATATGTGTAAGGGACATTATGTGTAAAAGGGCATTAATAAAGGTTGTCATAATGTGTAAGGCGCATTATGTTTATAAGGACATTAATAATTTGTCTCATATGTGTAAGGTGCATTACTGTGTGGAATTATGTGTATAAATGCATTACTAATGTGTGGCATTTTGTGTATAAGGTGCTCTACTATGTGGCATTGCGTATAAAAAGGGCACTACTGTGTCATCTAATGTGAATAAAGAGCAATATGGTGTGGTGTAATGTGCATAAGGAGCAATTCAGTGTGATATAATGTGAATAAGGGGCTCTACTGTGAGGAGTAACGTTTAAGGTAAAGTGATACTACTGTGGGATGTAATATGAATTATGGACACTATCACATGATCAAATGTGAATAAATTTGCAGCATTGTGTGGCGTAATTGGAATTGGGGTTACTATTGTGTGGCCATGCCTCTTGCCAGCAAAAACACACCCCTTTTTGGGCCAAATGTGCAAACTGTTCCTGTTTAAAATATAGGGGGTACGAACACCAAAATAAGGACTGCTATGGGTGAGGGGTGATGGTGCTGGGAAAGAGGTGCAAGGTCAGAGGCGGAACCAGTGGTGGTGCTAGGGGGCACCAGCTAAAATCTTGCCTAGGGCATCATATTGGTTAGGGCCGGCTCTGGATTCTTCACATACAATATCCACCTCTACACTACTGAAAGCATGCAATGCAAAGTCACATTTTCATCTGTGTTTGCTACACTGCTCTTCTTAGCAGCATGGGTGACCATCTGCAGCGGTAAGAAACATTTTATTACATGTCACTATTTAGTTGTATGTTCACTGTACAGATAGGTGTCTGAAATGAATCCACATGCTTGTTGTTCAGCCTGCTTTTTTGAGCATAGAATACATGACATGTACAAGTGGTATCTGGATGATAGATTGACGGTGTATTGATACAGGTACAAAAGGTTGGCAGATTCAAAAGGTTGACATGACAATGGTCGACACACAGATGGTCAACACATGTTTTTTGGGGGGTTTTTTTCACATGTTTTCTTAACACCTTGATTTCCTAAACCATACTTTCCTACTTTGCTGCCCCCTCCTCCGGGAGGAGGCAGCGTTGTAGGTGCATGGGGGCGTGGCAGGCAGCAGGATGGCCGTTCTGGGGGCGTGGCCAACAGGGTAGTGGCCAGTCTGGGGGCGTGGCATCAGGATTGCGTCATTGTGGCTCCGCCCCCGCTATGCAGTGCCGAGAAAAGAGGCGCTGTATAGCGGGGGGCGGAGCTACGATGATGCGATTCCCTCGGACTGCCCACTTGTTCTCTGCTGCGGGCGGCCGAGGAGGGTCCTGGAGAGGCAGCACGGAGAGCGGGAGGCTTGCCCACCTTTCCAGGGGGCCGGGAGGGCCACTCGATTTTTCGGGAGCCTCCCGGCCATTCCGGGAGGGTAGGCAAGTATGTCCTACACATGTGGACATCTATGGGAATAGTAACCTGCCCGTGAGGGTACATGTTTGTACTGATAGTGGTCATGTGATATCTACAATATTTCTCCCAAAAAACACGTGTTGACCATTTGGAGTCGACTTATTGACTGTCGACCGTAACATTTTTGATCTATTGGTCCACAACAGTAAAAGTAATTCAACTAAATTGAAAAATAGAGAGACACTTGCGAACAAAAAATGTAATTAGAAACTGTAAATGTGGAGAAGCCTTAAGATGTATACACTTTTGTGGCATCTCTGCCCAACTTTGCACAATTGTTAGTTTTGCTGGGAGGGTATGGATCCGTGGTAGACATAAAAGCAAGTAAAATAACAGCATAAATAAAATACACAACAGTAAAACATTGTATAAGTGCAAAGCATGAACACAAACAAACCACAGACAGGAAAAGACAAGTATAAAGGTAGACATTTGGTGAGAAGTAGGGGGAGGTACAGCAGCTCTTAATGGTTCTGTACCCATCTTATTGGCAAGTATACAGTGTCAGAGGGCCTGATTCAGAAATGTACTTTAACTCGATATTAACTTCTCTAACGGTTTGTGATCTGCACATGCACAGATGCCGCACTGCGCATGTGCAGATCTCATTTGGCGACACTGCCCGCCTGATTGAAGGGCTGCACCATTTGGTGGTGGAGTAGGGGCAGCAATGGGGAAAATTTGGATGTACAGTACTTTCACTTTATGTCTTAACTGGTTCCAGCCTGCTCATTTTCCAGAGCATCCTCTGGTCCACAAAAACCAGGAATTGTTTTTTTCCCCCAATGACTTGGATATAGGGGCACCTTGACATACATTATAGAGATCAACAGGTGCAATTCATACTTGCCTACTTTTGAAAACCGGTTTCAGGGAGAATATAGGTAGCAGTAGACTGTTCCGCGCATTGAGGGTCGTGTCTGGCTCCACCCAATGGGCGTATCTAGCTATACCTATTGGCATATCTTTTGCCACTCAGGGGTTGTGTTCCATAGCGGTAGGTGAAATCTAAATTCACAAGTTTTATCAAGCCTTGGAGAGTGAAACGTTCGGGTGATGGGCCCAGGAAATGCTTTGTTATGGCTCCCAGGCACCCGTTTACTCCTTTCATAACGTTCCTAGAGAATCAAGGTGGTGGAGGATCTTGTGTGTGCTACAGTCCCCCTCCGCCACATATGGGCACTACACCAGCAGCAGCAGTGGCGCACAGACCACTTGACGTCTGCATGATGTCCTCTCATCCACACCCTGACCCATCAAATCTATGGACCAGGTATGTGGATATTATTATGTAGAGGTAGGGACCTGTTACTGAGGGTAGGGAGGGACATGGAGAGGGTTTATCTGGGAAGACATTACCTTGATCTTGCACTGGAATTATCAGCTTCTCTCCTCACTACATGCTTAGTTTAGTCAGAGAAACAAAGCTGAGGGGCGTGCCTGGACAGGGAGGGGGCGTGTCAGTGCTGCTGTGTTATTCTACATTGTTGCACTGCCTCCGTGCTGACGTCCGATCTAAATGCTGCTGTGTCTCCCCCTCTCTGTAAGGCAGGGGAAAAGCTGGGGGAGAGACAGACAGTGCATACCCTCCAACATTTTACACATAAAAATCGGTACAAAGTAGGAAAAGGGGCGTGGTCATGTGTAAAGGGGGGGGGGGGGGCGTGGTTACGCCCCTTTTCCTATACTTTCAATGGAAGTTTGGAGAGCCAAAAATCGGTACAGTCCATAAAACAAAGGTACTGCACCTGCCAAAAAGGTACAGTTGAAGGGTATGACAGTGGGGGGATTGAAAGCCCACTACCATAGTATCATCTTCATGTGGCTGCAACCTGTACCTGCACTGCAGACAATGCTGTGGGCGGATCCGTCTCTGTGGCTGTCCACACTGCAACTACAGTGGCTGCCTCAGTTCCCATCACCTTTCACACCAGTGACCAGCAGCAGGAGATGCATGCACCCTGCCCACCCTGACTCCGGCACTCAGCTGAGCCAGAGCTCACTGCCACTACCTGGAGATTCAGCCACATGACGTCTTCCTGGGACACCCTCCTTCCGTGGCTGCTATTCTGGCCACGCCCCCGTCACATCCAATTGTGCAGACGCAGTCCGTATTCTTAACTGGGCATTGAGGAATCGGGGAGATGTAAGTATGTGTTTCCGTGGCAACGGGAGACTCCTTACCGATCCGGTAGTCTCCCGCAAAATGCGGGAGGGTAGGAAACTATGGTGCAATTGCACAAATAAAGAAGATTATGAGTCAACAAATATGCAGTTCATTAATTACCTCTCTTAATTTTTTTGATTTTTGGACAATGAGCTAGCACACAAGATAAGAGTGCAAAGAGGCTGTGGGATGCAGTATGAATGCTGACCATGCAATATTTTGTCCCAGGCTATATACACAAAAATAGGATTTTAATTACCTACTGGTAAATCCTTTTCTCGTAGTCTGTAGGGGATGCTGGGGTCCATATTAGTACCATGGGGTATAGACTGGTCCACCAGGAGTCATTGGCACATTAAGAGTTTAATAGTGTGGGCTGGCTCCTCCCTCTATGCCCCTCCTACCAGACTCAGTCTAGAAACTGTGCCCGAGAAGACGACATACTTCGAGAGAAGGAATTACACAGATAGTGGCGAGATTCATACCAGCTCACACAACATGCAAATCCGGCATGCCGGAACAACTCAGCAACAGTTGAAACCGTAAATAACGCAGAACTTACCTAGGAACCAGGCAGTACTGAACTATAAAGCCAATGCAGGAAAACGCAGCGCTGGGCAGGCGCCCAGCATCCTCTACGGACTACGAGAAAAGGATTTACCAGTAGGTAATTAAAATCCCATTTCTGATGCGGGGTACACTGGGCTCCACAAGGAATAGACATAGGGGTGTCTATTCCTTGTGGAAAGCTTTGACTGTTCCCAGAATGCATAGCGCCACCGCCTCTATAACCCCGCCTCCCTGCACAGGAGCTCAGTTTTGTAGTTGGTGCCGCAGATAGCAGGCACATAACAGAGGGGCTGCTCCAGGCAGCCCTAAGAAGAGCTTTTTTGAAGAAAAAGTGAAGACTACAAGGGCAGCAGCGGTGTGTAAATGTCAGAGACATTCACTGCTGCAGCTCCAGCTCTCCCCAGCGGCGCTGTACACTCCCGAGCCCTGGTTGCCGGGTAACTACAGCAGGAGGCTCCGGTTTTCTTCATGGTCAGGCACACACGACGGGGGCTCTCCGGGATCGCGTGGCCGTACTTCGGGAGGTGGTGAGTGGGTCCCGCTTGCGGGACCCGTACTTTATCGTGATCCGGCGCAGTCAGTGGGAGGCGGGCCGCGCGCGCTGGCGGTGGACACTGTGGCAGTACAGGCGATCACACTAGATCACCAGGGCATGGGTCGCAGGTCAGGTTTTCTCTCTAAACCATTTTAATAGTAGCCCACAGTACCCGGTGGTTTTGCCAGCAGGGGGATAAGGCTTAGACCTGAAGCCCCTCCCCCAGCCCCAGGGCGCCATTTCCCGCAAATGTTCCCGCCCTGGAGCTGCATATCTGTCTCTCCCTCAGTCCCTGTCAGTGTCTGGGCGCCATTTCTCTCAGCTTCACTGTTCCTGGGACTGCTTGGGCAAATCCTGTGTAAAGCCGCCTGGTTGTCAGTGCTTTGACTTTACATGACACTTAAGTATTCTACCTGCCTTTTTAGACAGTGTTAGACAGGGTTTTCTAGTACAATTACCCCGTGATATACATCCAGTTCTTACTGTGCAGTGTTATATCTATTGACTACAAAGCTATATATATATATATATATATATATATTGCAGACGACCCGGCACTCCTCACGCTCCCCAGCGTCACGTTAATGCTCCCGTGCCCTCACCTCCTGGGTCCTGGATCCCATGGATAGCAATGCAAATAAGTGCGGCACTGGGAGACTTGTAACTGAAGGTGAAGAAATCGTGTCCTTTATTGTGTCAACGTTTCGGGGACGCAGCCCCTTCGTCAGGATAACCACATAGTGCAAAATATTGTGCTTAAATACCATACAGTGTAGGAGGTACTCACCACTGCCACCCGCCACGCTGCCCGGATCCCGGTCTGGCGTCGCTCCGCTCAACCGGAAGTGACGCGGCTCCGGTCCGTGCGGCTAGCGCATTGGGGCTAGGGAAAGAGTAACCATAGTAACCGGTTACACAAACGACATATCACAACAACTCTACATAAAGTGCTATGTGCATCACATACATAAAAATAACAACATAGATCAGAACTGGGGTATTGCAGACTCGCCGCAACACCTCAGTAAAAATGCAAAATATGAAAAATATGCAAAATGAGTGCAAAACATCAAACAATACATGTAAATATAAATATGATAAAATAACTACACAGCACTGTCCAGCAATGCAACGCCCATAGTGGAGACATATTGGCAACTAAATGAGCCTGTGTGAGTACTGTAGTGCAAATGCACTCTCAGATCTCACGAACTAATGAGGGCACAATATTAACAATTTGCATAAGCCCTGCTGTTCCTAAGGCTTCTTCATGTTGAATGCCTGACTAGGGCTAGTCATTACAAAACAATGCCACAAAACTACCCTGCACAAACCTAGCATAGACACTTATGGCAATAGAAATGGGTTATAGTATGACAGTGGGGGAAGAGCCTGTCAATGCTACAACACCCTGTTCTCGATTACTCATAGAAAGCATCTGTAACTAAGAGCCTCATTGAGACCCATGGGGGATTGGGTATTGAGGACATAAATCCATTTGGATTCAACCTGAAGCAGCCTCTTTGATCGGTCACCACCCCGCAATGTTTGCGGTACTTGGTCAATTATTTTGTAACGGAGGGTGGCCATTCCATGTTTTGCTTGCGCAAAGTGGCGTGCCACAGGCTGGTCACTGCCACCCGATTTGATGGCCTCACGTATGGCGTACCTATGCTGTGCCATTCTGGTCTTGAAGGCACAGTCGGTTTTGCCGACGTAGGCTAACCCACATGGGCAGGTTAGTAAGTAAATGACGAACTTTGAGTCACATGATAGAGGGTATCGAATGCTGTATTTTTTCCCTGTGTGTGGATGCAGGAAACTATCTCCCTGTACCATATACCCACAGGTTGTGCATCCACTACATTTAAAGCAGCCGTTTCTACGTTTAAGGAAATTTTTAGGGTTACTTTTGTTGAACGAGGATATGTCAGTCTTGACGACAAAATCCCTAATGCTGCGCCCCCTAGAATAGCTGGGTAGTAATCTTGACTGGTAGGCTTCGCCCAAATCACGATCAGACGAGATAATGGGCCACAATTGCCTGGTACGCTTCGCTAACTGGGGGCTGCTGGTATTAAACTTGGTTACCCAGGGAAACCTTCCTTTAAGTTGTTTAGGTACGCTAGGTCTCAATAACTGCTGGCGTGTAGCTTTCAATGCTTTTTGTTTGGCTTGTTCTAACAATCCTACTGGATATCCTCTCTCTACAAATTTGTATAACATCTCACTCAATTGTTTATCTCTTGTTGATTGCTGACTGTTGATCCTACATACCCGTAGAAATTGCGAATACGGGAGGCCTGTAATGGTGGATCTGGGGTGGAAGCTATCAAACCTTAACAAATTGTTTCTATCTGTGGCCTTTGTATACAGTTCTGTATTAATTACGCCATTCGTCACTGTAATACACACATCCAGAAAGTTGATCTGCTTCTCACTACACACCATAGTAAATTTGATGGGACTGGATGTGGCGTTGTGTTGCTCAATAATATCAACTAAAAGATTTTCAGCACCCATCCAAAAGATGAGTACGTCATCTATATAGCGTTGGTAAAGACATAACCTTGAAGCAATAGCCACATCTTGTAAAAACAATTCCCTTTCCACTTCCCACATAAACGCATTGGCGAATGCCGGGGCCACAGCACTCCCCATGGCACAGCCAGTGCGCTGTATGTAGAAGTGGTTGTCAAACAAGAAATAGTTGTGGGTCAGCGTAAATTCTAGTAGGGACAGATAGAACTTAATATCTGGCCCTGTATATCTAGGGTTGTTTGTGAGTAGGTGTTCTACTGCTGATAAACCAGCCCCATGAGGAATACAAGTATATAAACTTGTTACATCAATAGATGCCAAGATGGTATTAATAGGTAGGACGCCTAATCCCTCAAGGGTACGCAAAAGTGTGGACGTATCCTTCAAGTGAGTAGTCGTAGCCTGTATGCATGGTTGCAAGTAGCAATCACAGTAAATAGAGATTGCCTCACACAAAGAGCCCCTGGCAGAAATAATAATAATAATAATAATATAAGCTAGTCCAGTGCAGTATTATTGTTAGTAATAACCTCTGCATTGTACAAACTGTGACTATCTGTTTGTGCATAAGCTAGCTGAGTGGTGTCCATTTCGTGTCTCTCACTCAACTTGCTATCCCTATATTCTATAACCTGAGGGGGCTTGGTGCGTCAGGTTTTATATTTATATAGGATTTTCACAAAGATATACTTTAATACATATTTTTCTCTGTGATTTTAGTCACCATATCTCTCCATTATCTCTGCTAGTGCTGACTACACTGCGCAGGGGTTTGGGTAAGAGGTATTATGCTGCTGCCAATTGTACTGTGTTACCTGATACTGCAAGTTACATCATGTCTGTTTCTGAGGGTAACGGTTCTGGGGCTGAACACACTGCCGGTGTTGCTGAAGCCACAGATCCCTATGAGGAGAATATAGCAGCTGTGGGCTCTGGTTCTGGAGGCTCCTTGCCCCCCAGTGAGACTGTGGCAACGGAGGTACTTAATGGCCCACCGTGGACTGCTTTTTCCACGCTTCTACATACGCTAGTTAATAAACTAACACCCCCTATGGGACCCCATATGCCGGTACAACCGTATGTGGTCCCTGCAGCTAACCCGCCGTGGGCGGACGACTTATCAGCTCAATTGAAGAAGTTGAACCAGTCCCTGACTACTAAAAAGTCTGACCCTCGCTCGCCCAAGCCCAAAGGGTCCTCTAAGCGAGCTCTTATCTCCTCGCAATCCACTGCTGTCACTGACACCTCGTCTAATGAAGACGGCACTTACACTGACCCCACAGATTCTGACACAAATACTGCTGATGGGGAGGGTAGTTCACATGTGGATGTTCCTGATCTTTTGGAGGCTATTAAGTTAATTCTGCAGGTTACGGATGATCCTGAGCCATCCATCCCTCCTAAGAAACCAGACAGGTTCAAGCGTCAGAAGGTGGTTAAACAAGTTTTACCTCACTCTAACCACCTAGTGGATATACGTCAGGAACCCTGGGAAAACCCGGGTAAGAAGTTTGTGCCTCAAAAGAAGATGCTGGCTCGCTATCCCCTCGCGCCAGAGCTGTCTAAAAATTGGGAAACGCCTACTCCAGTAGACTCACATGTGGCTAGGATGGTGGTTTCCTCAGCTCTACCTGTCACTACCATCACGTCTCTAAAAGAGCCTACGGATAAACGTGTGGAGGGTTGTTTGAAAGCGATTTACACCCTCACGGGTGCTGCACAAAGTCCCACTATTGCAGCAACATGGGCTGCAGAGGCTATTGAAGCATGGGCCTTGGAGTTAGAAGCTGAAATCTCTTCTGACCATGCTAGACAATGCTTGTCATATATTGTCACAGCTTCTCGTTATATTAAAGAGGCGGCTTCTGATGCCGGTATCCTAGCAGCCAAGGCCTCTACTACGTCAGTCCTGGCTTGCCGGATATTGTGGCTGAGATCCTGGTCTGTGGGTCTGGACTCTAGAAAAACCCTGGAGATACTCCCTTTCAAGGGAGATATTCTGTTTGGGGAGGACTTAAATAAAATAGTGGCTGACTTGGCTACTGCCAAAACTGCCTGTCTGCCAAGTACCACTCCTTCTCTGTCGAAGGCTAAAGGTACTTCCTTTCGCCCCTTTCGTCCTTCAGGTAAAGCTAAAGGTCATGCGTACAACAAGCAGACCTGCACTTCCAAACCTGGTAAGCCAAAGCCCAAAAGAGCCTGGGAGGCCCATCAGCCAGCTTCCAAGACCGATAAGCCTGCCGCATGACGGGGCGGGCCCCCCCCCTGGGGGAACCCAGGGTGGGGGGCCGGCTTCTAGGGTATACCCAGGAATGGTTGAAGACCACTTCAGATGCCTGGGTACGGGAAGTCGTCACTCGAGGTTATGCCATAGCCTCCAAAAACCGACCCCCTCATCGATTTTGCCGGACAGACGTCCCGTTGGACAAGACAAAGGCAAACACTCTACATTCGGTGGTACAGACCCGCCTGGATACAGGAGTCGTAGTACAGGTGCCTCTTGCGCAGAGAGGCCGGGGGTACTATTCTCCGCTGTTTCTAGTCCCGAAACCGAATGGGTCCTCCCGGCCCATTCTCAACCTCAAGGCATTGAACAGGTTTGTGAAGGTTTCCAAGGTCCGTATGGAAACCCTTCGCGCTATAGTTCTGGCCTTGGAACCTGGGGACTGCATGGTCTCCCTGGATATACAGGATGCTTACCTGCATGTTCCTATAGCAGCGTCACATCAGCAATACCTGAGGTTTGCGATTGGCAACCTCCATTACCAGTTTCGGGCGTTACCTTTTGGTTTAACTAAGGCTTCGCGAGTCTTCACCAAGGTCATGGCGGTGATGACGGTGGTACTCCGCCGTCAAGGGGTCAGGATACTGCCGTATCTGGATGACTTGTTAATCCTGGCAAATTCCCCAGAACTTCTCCTACGTCATCTGGATATGACGGTACGGTTTCTACAAGCCCACGGGTGGCTCATCAGAGCATGGTGCACCTGGGAGCACTATTGGACACTCACAACCAGAGGTTGTTCTTGTCTCAGGAGAAAGTCCTGAAGCTTCAGGACAGGATTCGTTGCTTCCTTTCTCGCCCGCAAGTATCGATACATTCGGCAATGAAGGTGCTGGGCCTCATGGTCTCAGCATTCGACATGGTGGAGTATGCTCAATTCCATTCTCGCCCCCTCCAGAGGCTAATTCTAGCCAAGTGGGACGGCCTGCCTCACTGGATAAGGTCTCACATGATCTCATTGACTCCGGAGGTCCGTCTGTCGCTGCACTGGTGGCTCCAGGACCAACGATTGTGCAGGGGCCGTCCCTTCTGGATATCCGACTGGGTCCTGTTGACGACAGATGCCAGTCTCAAAGGTTGGGGAGCGGTGCTGGAGCAACACTCCCCTCAGGGTCGGTGGACCAAGGAGGAGTCCCTCCTCTCAATCAACATTCTGGAGTTGCGAGCGGTCTTCAATGCATTGAACCTGGCCCAGCATTTAATTCAGAACCGTCCTGTTCAAGTACAGTCGGACAACGCCACCACAGTGGCTTACATAAATCATCAAGGCGGCACTCGAAGCCGTTTGGCAATGACGTAAGTCTCACGGATTCTACATTGGGCAGAACGCCATCTACCGGCCATATCGGCAATATTCATTCCGGGAGTCCTGAATTGGGAAGCGATCTTTCTCAGTCGTCAGGACGTACATACCGGCGAGTGGGGCATCCATCCAGAAGTGTTTCAACTCCTAGTGGAAAAGTGGGGCCTTCCAGACGTAGATCTGATGGCGTCTCGACACAATCACAATGTTCCGGTCTTCGGAGCAAGGACAAGGGATCCTCAAGCAGCATTCGTGGATGCGCTGGCGGTACCGTGGAGGTTTCGGCTGCCGTGTGTGTTGCCTCCGGTGTCACTCCTGCCCAGGGTAATTCGGAAGTTCAAGCAAGAAAAAGGAATTCTGCTTCTCATAGCTCCAGCGTGGCCCAGATGGCACTGGTTCTCAGACCTGCAAGGCCTATCGTCAGAGCGTCCAATTCTACTTCCACAACGCCCAGACATCCTCGTTCAGGGCCCCTGTGTCTACCAGGACCTAGCCCGGCTGTCTTTGACGGGGTGGCTCTTGAAGCTTCCGTCTTAAGGGCTAAAGGGTTTTCTGAGGCGGTCATTCAAACTATGTTGCGGGCCCGGAAACCGGCTTCGGCTCGGATTTACTATAGGGTCTGGCATTCTTACTTTGTTTGGTGCGCATCTAACGATTATGATGCTTCCAAGTTTAGTATAGCCAAGTTGTTGGCTTTTCTTCAGCAGGGCCTGGACTTAGGCCTCCGTCTGGCCTCCCGCAATGTTCAAATATCTGCCTTGTCGGTATGGTTTCAGAGAAAAATTGCGACCTTACCTGATGTGCATACCTTTACTCAGGGCGTGTTGCATATCCAACCTCCCTATGCCCCGCCTGTGGCTCCTTGGGACTTTTCGGTGGTTTTGGAGGCGTTACAAGAGTCTCCGTTTGAACCTCTTGGTTCAGCTGACCTTAAGTGGCTTTCCCTTAAGGTGGTGTTTCTGCTGGCTATTGCTTCAGCTAGAAGAGTGTCGGATTTGGGTGCCTTGTCCTGTAGTTCCCCATATCTGATATTTCACCGTGACCGGGCGGTTCTTAGGACTCGTCCCGGATATTTATCTAAGGTGGTTTCTTCATTCCACCTTAACCAGGAGATTGTGGTTCCGGCACTTGTTTCTCCTGATCTGTCTCCCAAAGAGCGGTCTTTGGATGTGGTACTGGCTCTCCGTATCTATGTGAAGAGAACTGCTTCTATTAGGAAATCTGATTCTCTCTTTGTGCTGTTTGGATTTCACAAACGGGGCTGGCCTGCTCACAAGCAAACTTTGGCCAGACGGATTAGAATGGTGATTGCACATGCTTATGTGAGGGCTGGTCTGTCAGCTCCTGCTCACATTACGGCCCATTCTACTCGGTCTGTTGGACCTTCTTGGGCGGCCCGCCGTGGTGCGACCCTTGAACAATTGTGCAAGGCGGCTACGTGGTCCTCTGTGAACACGTTCATAATGTTCTATGCCTTCGATACTACCGCTTCCCAGGATGCTTCCTTTGGACGCCGGGTTCTTGTGCCCGCTACAGTGCGTCCCCTCCCATAAGGAACTGCTTTAGGACATCCCCTATGTCTATTCCTTGTGGAGCCCAGTGTACCCCGCAGCAGAAAACAAGTTTTATGGTAAGAACTTACCTTTGTTAAAACTCTTTCTGCGAGGTACACTGGGCTAACAAGGCGCACACCCTGATGCACTTAGCTTCTTTGGGTTGGTATGGAATTAGCCGCTGACACTTCTCCTGTCGTGAGAGTGTGGTGTATGTGGCTACTACCATTGTCGTCTCTTTTCCTGCTACTGCATTGGACTGGTTAACTAAAAACTGAGCTCCTGTGCAGGGAGGCGGCGTTATAGAGGAGGCGGCGTTATGCATTCTGGGAACAGTCAAAGCTTTTCAGCCTGTTGGTGCCTCGGATCAAGATCCTACTCTACACCCCTATGTCTATTCTTTGTGGAGCCCAGTGTACCTCGCAGAAAGAGTTTTAACAAAGGTACTGTAAGTTCTTACCATAAAACTCGTTTTTCTCTTCCATCCTTGAGGATGCTGGGGTCCATATTAGTACCATGGGGATGTACCAAAGCTCCAAGTACGGGAGGGAGAGCGCGGAGGCTCCTGCAAGACTGCTTGACCAAATTTGAGGTCAACAGAGGCCAAAGTATCGAACTTGCCAAACGTGTTTGATCCAGACCAAGTAGCAGCTCGGCAAAGTTTTACAGCCGAGACACCCCGGGCAGCCGCCCAGGAAGAGCCCACTGTACGAGTAGAGTGGGCCTTTACAGATTTTGGACATGGCAATCCTGCCGTGGAATAAGCATGCTGGATAGTGAACCTGAATCGACTGCTTAGAAGCAGGACACCCAATTTTCTTGGGATCATAGAGGACAAACAGAGAGTCACTTTTCCTATGACGAACCGTCCTCTGCACATTAAATCTTCAAAGTCCTCACTACATCCAAGGCCTTTGAAGCAATTGAGGAGTCAGTAGCCACTGGCACCACAATAGGTCGGTTGATATGGAAAGCCGATACAGCCTTAGGCAGGAACTGCGGACAAGTCCTAAATTCCACCCTGTCTTCATGGAAGATCAGATAGGGGCTTTTACAAGATAAAGCCCCCAATTCCGACACGCGTCGTGCAGAAGCCAAGGCCATCAAAGTGACCGCCTTCCACGTGAGAAACTTGAGATCAGCCTCCTGCAGAGGCTCAAACCAAGCAGATTGCAGGAACTGCAACACCACATCTAGATCCCAGGGTGCCGTTGGCGCCACAAAGGAAGGCTGAATGTGCAGAACCCCTTTCAAAAAGGTCTGAACCTCAGGGAGGACAGCCAATTGTTTTTGGAAGAAGATGCACAAAGCAGAGATCTGGACCTTGATGGAGCCCAATCTCAGTCCCATATCCACCCCTGTTTGCAGGAAAAGGAGAAAACGTCCAAGTTGAAACTCCACCGCAGGAAACTTCTTGGACTCACACCGAGAAACATATTTTTTCCAAATGCAATGGTAATGTTTAGACGTTACCCCCTTACTAGCCTGTATCAGGGTAGGAATGACCTCACTCGGGATACCCATCCGAGCTAAGATCTGGCGTTCAACCGCCATGCCGTCAAAAGTAGCCGTGGTAAGTCTTGATAAGCGAATGGCCCCTGCAGTAGAAGATCCTCTCGAAGAGGTAAGGGCCTTGGATCCTCCAGCAGTAGATCCAGCAGGTACGCATACCAAGCCCTCCTTGGCCAGTCCGGAGCAATGAGGATTGCCAGAACCTTTGTTCTTCTTACCAGCTGAAGAACCTTTGGTATCAGAGGAAGTGGAGGGAACACATACACTGACGTGAACACCCACGGTGTTACCAGTGCATCCACCGCCACTGCCTGAGGGTTTCTCGACCTAGAACAGTACCTCCCCAGCTGCTTGTTGAGGCGGGAGGCCATCATGTCTATGTGAGGAACCCCCCACCAACCGGTTCCCTCCTCGAACACCTCCGGGTGGAGGCACCACTCTCCAGTATGAAGATCGTGGCGGCTGAGGAAGTCTGCTTCCCAGTTGTCTACTCCCGGAAGGAAGATCGCTGACATCGCCACCACGTCTTTCTGCCCAGAGGAGGATTCCTGTCACCTCTGACATGGCAGCCCTGCTCTTCGTTCCGCCTTGTCGGTTTATGTAGGCCACCGTGGTCACGTTGTCCGACTGCACCTGAACAGACCGATCCTGTAGAAGGTGTGCTGCTTGCAGAAGGGCGTTGTACATGGATGTTTATTGGGAGAAGGGATCCCTGATATGACCATCTTCCCTGAGAGGTTTCCCCCAGAGCGACTGCTCCCCAACCTCTTAGACTTGCATCTGTGGTTAAAAGGATCCAGTCCTGAATTCCGAACCTTCGGCCTTCCAGAAGGTGCGGAAGTTGTAGCCACCAGAGGAGTGAAATCCTGGCTTTCGGAGACAGGCGTATCCTCTTGTGCATGTGTAGGTGAGAGCCCGACCACTGGTCCAATAGGTCCAGCTGAAAAGGTCGAGCATGAAACCTGCCGTACTGCAGAGCCTCGTAGGAGGCAACCATCTTCCCCAGAAGGCGGATGCATTGATGAACCGATACCCGGGTAGGCTTTAAGACATCCCGGACCATTGTTTGAATCACCAATGCTTTCTCCACCGGGAGAAAAACCCTCAGCACTTCCGTGTCGAGGATCATTCCAAGGAAAAGCAGCCTCCTTGTCGGCTCCAGATGAGACTTTGGAAGGTTCAGGATCCAACCATGCTTCCTGAGCAGCTGTGTCGTGAGCGCGATGGATCGCAACAACCACTCCCTGGACGACGCCTTGATCAGGAGGTCATCCAGATATGGAATTATGTTCACCCCCTGTTTGCGGAGGAGAACCATCATCTCCGCCATCACATTGGTGAAGATCCTTGGTGCTGTGGAGAGGCCAAACGGCAGCACCTGGAATTGATAGTGATCGTCCAACAGTGCAAACCTGAGGTAAGCCTGATGCGGCGACCAAATGGGAATGTGGAGGTAAGCATCCTTGATGTCCAGCGACACCAGGAACTCCCCTTCCATTAGTCCTGAGATGACAGCTCTCAGAGATTCCATCTTGAATTTGAACTCCCTGAGATAAGGGTTCAAAGACTTTAAATTCAGAATAGGCCGTACCGAACCATCCGGTTTTGGTACCACAAAAAGGTTTGAATAATAACCCTTGTTCCAGTGCTGAGGTGGAACTGGAACAATGACCTCTGCCACCACTAATTTTATGATGGCCTCCAGAAGAATTGTTCTGTCTGCCAGCAGAGCTGGCAAGTCTGACTTGAAGAAACGGTGAGGTGGGGGAACTTGAAACTCCAGTCTGTACTCTCTGGACACTATATCCAGGACCCAGGGGTCCAGACCAGATGACACCCAGACGTGGCTGACCTGCCGGAGTCTTGCCCCCACCTGACCTTCCTCCAGGCCTAGCTGTCCACCGTCATGCAGAGGACTTAGGGGTATCAGAAGCGGGCTTCTGGGCTTGGGAACCTGCGGAAGCAGGTTTCTTTCCCTTGGCACGACCACCTCTGAAGAAGGTGTTCGAAGGCTTGTTCTTTTATACCTCGCGGGCCGAAAGGACTGTGACGTGGGTGGTGTAAAAGGCTTCTTCGTAGCTGGTGCAGCTGAGGGGAGAAAGGTAGACTTACCCGCGGTAGCCGTGGCAATCCACGCATCCAGCGCCTCCCCAAAGAGAGCCTGACCTGTATATGGTAGGCCCTCCACACTCTTCCTGGATTCCGCGTCCGCAGACCATTTGCGCAGCCAGAGACCCCTGCGAGCCGAGACGGACATGGAGGAGATCCCCGCAGCTATGGAACCCAGAAATGTGTAAAACATTCCATACAGCTGCAATCATCAACTGCCCCCTCTTAGCAAGTGATGCTGTCCCCCTAGACACATCCCCGTCACCATCTGCAGTGTCAGAATCGGTGTCCGTGCCATCCTGCATAAGTATTGCAAGTGCACGTTTCTGAGAATGTGCCGCAGGGGACCCCGAGGAAGCAGTATCAGACCATACAACCATAGAGGATTGTAGGACCTGAGTGGCATGCTCAGTCCTAGCAACCCTATGAGAAATCTGAGAAATAGTCCCCCTCAGAGAGGCTAACCATTCTGGCTTTCTAGCCGGGATCTGCGCTACAACAGTGCAATCCTGATTACATGCTATGGAGTCTTCCTGGGAAGACAAATCCTCTACAGCATATGATTCAATGTCCCTAGTCATGTTGTCACACACACCAAACACCCCACAAAAACACAGGGTTTTTACCGAGACAGAGTTTCCCCCCAGAATGGCAGAGAGACATAGAGATTGGAGCCAACCCACATGCAGCGCTATGAGAGTATAGGGAAACCCCAACCCGCGCTGACTGTGTCCCTTAATAGGTGACACAGCCTATAACACAGCCTCCCCCCCTTCTACAACCCCCTGGTACCGTATAGATAGCTGGAGTTGCACTGGAAGGACTTGGACATCCACTGGAAGTGATTGCAGGCAGGGAAGATGGCGCTGAACGCTGCTGGGTCCGCTCTGAGGAGAAGCTCCGCCCCTTCAATGGCGCTGTCTTCCCGCTCTTTAAGATTATACTGGCCTGAGGAATTCTGTGCTGGCTGAGATCCGCGGACCCTGACAGGCTGGAAATGGTCAGTGTAGGGTTCCTTGCTGGCCCAGGGCACCCCTCACAGCGCCGCATCGCAGTACCGCTGAGCCGTCCGGGAGCGCGGTTAATACCACGCTCCCACCCTTAAGCCGCCCTTTTCACACTGACCCCCCGCTTGTAAAGGGGGACAGTGACTAACTCGCCAACTTCAGCACATTGAGGGGGTGGCGGCTGGCTGCTGGGGTGAGCGTTCCGCTGTGGCGGGGTGCGATCTCTCCCCTCTGGAGCTCAGTGTCCAGTCAGCGGAGGCAGTGGCTCAAGACCCCGCAGGGCGGACACTGCTCCCCCCCTCAGTCCTTTGATGCAGGGAGGCTGTTGCCAGCAGCATCCCTGTAAAAAAACAAACTCTAAAAAAAAAACTTTTCTAAAGAAGTTCTGTAGAGCTCCCCTAGCTGTGACCGGCTCTTCCGGGCACATTTTCTAAACTGAGTCTGGTAGGTGGAGCATAGAGGGAGGAGCCAGCCCACACTATTAAACTCTTAAGTGCCAATGGCTCCAGGTGGACCCGTCTATACCCCATGGTACTAATATGGACCCCAGCATCCTCTAGGACGTAAGAGAAAATAAGCTTTTGTAAACATGACTTGCAATTTCACTTTTGGAAGTCTCACACAGTGATGCTTTTTTTTTAATCACAAACATTGTACTGTATTTTAACAAGAATGCTTTATACATTTTTTCATTGTTCTCCATGTTTTTGTTATTTTACTTTTGTGGTGTCCAATTTGTTTTGTAACACTGTAAGGGTACAAGGTGCCGTTTCCTGGGATAAATGGCAGCCTGCAGCAGCTGAGGAACCACACAAGTCCAGTTTCCGGTACAACGGGCCCCAGCCAGTTTTATTATACAGAAAATAAAACAAACAGCAAAAGAAAATACCTTGCCTGTCCGGCACTAACTAAACACAAGGTGTTCCTAACTATCACTAAACAAAAAAACACAGAGTTCTCCAGTACACTGTATAGCTCACTTGTATCAGGAAGCGTGTTTCTCTCACAGAGATCCTGCAGTCTTCCCAGGCAGTCTGCCACCCTAATCAGGCCAGCACCTCTATAACACTCTTACACAGCTGAAAGCCTGATTAGCCTTCTGTGAGGCCAAAGACCCGAACTGGGCCCAATGTCTGGAACTTGCCCCATCTCTCTTTCAGGGCCCTTACCCAGCTTTTCCAACAAACTGAAAAGGTTCTAACAAAACATAACATATTCCTAGAAGTTTTCATTTTTCTAATACATGTAAGACAAGAACCTGGAACAAACATACCTGCCCTCAAACACTATCCCAGTGTTCTTGTCACATATCCCCCTCCCCTGTTTCGACCTAGGGGCCGGAACACTTGTAGCTCCCAAACAGAAGATGCGGGACAATGCATCTGCGTTGGCCAATTGTGTACCCGGTCTATGTTCGACAGTAAACTTAAAATCCTGCAACGCTAGAAACCATCTAGTTACACGAGCATTCTTGCCTCTATTTACATACATCCATTTTAAAGGGGCATGATCCGTCACTAGTCTGAATTGTCTACCCAAGAGGTAATATCTCAAGGTGTCTAGTGCCCACTTAATGGCCAAAGCCTCCTTTTCCACAATGGCATACCTTTTTTCATGCTCATTGAGTTTCCTACTCAAATAAATGACAGGGTGTTCGTCCCCATCTCTGGTTTGGGACAGCACAGTACCTATCCCTACCTCTGAGGCATCTGTCTGTACCACAAATTCTTTTGAAAAATCTGGTGTTATCAACACCGGTTGTGAACACAAAGCCACTTTTAACGCTTGGAACGCTTTTTCTGCATCAGGGTTCCATTTCACCATATTTGACTGCTTCCCTTTGGTAAGGTCTGACAACGGCACCGCTGTGGTCGCAAAATTGGGAATAAACCGTCTATAGTACCCAGTTATTCCCAAAAAAGCCCTTACCTGTTTTTTATTCACTGGACGAGGCCAGTTTTGAATAGCATCAATTTTATTCAATTGGGGCCTAATCAGACCTCTGCCTATGGTGAAGCCCAAGTATTTGACCTCCTCCTCCATTGCGAGGCAGCACTTCTTTGGGTTAGCAGTTAACCCTGCCTCTCTGATTGAGTCCAGTACTGCTTGTACTTTAACCAAATGGGACCCCCAGTCTGTAGTGTGAATTACCACATCATCCAAATAGGCAGCTGCATATTTTCTATGGGGCCTCAAAATTTTATCCATCGCCCGTTGAAAGGTTGCTGGACCCCCATGCAACCCAAAGGGTAACATCTTATACTGGTACAGCCCCTCCGGAACCGAAAAGGCTGTTTTTTCTTTTGCGCTATCAGATAAAGGTATTTGCCAGTAACCTTTGGTCAGGTCCAACGTGGTGAGAAACCTGGCTGTTCCCAGCCTTTCTATGAGCTCATCCACACGGGGCATGGGGTATGCATCAAACTTGGATACCTCATTTAACTTTCGAAAGTCATTACAGAAGCGTATGCTACCGTCGGGCTTCGGGATGAGCACTATGGGACTGGACCACTCACTGTTAGATTCCTCTATGACTCCAAGTTCTAACATGGTTTTAACTTCTTTAGAAACAGCTTCTCGCTGAGCTTCAGGAATCCTATATGGCTTTAAATGAACCCTGACCCCTGGTTCTGTGACAATGTCATGTTTTATTATGGTCGTTCGGCCAGGCAGCTCTGAAAATATCTCCCTATTTTGGATGAGAAATTCTTTAACCTGATTGTTCTGATCAGCTGATAATGTCTCTGACACCTTCACTGCGGGAAGCAACCGAGGTGAAGACATCGAAGGGCAAGGCTCCGCTGACAGAGACAACCTATCTTTCCAGGGTTTGATTAAGTTAATATGGTAGATTTGTTCGGGTTTTCTCTTTCCCGGCTGGTATACTTTGTAATTAACCTCATTCACTTTTTCCCTAATCTCAAACGGACCCTGCCATTTGGCTAGGAATTTGCTTTCCACAGTGGGTACCAAAACAAGAACTCTATCTCCAGGAGCAAATTCCCGTATCTTGGCACTCCGGTTATAGACCCTCTGTTGAGCACTTTGGGCCTGTTCCATGTGCTCTCTGACAACAGGTACCACGGCTGCAATCATATCCTGCATTTGTGTTACATGTTCAATAACGCTTCTATAAAGAGTGGGCTGTCCTTCCCACGTCTCTTTGGCAATGTCCAACAGCCCTCTGGGGTGTCTACCATACAACAAATCAAATGGAGAAAACCCCGTAGAGGACTGAGGAACTTCTCTGATGGCCATTAACAAGTAGGGCAATAAACAATCCCAGTTTTTCCCATCTCTCTCAACAACCTTTTTTAACAAACTTTTTAATGTTTTATTAAACCTTTCCACCAACCTGTCAGTTTGGGGATGGTAGATGGACGTCCTGAGGTGAGTGACCTTAAATAATTTGCACAATTCTTTCATGATCCTTGACATAAATGGAGTACCTTGGTCAGTCAAAATTTCTTTTGGTATTCCCACTCTACTAAAAACCTGCACCAGCTCCCTAGCTATCGCCTTGGTTGTGATAGTGCATAAAGGGACAGCCTCAGGATATCGAGTGGCATAGTCCATAATTACCAGGATATACTGATGGCCCAGAGCAGACTTTAACAGGGGCCCCACGAGATCCATGGCTATTCTGTCAAACGGGACCTCTATAATAGGCATGGGAACTAGTGGGCTCCTGAAATGGGGTCTAGGGGCATGATACTGGCATTCAGGACAGGAAGAACAATATTCAGACACTTCTTTATAAACCCCTGGCCAAAAGAACCTTTGTAAAACTCTTTCAGTGTTTTTTTCTGCCCCTAAATTTCCTGCGGTAACGTGACTATGAGCTAAATCTAGTACCGTTCTCCGATAAGGCTGGGGAACTACCAGCTGTTCCACCACATCCTCACCCCTTTTGACAATGTGGTACAAGAGCTCATTACAGATGGCCATGTGGGGATACGTAACCCTGTCACCTGGTACCACAGGTTACCCATTAACAACCTTAACATTCTCTCTAGCCTTTATCAAGGTAGGATCCTTTAACTGTTCAGTCGCAAACAGATCCTTCTTTACCTCCAGGTCAGGCACGCTTTCAGTTCTAACTACTATGTCTCTGTTCCCAGCAAGAGGGTCCTCACTGGACTCCCCATCTGTCACTTCCCCAGCCAAACTAGCAAAAGGCAAAGGGTCAGAAAGTTCCGAAGACACACGTACATCCATAAAATCACCGGTATTATCAACTGGCTCTTTACTTCTCACATCTGTTGATAACCGTGATTCCCACAGTTTCCAAAAATGAGGAAAATCCCTCCCTATTATGGCCTCATGCACCAAGGTGGGGACCAGTCCTACTTTAACAATTGCTGACCCACAACAAGTTTCTATATTCACCTCAGCACTGACATAATGTTGGGTATCCCCATGTATGCAAGTTACCCCAATAGGTATTTGCTGGACCTTTAAGGGGTTCACTAACGCAGCTTTCACGAGGGTAACTAAACTTCCTGAATCTAGCAAGGCCTCTACCCGGTTACCCTCTAAGAACACATCACACATTTGTTTTTCCAGCTCAGGTGAAGGTACCACAGTACAGGCTAACCTAGCAAAGAAAGACATTCTGCGACATTCAAAGGCAGCATCACATTGCATGGGTTCCTGCGTGACTGGGAAATTGGCAATAACATGACCTGGCATACCACACCTAAAACATTTAATCACACGATTATCAACCCGTTTGGGCAGCATAGACCATTCTAGCCCCATTGGCCTGTCTCCGGGCCAGTATTTACAGTCTCTCCAGCCTTGCGTTCTCTTAACCGCCCAGCAACGTTTTCCCACGGAACAGTCTTACCAGTCTTTACTGAAGGGCGCTGTCGAGAATCTATGGGTTGCTGGGTGGTCATCAGTAGTTCCTCTGCTGCCAAATACCTCTCTACCATGTCCACTAATTGGTCAGCAGTACCGGGTTCCCATGGCTCACCCACTTGCGCAGGACCATGGGCAAAGATCTCAAGTAGCGGTCCATGACGACTCTTTCAACCATCTGGGGACCAGTTAATGTCTCTGGCTGTAATCATTTTTTTGTTAGCTGAATAAGGTCGTGCATCTGGGAGCTAGGAGGCTTCTCCATGGCGTACACCCAACGGTGCACCCGTTGTGCTCGTACTGACAGCGTGACTCCCAGGCGGGTCAGGATCTCAGTCTTTAGTTTATCATAGTCCCGAGCCTCAGCAGGGCTTAAATCAAAGTATGCTTTTTGGGGCTCACCTGACAGAAAAGGTGCCAGCAGACTGGCCCACTGTGCTTTCGGCCAGTTCTCACGCTCGGCAGTCCTTTCAAACGTGGTCAGGTAGGCCTCCACAGCATCAGCCTCTGTCATTTTCTGCAGGAAGTGACTGGCCCGTATAGAACTAGAGCTGGTCGGAGCACTGACGGCCACATCTCCAATCCGGGCTGCAAGGCTCTGCACCACTTCTGTTAAGGCCTCTCTATCCTGACGCTGTTGCCTATAAAGTTCGTCAACAGCTGCCTGCTGTTGTCTCCTATTTTCCTCCATTGCCACCTGCTGCTGTCTGTTGGCCTCCTGCTGTAGTCTCCAATTTTCCTCCATTGCCACCTGCTGCTGTCTCCTATTTTCCTCCATTGCCACCTGCTGCTGTCTCCTATTTTCCTCCATTGCCACCTGCTGCTGTCTGTTGGCCTCCTGCTGAGCCGCTGTAGCTTGCAGCAAGGCTTTAAGCAGTTCCTCCATGTCGACAGATTTTTCAGGCAGCTTTGTAGCTGCTTTCACCCAGGACATATATCAAACCCTCAGGGGTGAGTCTCAGCAACTTCACACTGGGCTGTATCTGCATAAACCACCGTTTTCTGCAGGCCTCACAAAGCTGCTGCTTTCACTTATGCGCAGAACGGAGTGCTCGCATTCTCCACCAAGTTGTAACACTGTAAGGGTACAAGGTGCCGTTTCCTGGGATAAATGGCAGCCTGCAGCAGCTGAGGAACCACACAAGTCCAGTTTCCGGTACAACTGGCCCCAGCCAGTTTTATTATACAGAAAATAAATCAAACAGCAAAAGAAAATACCTTGCCTGTCCGGCACTAACTAAACACAAGGTGTTCCTAACTATCACTAAACAAAAAAACACAGAGTTCTCCAGTACACTGTATAGCTCACTTGTATCAGGAAGCGTGTTTCTCTCACAGAGATCCTGCAGTCTTCCCAGGCAGTCTGCCACCCTAATCAGGCCAGCAGCTCTATAACACTCTTACACAGCTGAAAGCCTGATTAGCCTTCTGTGAGGCCAAAGACCCGAACGGGGCCCAATGTCTGGAACTTGCCCCATCTCTCTTTCAGGGCCCTTACCCAGCTTTTCCAACAAACTGAAAAGGTTATAACAAAACAAAACATATTCCTAGAAGTTTTCATTTTTCTAATACATGTAAGACAAGAACCTGGAACAAACATACCTGCCCTCAAACACTATCCCAGTGTTCTTGTCACAGTTTCATGCCTCTCTTTTTGACTATAAGGGAAATTAAGTGAAAATAGCGTTCATTCATGGGCGGCATGAGTCCACGTTCGCCCGACTTGAGGAAAGCTGGAGGAACTCAGACATTTTTGTAAAGGTGCAGTCATTTACAAGGCATAACAATGCCTTGCAAATTATTGCCCCCTTAAGAAAATGTCTGAGTTCGGCCGACATCCTGTATCTCGGGCAATTTGGACTCTATTACATCCCGCCCCATAAGTTTCTTTGAGGCTGCATGCTCTGTGCCTGATTAGAGTAGCATGCAAGTCCACCTGAAGACAACGCTCATGGGTGGTCATTCCGAGTTGTTCGCTATTTTTTTCGTTCGCACACAGAATGTGCAAAATTGCGAACATGTTGCAAAATTGCGAAATTCCGCCCCCAACTTGTTTTTGCTAATTCGTACGCAGTATTACACAAAGTGGGCGTACGCCAAATGACATCGCAACAATGCGAAACCATCGCATTAACACATACTTCATCATAAAAATACAAAGTTTTAGTAGATTTACACATTCATCTTAAAAGTGCACACTTTTGCGGACAAACGCACCACAATGTGGTTTTTTTTTCCTATTAAGTGGAATTACACCTTTCTGTTAAAAGTCCACAAGCCCTCCTCAATTACGAAGCCAATTAGTGTAAGGAATTGTAATGTTCATGATCAATTAAGTCTTTTGAAAATACCTGAGGAACACTTTGTAGGCATAATTGTCCTGCAACATTTATTTGTTAAAATTATAAATATAGATGTTTGAAATGTGCCTGTTATAATTTTTTATAATGTTTTTTTTGGTGGCGAGTATAATTTTGTGAATGAAGGTGTTTGCATGTTTATTTAGACAATAGCAACCTTTTTTTTTTTTTTTTTTTTTAAATAAACCTACGTTAGATGTGTGAAATATTTAAGGTAATAAATGTATGATAGGCAATCTGCTGTTCCTTTATTGCATTAATAAACACAACACCCGCTTAACTTTAAATATAATTTTTTTTTATTTTTTAAAATAAAAATAGAAAATGAAACATGCTTTTTTTTTTTTTTTAACAAAAATAAATCAATCAAATTTTTTAAGCTGCTCCACACAAGCCAGCATGGATTGCAGATTTTGCTGCATTGTTGCCAGAATGCCGGCAAAAATGGTGGGATCTCCAACTGCAACATCTGTAATTAAGAGGCAACATAAACATTACTAACTTACATTACCTATTCTACAAGCAAGGAACAAACCACACTTTAATGCAGGCATGTCTAAACTGCGGCCCTCCAGCTGTTGTGAAACTACATATACCAGCATGCCTTGACACAGTTTTGGTGTCCGAGAATGCAAAAGCTGTGTCAGGGCATGCTGGGATGTGTAGTTTCTAAACAGCTGGAGGGCCGCAGTTTGGAGTGGCCTGCTTGAATGGCAAAGTTACTACATCATGGCTGTTGTAATGAAAAATCATTAGCAGAACAACACACAAGCCTGCTCTGATTTTTTTTAAAATTTTGCTTTCAAAAGTGTACCAGACCATGGGATACATTTACTACTATGTGAGTTCTATTTAAGATGGAACGTTGACCATAGCAAACAATCCAAATTAAGAATATTATATTGTAGAAGTGGTTCAAACAAATTAAAGTATAATCGTATTGGTTGCTAGGGGCAACATCCCATGTTAAAGAGAACTACCATCTTAGTAAATGTTACACCATGTTGGCATTCATTCACATCTGGAGTGACGAGAATTAAATTTTTGGGGGGTTGTCCCTGCATCATCACAATTCATATCAACATCTTCAGAAGGACAACATATCCTAGCATGCCCACACTCCCTGAAAGCCGCCCTTACTAAATAAGGACAAACAGGTTTGTTTAAATCCAATAAGCATTTTGTGAGTGTAACTTTCACACCACAAATCATTGTGTCGTTAGGCTGGCTAACAAAGTGAAGCATGTTATTTGAAAGTGCAAACATTATGAATACACAGGCACAAGTGTAAAAGACCAACAACATACTAAACTCCATTCAGGTATAAATGTTACCCTGAAAACCTAGCACATATAAACACTGTTGTCCTAGCAACCATGTCGACCTAATGAGTGTCGACCTAGAGTGGTCACACAAAACATTGCACACATAAACACTGTACATATAATGACACTCTCAAAAATGTAAATGCAACATCTAGACCATGATGAAGAACACAAACCTTTTTCCTTGGTGCAAGATTTCCAACAGTACCACACTGCATTTTTTGTCTTTGTAAGTGTAAGTAGGTAATCATTAATGTTAAAATGTTAAAACACTTACTTTCTTCACCAACATGAGGACTCCCCGAAGCTTCCACTGGTGCTTCTTCTGCCCATTCACTGGGTGGGGAAGGTGGCTGGATGGGGAAAGGCGGCTGGATGGGGGAAGGAGGAGGTATTGGGGAAGGAGGAGGGATTGGGAAAGGAGGCTGGATGGGGGAAGGAGGAGGGATTGGGGACGTCATTTCAGAGGGTGGGTCTGAGATTGAGAGGGCGAGGGGGGCGGAGAGAGTGTTTGGGCAATAGAGGGTGAGGGGGGCTGAGAAGGGGACTGGGAAGGAGAAGGAGAAGGGGACTGGGAAGAAGAGGGGGCCTGAGAAGGAGAATGAGAAGGGGGCTGAGAAGGAGAAGGAGAGTGGGCCTGAGAAGTGGACTGGGAAGGAGAAGGAGAAGGGGACTGGGAAGAAGAGGGGGCCTGAGAAGGAGAATGAGAAGGGGGCTGAGAAGGAGAAGGAGAGTGGGCCTGAGAAGTGGACTGGGAAGGAGAAGGGGACTGGGAAGAAGAGGGGGCCTGAGAAGGAGAATGAGAAGGGGGCTGAGAAGGAGAAGGAGAGGGGGCCTGAGAAGTGGACTGGGAAGGAGAAGGAGAAGGGGACTGGGAAGAAGAGGGGGCCTGAGAAGGAGAATGAGAAGGGGGCTGAGAAGGAGAAGGAGAGGGGGCCTGAGAAGGAGAAGGGGAGGGGGGCTGAGAAGGGGACTGGGAAGGGGAGGTGGACTGGGAAGGGGAGGGGGGCTGAGAAGGGGGCTGGTCTGGCCTCCCTGCAGCAGCTTGCCGTTGTGGTGGTCCTAGAATGACATATGTATTTTATGTGGTGTTGCCTGACAAATTTAAAAACCAACATTCGTAAATTACACTGTTCTGTCCCATGTAAAAGACACAGGGCTCACATTATTTTGTTTGTCTAATTTTTAATCTGGTGATGTTGTCCATAGCAAACAATCTGATTATACGTAACATTTTTAAAGCTCATTACAGAATCTATTCGATTTACTCATATTGATTGTTATAGGCAACATCACCAGATCTAAAATCAACCCACCTTATGAAATTTACACCACTGAGCAAGTTATTTGGTACAGTTTACAGCCTGTGTAGCAATTCTGTACAACAAAATGCACTTGTTTAGAATCACTCTGCTACAGTCAGTACTGCTTGCCCTAACCACACACATTGTCATATTTATTTAACTAGTTCAGTCAGTGTGGCAATTTGGACACTATCACTTAGTGTAAATTTGCACAGTTTATGCTAATAATCTCTGTGTTATGTAATGTATTTTACTTACTGCGTCCACGCAGTTGCCGGATTTGCTGGCGGAGCTCCGCCAACAGTTCCGGCGTCCGCCTGCGGAGATCACTCCATCTCCTCTCCAACTGTATGAAGGTCCGCCTGCTGCGGACGCGCGTCCTCAGTCGGTGGCGGACCTCCGCGTAGGCCTCACGCTTTACCCGATTAGGTACAAAGCGCCCTACGTGGCCTACGCGGCGGTCCATCACCGCCACCAGCACGCGGAGCTCACGCCTGGTGAACGGTGCTGCACGCATCATGGCAATGGCGTTTTCCATATTTGGGCATATATTTATAGTGTGTGTTGGCATGTGATTGGTGGAAAATCTATGCTGTCATCTAAATAAACTTTATTGATGTGTGCATTGAATAAACTTTATTGATGTCTGCAGTGCTGTGAAGAGCAGAGGGGTTCGTTCGCTATAGCGGAAATTCGCAGTCGCGGAAGAACATGATAATCAACGAACCTATTCTTACAATTACACACACACACACTTTTACTTAAAAGTTATAATCAATCAGTGTACTCACCACATTTTGTATGAACAATCAGCTGCACAGTCACAAAGTTTACAACATTTAGTATCATATGTTGTGTTTTTGTATTGGAAAACAGGATTAGACAAAAAAAAAAAAAGATAATACAACAATTAAACAACTTAACAATATTTTACAAAGAATACAAACATTGTTAACATGTTTGATTATTTACAGAAACAACTAATAATATATTCACACACACCAAAACAATTACACAATGACCTTTCAATAGCTACATAAATGACATCAGAGCAAAATGAACATAAACAGACAGTGTTTATTTAAAAAATTCAAATATTGGAAAAAAAACACTATACCTGAAATATTCTTGCACAATGCGTGCCCTTACTTCGCTTCCCCGCCGGGAAACACTCCCCCCACCGAATCTCCGCCCAACCCCTGGCTAATCATCTGGCAATTCCTCTGTGTGAGGAAGCTCAACGCAACTCCTTACAGCGATGTTATGTAGAATAGCGCACAGGACCACTATTTTACTTACCATCTCCGGCGAATACATGATGTCGCCACCAGTGCGGTGGAGCACACGAAAGCGTCCTTTAAGGACACCAATCGTGCGCTCCACCAGCTGTCTAGTGGCAGTAAGCGCGGAGTTAAATGCCGTCTGTGGTCCTGGCCTGGGCTTACTGTAAGGAGTCATGAGCCAGGGGGTGCAAGGATATCCACGGTCTCCTGTTTGATAAGAAGACGAGAAATAAATTAGAATGTAAAATGTTAAAATATTATTGTAAGTAAATAAACAAAAACACTCACCCAATAACCACATGTCTTGTCTTTCCATCGATCTTAATCTGTGCCATATCCCTGATTGTCTAATGACATGGGCATCATGGGAGTTCCCCGGGAACTTAGCATTCAGGGACAGGATCTGGAGGGATGGCCCCCAAACAACCATTACATTCAGAGAATGAAACCGTTTCCTGTTTCTATAAATTTCTTCATTATGTCTTGGTGGTACAATAGCTACATGTGTGCCATCCACAACCCCAATAACATGTGGGAAGCGACTACCACCTTCCTCAAATTGCCGCTTCACCACATCTAGGGCCCCAACATCCAAAGGCATAGCAATAAATTGCTTAACGCGTTTAATAAAAGCCTGGCTGACACGCCGCAGGACCTTACTGAACTGGCCCTGCGACATGCCAACCAGATCGCCCACAACATGCTGGTATGAACCAGTGGCCACAAAATGTAACACAGCAAGGAATTGTGTCAATGCTGGTATTGCTGTAGGATACCTAATGGATTGTTCTAGATCACTCTTTATTATGGAGAGAGTGTCTAGGATTAGATGAGGTGGCAGCCTATATCTGCGCCAGAGGCGTCACTAGGGTTGGTGTCACCCGGTGTGGTAACTCATGGTGTCACCCCCCCCATGGACCTTCTCCCATATCACACCACACGCAATCCTTAGAAATGTTTTTGTACTAGTTTTACTTGTAAGTCATAATTCCTGTATATCACTGAATGCGATGGCAATAGTAGTGACATAGGACCCTATTTAGGTTGGTTTGCATATTCTGCTTAAAAGCAGAATCTGCAATCGTTTCTGTAGCATGCTGGGGTCCGTCCAGGATGCTAATTGGCATCCAGCGATGCGATTTCAATTATTTTGCGATCACATCGCTGAAGCAGATACGAAGGATGACCCCCTGCAGACGTAGCTAGGCTGCGTATGCAGGCAATGCACCGCCATTTTTCGGGTTGCAGTGGGTGCGTGTGATGTCACATAGCCGCCCCAAAAAAGCTCTGATCCCCTTTCCCAACCACACCCTGCTACGCCGGCCCCCAATGAAAGTGCAGTCCCTCAGGGATGCGACCGCACTTTGATTGCATGCTCACTGTCAGCGTGGCGCATTTTAGCAATTTTATTGCTAAAATTAAATGCAACCAGAATAATGTCCATAATTGAGTATGAGCCGAAATTCACATTATACAACACAGAATGAGCCGAAATTCACATCATAGAACACAGATTGATCCGAAATTCACATAATAGCACACTGAATGAGCCGAAATTCACATTATAGCACACTGAATGATCCGAAATTCATATTGTAGCACACTGAATGAGCCGAAATTCACATCATAGAACACAGAATGATCCAAAATTCACATTATAGCACACTGAATGATCCGAAATTCACATTGTAGCACTCTGAATGAGCCGAAATTCACATTGTAACACACTGAATGATCCGAAATTCATATTGTAGCACACTGAATGAGCCGAAATTCACATCATAGAACACAGAATGATCCAAAATTCACATTATAGCACACTGAATGATCCGAAATTCACATTGTAGCACTCTGAATGAGCCGAAATTCACATTGTAACACACTGAATGATCCGAAATTCACATTATAGCACACTGAATGAGCCGAAACTCACATTATAGCACACTGAATGAGCCGAAACTCACATTGTTGCACACTGAATGAGCCGAAACTCACATTGTAGCACACTGAATGAGCCGAAATTCACATTGTAGCACACTGAATGAGCCGAAATTCACATTATAGCACACTGAATGAGCCGACATTCACATTGTAGCACACTGAATGAGCCGAAACTCACATTGTAGCACACTGAATGAGCTGACATTCACATTGTAACACACTGAATGATCCGAAATTCACATTGTAGCACTCTGAATGAGCCGAAATTCACATTGTAACACACTGAATGATCCGAAATTCACATTGTAGCACACTGAATGAGCCGAAACTAACATTGTAGCACACTGACTGAGCCAAAATTCACATTAAAGCACACAGTATTATCCAAAATTCAGGGACAGGGAGAGTGACAGCAGGGACAGTGACAGAGGGACAGTGACAGAGGGACAGTGACAGCAGGGACAGTGACAGAGGTGCAGTGACAGAGGGACAGTGACAGCGGTGACAGCAGTGACAGAGGTATAGTGACAGCAGGGACAGTGACAGAGGTATACTGACAGCAGGGACAGTGACAGAGGTGCAGTGACAGAGGGACAGTGACAGCAGGGACAGTGACAGAGGTATAGTGACAGCAGGGACAGTGACAGAGGGACAGTGACAGCGGTGACAGCAGTGACAGAGGTATAGTGACAGCAGGGACAGTGACAGAGGTATACTGACAGCAGGGACAGTGACAGAGGTGCAGTGACAGAGGGACAGTGACAGCGGTGACAGCAGGGACAGTGACAGAGGTATAGTGACAGCAGGGACCGTGACAGCAGGGACAGTGACAGAGGTATAGTGACAGCAGGGCCAGTGACAGAGGTATAGTGACAGCAGGGACCGTGACAGCAGGGACAGTGACAGAGGTATAGTGACAGCAGGGACAGTGACAGAGGTATAGTGACAGCAGGGACAGTGAGAGGTATAGTGACAGCAGGGACAGTGACAGAGGTATACTGACAGCAGGGACAGTGACAGAGGTGCAGTGACAGAGGGACAGTGACAGCAGGGACAGTGACAGAGGTATAGTGACAGCAGGGACCGTGACAGCAGGGACAGTGAGAGGTATAGTGACAGCAGGGACAGTGACAGCAGGGACAGTGACTGAAGTATAGTGACAGAGGTACAGTGACAGCAGGGAAAGTGAGTGACAGCAGTGACAGGGACATAGGGAAGCAGGGTAAGTACCTGAGCAGCGGAGGGGGGTGTAGTAGGCGGCCCTAGGCAGCGGAGGAAGTGGGCTGCGGTGTGCAGAACGTGGCCGGCGGCAGTGAGGAGAATGGCAAGCTGCAAGCGGTGCCGGCGCGCAAGATGACGTCATGAGGAGTGACGTACAGCGACCGGCATCCTGGCTGAGGAGACTGTCAGGAACCGCCAGTACGGACCCGGCGGCGGTATTCAGGCAGCGATTTGAGTCAGCAGGGGGATGCGATCATAACAAGAGGACGCCGCGGCACAGTTATGATCGTGCAACCCCCCCCCCCCCCCTCCCCCTCCGAGCAGGTGCATGTGCGCCGCGGCTGGGTCCGTGCTTTCTGACACATTGTCAGTGTAATGGTAGGAATGCGACAGGTGTGAGGCTCTTGTTTGCTGTCACCCCACTGAAGGGTGACACCCGGGTGCGGGCCGCACCCCCCGCACCCGCCTCATGACGCCACTGATCTGCGCACAACCACATCATCAGGCATCCCAAAAAGGAGGACACGGGTACGGAAAATTGGTGGCCTAGCACGCCTCCGTTGCCTTGGATGATGAGGAGCCGGTTGCGGTTGGAGGGCTTGCAGCGGTTGGGGTGGGAGTGGTTCCGTGGGTTGGGGTGGGAGGGCTTCAGCTGCCACATGAATAGACATCACCAACTTAAAATGAAGGTAAGAATCAATTTATTTTAAAATAAACATTGTCAGCCATAATCAAAGTCAAAGTGTATGGGTGTTAACTTACTGGAGGAGCATACTCCATTTCTTCAAGAATAAAATACGGGTACAAAACAAAAAATTGGGAACAAAACAAAAAGAAACCTTTAGCTAAATATTTTAAACATAGGTTAACATTACTAAAAAAAAAGGATTTGAGATTTCAAACATACCCATATAATAACTGCCACAATATATAATAAAACAACTAAGTATGAATAAAGTTTTTTTTAAAGCAAATCTTTATCTTTAAATAAATTAACAAGGTGGTCCTTTAGTTGCTAATACAGCAAAAATCAGCCCTACTTTGTCAAAAGTAAATGCTTTGTAAACCAAGAAATAACACCTACAAGAGAGAGAAATGGACCCAAAAAAAAAAAAAACACTTGCTACAAACACACTGCAGGACACACAGGGAATGGCAACTTACCTGCTCAAGATATCAAACTTCAAATGTGTGGAAAACGTAAAGGAAAAAACCGCCTACTTGGCACCAAACAAAAAAATAGGAAGGAAATCACACAATGAGACACCTACAAGAGACACAGAAGGAGTCTAAGAGATCAAACTGTGCAAACAATATAACATACACAATGTAAAGTACAGGTCATAAAAAAAAATATGGCATACTAAACCATTTAAATATCAAACAGATATTCTCCAAAATACATAAACCCAGTTCCATTGCACCACCATACATACTTGGCTTGATAATTGACTAATGTAGGAATACTCACAAAAGAAACTTAGCCAAAAAAGCGCACTACGCTATACATGTTAAAAGCGAATAAACGGACATCTGTCTGCAAGACAATGCAAAAACTACTCACTCTGCAAAGTTGGCCAAAAGACGTCCACCTTCTCTGTAAACACACAGCAAACACACAGCAGCTTCTTTCATCATACACCCACTCACACAGGCTGCAAACCATGCTCTTAAATAAGCAGTACAATCAGTCACACAATTAGCATAATTTACACCTGTGTGAATTAACGCTGCGCACGTAGCTATAAATACCTACACACCTGTGCGTACAGAACATGTCATTACCAACATGGCTACTCGTGAGGATTTTGCAGCAGGGATGGACCGCTTGCAGCGGGAGCAGGCAGAATTGGCTCAAAGACGTATCGCATTGCGTCGGCGAATGATGGAATCCGCCTCTGCGGAATGTGAAGAAGCAGGACCCAGTACTAGAGACATTCCAGCTTCTGAGACCCAGCAGTTAAGCGGGGTTACCCTGCCAGACAGACATACTGGGGAAACTGAGCGAGATTCAGCATTAGCCGCACAACCACAACATACAGAAGCTGCTAGTGACGAGGAAGATGGTGAGGAGCAACAGGAACAAAGCTCACAGGCTACTTCAAGGCGCAAAAAAAGACAGCCCGCATTCACTAAGAGGGAGTTGCATGTTTTGGTCACGCAGGCCATGTCAAAAATTCATAGAGGAGCGAAAAACATGGGTGCTGCTACGAAAGAACGCATCTGGAGGGACATCACTCATTCTGTCAATGAAGTCGGCTCTATCGTCCGAACATCACAGGAAGTTAGACGACGGTAAGTGTATATTGGCAGTCCATTATGTGTGCTAAGTATTTTTCAAAAGCTAGTTACATGTGATGTTGTGTATAGCAAACAAATGCATAACATGTGTCCTATATATTAAAGACTTTATTTTTAATACTCTACCTTGCCCCTATTTTTCAAAACATATGTAGTTGGGCCGACTTCAAATCCCGCCTGAAGGGCAAGAGGGCTGCGGAGTGGAATGCCTCGAGGGCTACAGGGGGAGGACCATCTGTCGCTGTGGAGTATACAGAGTTGGAGGAGATAGCGATGGACTGTGTCAGTTATGAGGAGGGGACAGGGGTGTCTCATATGGACACGGACCTGCCTGAAATCCTGACGGCACATGACTTGCTAGGTAAGTTTACACACATATTTTTTAATTTTTTAATTTATATAAACAAAAGTCTCATATTGTTTTTTTCTACTCTTTTTCCACACATTATTATATTTGCTTTGCACATAACACAGCACAGGGAGGTGAGCAGGTCGAGTCACAGGAGGGTTATGTGGCTGAGGCTGAGGTGGAGGGACCTAGTGGGTCTGGTAGTGTGGGACCCCAAATCCCACCTATCCATGTTCCAACTGGCCCACCCACCCAACCCTCTGCTATCCCGGAGATCCTGCTTGAAATAGCTAGGTATGGTGAGAGCCTAAATGCATTTCAGGACAGGATGATCCGGGAGGTAAGCCAGATAGCTGTCCGGCTCACTGAGCACAGAACCAGTGTGGAGCAAGGTGTTGCTCAACTCTGCCAAGGTCTGGCAGAGATCAGGCAGGGACAAGATAATCTTGCCTCCTCATTCCAAAGCCTTGCAAATAACATCTTGCAAGGGCTCCAGGCCATCGCTGTCTCCCTTGCCCACAGTGGCAGAGAGCCAGCCACATCGGCTCCCTCCCCTGCCCCTGCCCAGGAAGAACATCCCACTGGGCAGGGCCCACGAAGGTCGCTCCGCAGACCAAGCCAAGAAGAACAGCATCAGGCGGGGACAAAAAAAAGAAAGTGATGTCTCTCCAGATGGGCAGCACCCATGTTTTTCATGTTGTCTCTATTTTTTTTTTTGTGTTGGCTTGTGTGGCCATAATGGATAACTCCCTCTTAGTGAAATGTATTATATATGTTTTGATATATTGTAGCCTGTGAGCTTTTTTTCCTAAACACCACAGCCATCTTCCTCTTCCTAGTGTGCTGTGTATTGTTATGTTTGTGTGGTGGCTCATGAATCTTTCTCAGTTGCCCAAATATATTTGTCTGCCAGGGTGTTTACAACATATTATTTATTTACAATTAAATTATGATTTTGTCAGAAGCTGGAGTTTCCCTAGTACTGAGTTCTGCTATGTCATTTGTGTCAGTGGCATCTGCTTGCTGCTTGGTCCATCTTTGCCTGTGATACTCGCCTGTAGCCATGTTGTTTTGATCCCAAAATATATTACAGCAGTAATAAAAAAAAAAAATTATTATAAAAATTTGTGTACTTTCTTAAAGTTAATTCATTATGTTAATCTTAGTCCAGGAAAGTTTAGCAAAGCATATAGACACTTGGGGAACAAGGGAACAATCTTAAAACAAATACAAGCATTGCATCTTTAAAAATGCAACAGGTATGCCTTGCACCACACTTTAATGTCCATATTCCAAAAAAAGTCACAACTCTGGATTTGATTTACTATGGGCAACAGGACATAATTTTACACATTGACAGATATTCTAACCAAATAAAAAAGTTTTATTTATGCAAAAAAATAAGTGTATGCTGCATTATGTTGGACCTGAGATTTGGAATATACAAAGGTAACATTTTATGTAGTTTAGATGTTGCTGATGTAGTTTATAAATTTGGAAAATTTCAGTTGTTTGCATTTGGTAGTATTACACACATTAAAACATGCACTTAACAACAATGTTTAGCCAAACACTTGGCCCTAAATAAAAACCTTATTTGGCAGCGTGACAGATTTATAGGTGCTTAGAATAAACATGTAATGTGTCCACACAATTGCTGTTTGCAGTACTTCAGCAGAGCAGTGTTTAGCAAGTAATTGGACAACAGATGAATGGGCTCTCCAATTAACTGGTAATTAGTGCATACACACTTGTAACACTACTTCACAAATGCAGAGTAACTGCAGACCTATTCGGCTGCTGCGTAAAGATTGCAAGGAATTGCTATGTTAGGTTTAACAGCGACAATGAATTTATACGAAAAACACGCCTACTGCTAGTTGCATACTCCCACACTATACGCCCACTTTTACGCCCATGTCGGAAGATTGCGAAGTCGCGCCTCTGTCACACCTTCGCCACTTCCCGTTTTCGTTTCTGTGTAACGAGCAATTTCCTTTGTAGTATTTCTGCACAAGTGTCGTATCGCTGAGCTCGCGCATGCGTATTTCCGCTTTTGCGCATGCGCGTTTTGTTGATATCTGCCCGTTTGCGATGCGATGATTCTCTACGAACAACTCGGAATGAGGGCCATGATTACTAGTTATGTGGATGCATTGGAACCTGAGCATGTAACAGAGCAATTATGGGTAATTTGGAATCTTCACTTGTGGGTGAGTGGCCGTGACGTGCGGTGAGGTCAATGGCTGGGGAGGCACTGGCTTCTCCAGTACATTCCTAGCAGCCCAACATAGTGCCCCTGTAGAGCCAGTTACACATAGTGCCCCCTGTAGTGCCAGTTACATGTAGTGCCCCCTGTAGTGCCAGTTACACTTAATGCCCCTGGAGTGCAAGTTACACTTAATGCCCCTGTAGTGCCAGTTACACGTAGTGCCCTTGTAGTGCCAGTTACACGTAATGCCCCTGTAGTGCCAGTTACACGTAATGCATCCTGTAGTGCCAGTTAAACGTAGTGCCCCCTGTAGTGCCAGTTACACGTAATGCATCCTGTAGTGCCAGTTACACGCAGTGCCCCCTGTAGTGCCAATTACTCATAATGCATGCTGTAGTGGCAGTTACACGTAGTGCCCCCTGTAGCGACAGTTACACGTAATGCTCCTGTAGCACCAGTTACATGTAATGCCCCTGTCATGCCAGTTACGTGTAATGCGTCCTGTAGTGCCAGTTACACATAGTGCCCCCCTGTAGTGCCAGTTACACTTAGTGCCCCCTGTAGTGCCAGTTACACGTAGTGCCCCCTGTAGTGCCAGTTACCCATAGTGCTCCCTGTAGTGCCAGTTACACATAGTGCCGGTTACACGTAGTACCCCCTGTCTCGGATGTGGGGATGAGCTACTCCCCTGTCCACACTACTTCAAGTCAGCTTTCCCCCACCCAGCCCCTCTCACCTAAATCCTGGCAGAGCCGCCGGCAGGATAGTGCAGCAGGCCGTTGCTGCTGCTGAGTCTGCTACCTGAGAGGAGGAGGAGAGCGCCGTCTGTCCCTGCTCTGGGCTTCCCGCCACCACCTCCATGCCCTCTGCCACAGATTAGATGCTGCTGCACTTTGCTCTCCCCACTCCCCAGTGCTATCAGCTGCGCCTGCAGAGTAACGAAGATCACCGGGTGCGGTCGGCTACTGCAGGCTCCCAGCAGCAGCAGGTGAGGAGTCAGGGAAAGCTGATAATCGTCATTGATTGGCAGCACCGAGAACCATGTCCCGCCGCCACTCATGGGTAATTGAACCAGCGGATCCAGTACTGGATCAGCAGTCCAATCACATGTGCCTCGCTGCCAGGGGAGTGCTTTGATATGGGCTGAAAGCACATCCCTGTCAACGGGGCGCTTCTATAGGTGCTGCTTTTTACACGTTTTTTCAATGGGCTTTTACAGCCCTCTGCTTGGCCCCGTCCCCTTCTTTCTATCCCAGTCTCATTGTCTACGGGAGGCCCTGCTATCAGTGCCTCCCAAACTACTTTAATTAATTACAATAATTAGAATAATATAAAGAGGATACTTACTTATGACACAGAATATGTGTCATAAGTATCTTCTTTGTATTATCTTAATCATTAATGACAGGGGAGGCACTGCCTCCCCTGACTGCATGTCTCTGGTGAGTGGGTGTAATTAGGCAGCAATTGTTTTCTTGCTCCAGGGACATTACTAGCATTTTAGTACCCTGGCCATGATACAGCATTTCCCATCCCACCAATATCTTGATATTAGTGATAGTATACACCACTGGAGGGGCTGTAATCAAAACTACTGTGAGAATGTGGATAGCCATTTACCCACTCTCTCAAGCAATCTTAAGCCCAGTACCCACGGGCCGATGCATGAGAGATGTTTGCTGAGCGAACCGCTCAGCACACATCTCTCCCGCCGCTCAGCACAGCGCGATCTGTGCTGAGCATGCGGGGGGAGATGGGGGGGCGCTCATTTCACCCAGCGGGTGAAACGAGCGACCCGCTAGATTGGCCTGCATGCAGGCCAATCTAGCAGCAGCGATAGCGATGCGCGGGGCTGCGCATCGCTATCGCTGTAAGGGGTACTCACGGAGCGATCAGGCTGATATTCTAAGCAATCTAGTCAGATTGCTTAGAATATCGCTCCGTGAGTACCCCCCTTAGCCCTCTCTTTCCCCTGACACTGTCCAATCTACACAATGTCATTTTTATCTTTGTGTAATAAGTTCACATAGATTTGCAGAACAGGGAGGGGACTGATGGCACTTAAGGGGCATATGGACGGGACTGATGCCACATAAGGTGCATGTGGAGAGCACTGCTGACACATAAAGGGCATGTGAGGGGACTGGTGGCACACAAGGGACACATAAATGGGACTGATGGCATACATAAGGTATGTGGAAGAGACTAATGGCATACATAAGGCATGGGCAGGGGACTGATGGAACATAAAGGGCATGCTGTGGGACTGATGGCACATAAAGTGCATGTGGAGGGTACTGATGGAACATAAGGTACATGTAGAGGGACTGACATAAGAGGCATATAGAGGGACTGAAGGCACACAAGGGGCATGTGGAGTGGACTGATGGTTTTATAGCTTAAGAAATGATACATAGTGAATAAATTATTTTTTGTCAAAAACAGGCATCCCTGGAGCAACTGGTCTGCGCTGTCAATGTATCAAAACTGTGTCAAAACCTATCAATAGCAAACAGATTTTAAGTGTGGAGATTATCAAAAGTGGTCCATATTGTTCCAGAGTAGAAGTTATGTAAGTATGCATGTCATAATAAAGCTATTCACATTCCAAAATATGGGAAGAGGTTCTCCCAGAACAGGATTGTATTAATACCTGGGGGCCCTATCCTCTAAACAGTGGGGCCCACACCACAGCCCTCATCTTACCCAGCAAGGGGGTCCCTCCTCCACAGTGCCATTCCCACTTGTGTATGTGTAGTTACAACTGTGGCAGCTCAATATTCGCAGTTGAGTATATGCAGAGAGAGCCAACTGATTTCAGACATATCTCTTGCACTAGGTATTGGACTGGTGCAATTTATTTATTTATTACCAGTTATTTATATAGCGCACACATATTCCGCAGCACTTTACAGAGACTATTTGGTCATTCGCATCAGTACCTGCCCCAGCGGAGCTTACAATTTATATCCCTACCACATGTGCACACTAGGGTTGATTTTGTTGGGAGCCAATTAACCTACCAGCATATTTTAGGATTGTGGCAGGAAACCAGAATACCCGGAGGAAACCCACGCAAGCATGTGAGGAATGGGGGTCATTCTGAGTTGTTCGCTCGTTATTTTTTTTTCGCAACGGAGCGATTAGTCGCTAATGCGCATGCGCAATGTCCGCAGTGCGACTGCGCCAAGTAAATTTGCTATGCAGTTAGGTATTTTACTCACGGCATTACGAGGTTTTTTCTTCGTTCTGGTGATCGTAATGTGATTGACAGGAAGTGGGTGTTTCTGGGCGGAAACTGGCCGTTTTATGGGTGTGTGTGAAAAAACGCTACCGTTTCTGGGAAAAACGCGGGAGTGGCTGGAGAAACGGAGGAGTGTCTGGGCGAACGCTGGGTGTGTTTGTGACGTCAAACCAGGAACGAAACTGACTGAACTGATCGCAGATGCCGAGTAAGTCTGGAGCTACTCAGAAACTGCTAAGAAGTGTCTATTCGCAATTCTGCTAATCTTTCGTTCGCAATTTTGATAAGCTAAGATTCACTCCCAGTAGGCGGCGGCTTAGCGTGTGCAAAGCTGCTAAAAGCAGCTTGCGAGCGAACAACTCGGAATGACCCCCAATATACAAACTCCACACAGCCCCATGGTGGGAATCGAACCCATAACCTCAGTACTGTGAGGCAGTAATGCTAACCATTACACCATCCGTGCTACTTTACCAAGCAAATGGATCTGGGGTGGTGCAGCCACAAAGATGCAGCCAACGCTGAATACAGGCAAAGATCCACTTTCATTTACATCATGTAATTTGCCCATTTATATCTATGAATCTGGCCTCTAGTGTTCTCTTCTTAATGAAGAATTCTAACCAGGAACAATTTATTTTCTCATTCTGAACTTAAATGATCGTTTCGGAAGTGCCTTGAGTTCTATTGAAGAATAGCACTATATAAATAAATAAGCCTCCCTGGAATACTTTTGATCGGGATGCCGACAGACGGGATTCCGTTTTTGGCATAGTGAGCAATGTTGGGACATCAGCGTCGATCTTCTAACCAGTGTCAGAATTCCGGCATCAGTATTCCGACTGCCGGCATCCCGAACGCCGGTATGCTAACCAGATCCCTACTTATTATCATTATTATTAGTAGTACAATACAGAGAGAACAATACAGCAGCGGATTAAGGGCCTAATTCAGATCTGTTCGCTCGCTAGCTATTTTTTGCAGCGCTGCGAACAGATAGACGCCGCCTATAGGGGAGTGTATTTTAGCTTTGCAAGTGTGTGCGAACGCGTGTGCAGCCGAGCAGTATAAAAACAGTTTGTGCAGTTTCTGAGTAGCTCTGACCTTACTCAGCTGTTGCGATCACTTCAGCCTATTCGAGCCCGGAATTGACGTCAGACACCCGCCCTGCAAACGCCTCGACACGCCTGCGTTTTTCCGAACACTCCTAGAAAACGGTCGGTTGCCACCCACAAACGCCCTCTTTCTGTCAATCACCTTGCGTTCGGCTGTGCGAATGGATTCTTCGCTGGAACCAGTGCGCAGCAACGATCCGCTTTGTACAAGTGCACCGCGCCTGCGCATTGCGGTGCATACGCATGCTCAGTAGTTACCTGATCGCTGCGCACGGAAAAACGCTAGCGAGCGAACAGATCTGAATTAGGCCCTAAGTCATTACAGCAGAGGAGTAAGTCTGACAGCACTGGTTCAATTAATCCTATTAAAGGGATAGATGAGCAGGACTCCATCTGTATTACAAGGACTAGTGTGGTTCAGCAGATACTAACCCTTCCTAATGCTTTTAACAGTCCTTTATTTTGTCACTTGTGCCCCTTGGTTTTGTGCACTTTATAGTGAAGCATATATACTGCACAATGCTGTGGTACTGGGTCTACAAGCACGTGGGATTATTGGAAAAAACATAACTTTTAGACAGAATTCTCATTTAAAGAGTTTACTTCTAGGATTGAAAAATTCTACCACTCCCAAAAAACGTTGAAATGTAATGTGGACAGTAGCGGTTCTTGCCACGGGCAAGCAGGCTTTTTGCCCGGGGCGCCGCTGCCCCGAGGGTACCTCCGCCGCCGTGGCAAGAGCCGCTACTCTTGATCCCCGCTCTCCCCGGCTGCAGCAGGCGCCATGGGCTGTGTGCGCGCCCGCTGCAGCCAGCTCCAGTAACAGACACTAGAGGTCATAACTGACCTATAGTGTTTGTTCAGCGCTGCTATGGGAGAGACGTCATGACATCTCTCCCATAGAGAGGAGCCGGCGGCCAGAGACGGAGGGCAGCGCAGCAGCGGTCCGGAAGCAGGAGCGGGGCTGGTAAGTATTAGGGATTTGGTTTTTTTTGGGTGCTTGCAAGCAGCGCTACTACAGGGGTCACAACTACTGGGGGCACTGCTACAGGGGGCAAATCAACGGGGGGCACAGCTACAAGGGGCTCAGCTACTGGGGGCACAACTACAGGGGTCACAACTACTGGGGGCACTGCTACAGGGGGCAAATCAACGGGGGGCACAGCTACAAGGGGCTCAGCTACTGGGGGCACAACTACAGGGGTCACAACTACTGGGGGCACTGCTACAGGTTGCAAAGCTACTGGGGGCAAATCTACTGGGGGCACAGCTAGGGGGCACAGCTGCTGTGGGCACAGCAACTGGGGGGCACAGCTACTGGGGGGGCAAATCTACTGGAGGCACAGCTAGGGGACACTGATACAGGGGGCACAGCTTCAGGAGGTGCAACGACAGGGGGATAACTGTGGCCATGTCCCTTCCCTATGAAGATGCCATGCCCCAAGTTTTGGGCGCGCCTCTTTTACCTGGGGGAGCGCCACAGGAAACTTTTGCCCTGGGCGCCACAAGGTCTAAAACCGGCCCTGGATGTGGACAAGTTGTGCAGAAATAATAACTACAAAATGGGACTGACATTTGCCATTTTTTTCTCTCTCTTGCAGTGTGACTTTCAAGAACGGCGATATGAATTGCCTAAACCCAGAAGCCAAATGGGTGAAGGCTATTATTAACCACATGCTCCAAAGTTATTTTTTGGTAGCTTCATCATGATATGCTATACTATACTGTCATTACATGATTTGAAAGCATAACTGATCGTTAAAATATTTTATGCAGCCCCCACTCATACCCTTTTACATTACCAACCTGGCATTGCCAGCCTTGTCACAATAGCTTGAAGGTTGAGGCTAGATCCAAGTGGCCTAAGGGACCTTTTCCGTCAGGGGGAGGAGCCATGACACAAGGGGGAGGAGCTATGCCAGCGGTACAGTTGGTCTAGTATCCACACCACCAACTATTATCTTTAGTAATTAGGTCGCGAGCGAAGCGAGCCACCGTGCCCGAAGCGTGGCGAGCGAAGCGAGCCCGTGAGGGTACTTTTTGGGTACCTTGTTCGGCCGCAGCTCCTCCCCCTGGTGACGGGTCTCCTCCCCTAGGTACGTCAGAAGGTCCCTTCTCCCACTCCAATATAGAACCAACCATAGCTTGAAGCCCCGCTTAGTTTACATCGCAGACTGGATCCGGGTTATTGGCGGGGCTTCCTTCTGCCGGCGCTTGGAGATGACATCATCTCCAACTGTCAGTGAGCCATCTCCCCATAGGCTTGTAGTGGGAGCCAGGTCGGATGACCCGAGTCACATGTTTACACTGCCCAATTACCTCTGTCCTTCCCCTGTCCAACCCTGCTTGCTACCTGGGTTGGATCCCCAGGTCACAGGACACGCGTTATTTCTCGTGAACCCTTTTACACTGAGTCGCGACCGGTGTCAACCCGGCAATAATCTGGGCTATTGCAGCAGTGTAAAAGGGCTATAATTAACATAGCGCATTACACAGAGGTAATAAGCAAAACATATTTTTTCTTCTTCAGGGTCCATAGGGCTCCACAGGGGAGACAATGGGGTGTAGTTGGTTGGATAAGACTGGGCACCAAACAGGTAATGCTTTGGTCACCCCCCCCCCCCTACCCCCCCCCCCCCCCCGCCTATAGCCTGCCCACAGCCCAGGCTATTCCGTTTCATATTGGTACTGGCAGGAGCCAGATGCACCTTTAACTGTGGGACTGCTTTTAAGTTTTATGTTTTATTTTAATTTTATTTTGCTTGAGCAGACAGTGCTAGGCTGCAGTAGTTACCTGATCGCTGCGCAGGGAAAAACGCTAGCGAGCGAACAGATCTGAATTAGGCCCTAAGTCATTACAGCAGAGGAGTAAGTCTGACAGCACTGGTTCAATTAATCCTATTAAAGGGATAGATGAGCAGGACTCCATCTGTATTACAAGGACTAGTGTGGTTCAGCAGATACTAACCCTTCCTAATGCTTTTAACAGTCCTTTATTTTGTCACTTGTGCCCCTTGGTTTTGTGCACTTTATAGTGAAGCATATATACTGTACAATGCTGTGGTACTGGGTCTACAAGCACGTGGGATTATTGGAAAAAACATAACTTTTAGACAGAATTCTCATTTAAAGAGTTTACTTCTAGGATTGAAAAATTCTACCACTCCCAAAAAACGTTGAAATGTAATGTGGACAGTAGCGGTTCTTGCCACGGGCAAGCAGGCTTTTTGCCCGGGGCGCCGCTGCCCCGAGGGTACCTCCGCCGCCGTGGCAAGAGCCGCTACTCTTGATCCCCGCCCTCTCCAGCTGCAGCAGGCACCATGGGCTGTGTGCGCGCCCGCTGCAGCCAGCTCCAGTAACAGACACTAGAGGTCATAACTGACCTATAGTGTTTGTTCAGCGCTGCTATGGGAGAGACGTCATGACATCTCTCCCATAGAGAGGAGCCGGCGGCCAGAGACGGAGGGCAGCGCAGCAGCGGTCCGGAAGCAGGAGCGGGGCTGGTAAGTATTAGGGATTTGGGTTTTTTTGGGTGCTTGCAAGCAGCGCTACTACAGGGGTCACAACTACTGGGGGCACTGCTACAGGGGGCAAATCAACGGGGGGCACAGCTACAAGGGGCTCAGCTACTGGGGGCACAACTACAGGGGTCACAACTACTGGGGGCACTGCTACAGGGGGCAAATCAACGGGGGGCACAGCTACAAGGGGCTCAGCTACTGGGGGCACAACTACAGGGGTCACAACTACTGGGGGCACTGCTACAGGTTGCAAAGCTACTGGGGGCAAATCTACTGGGGGCACAGCTAGGGGGCACAGCTGCTGTGGGCACAGCAACTGGGGGGCACAGCTACTGGGGGGGCAAATCTACTGGAGGCACAGCTAGGGGACACTGATACAGGGGGCACAGCTTCAGGAGGTGCAACGACAGGGGGATAACTGTGGCCATGTCCCTTCCCTATGAAGATGCCATGCCCCAAGTTTTGGGCGCGCCTCTTTTACCTGGGGGAGCGCCACAGGAAACTTTTGCCCTGGGCGCCACAAGGTCTAAAACCGGCCCTGGATGTGGACAAGTTGTGCAGAAATAATAACTACAAAATGGGACTGACATTTGCCATTTTTTTCTCTCTCTTGCAGTGTGACTTTCAAGAACGGCGATATGAATTGCCTAAACCCAGAAGCCAAATGGGTGAAGGCTATTATTAACCACATGCTCCAAAGTTATTTTTTGGTAGCTTCATCATGATATGCTATACTATACTGTCATTACATGATTTGAAAGCATAACTGATCGTTAAAATATTTTATGCAGCCCCCACTCATACCCTTTTACATTACCAACCTGGCATTGCCAGCCTTGTCACAATAGCTTGAAGGTTGAGGCTAGATCCAAGTGGCCTTAGGGACCTTTTCCGTCAGGGGGAGGAGCCATGACACAAGGGGGAGGAGCTATGCCAGCGGTACAGTTGGTCTAGTATCCACACCACCAACTATTATCTTTAGTAATTAGGTCGCGAGCGAAGCGAGCCACCGTGCCCGAAGCGTGGCGAGCGAAGCGAGCCCGTGAGGGTACTTTTTGGGTACCTTGTTCGGCCGCAGCTCCTCCCCCTGGTGACGGGTCTCCTCCCCTAGGTACGTCAGAAGGTCCCTTCTCCCACTCCAATATAGAACCAACCATAGCTTGAAGCCCCGCTTAGTTTACATCGCAGACTGGATCCGGGTTATTGGCGGGGCTTCCTTCTGCCGGCGCTTGGAGATGACATCATCTCCAACTGTCAGTGAGCCATCTCCCCATAGGCTTGTAGTGGGAGCCAGGTCGGATGACCCGAGTCACATGTTTACACTGCCCAATTACCTCTGTCCTTCCCCTGTCCAACCCTGCTTGCTACCTGGGTTGGATCCCCAGGTCACAGGACACGCGTTATTTCTCGTGAACCCTTTTACACTGAGTCGCGACCGGTGTCAACCCGGCAATAATCTGGGCTATTGCAGCAGTGTAAAAGGGCTATAATTAACATAGCGCATTACACAGAGGTAATAAGCAAAACATATTTTTTCTTCTTCAGGGTCCATAGGGCTCCACAGGGGAGACAATGGGGTGTAGTTGGTTGGATAAGACTGGGCACCAAACAGGTAATGCTTTGGTCACCCCCCCCCCCCTACCCCCCCCCCCCCCCCCCCGCCTATAGCCTGCCCACAGCCCAGGCTATTCCGTTTCATATTGGTACTGGCAGGAGCCAGATGCACCTTTAACTGTGGGACTGCTTTTAAGTTTTATGTTTTATTTTAATTTTATTTTGCTTGAGCAGACAGTGCTAGGCTGCAGAGCCAGATTTACACCTTCTGGGGCCCTAGGCAACTACTGGTCTGGACCAAACCCATATAAGAAAATATGAAAACAATAAAAATCTACAAATCGACATACACAATGGTGACTGGGGGAAGGGGGGACATGGAGACGTACACACTGGTGACTGGGGAACATGGAGAGGTACACACTGGTGACTGGGGTAAGGGGGGACATGGAGACGTACACACTGGTGACTGGGGGACATGGAGACGTGCACACTGGTGACTGGGGGACATGGAGACGTGCACACTGGTGACTGGGGGACATGGAGACGTACACACTGGTGACTGGGGAACATGGAGACGTACACACTGGTGACTGGGGTAAGGGGGGACATGGAGACGTACACACTGGTGACTGGGGGACATGGAGACGTACACACTGTTGACTGGGAGACATGGAGACGTACACACTGGTGACTGGGGGACATGGAGACGTGCACACTGGTGACTGGGGGACACGGAGACGTACACACTGTTGACTGGACTGGGGGACATGGAGACGTACACACTGGTGACTGGGGGACATGGAGACGTACACACTGGTGACTGGAGGAAGGGGGGACATGGAGACATACACACTGGTGACTGGGGGAAGGGGGGACATGGAGACGTACACACTGGTGACTGAGGGACATGGAGACGTACACACTGGTGATGGGGGGACATGGAGACGTACACACTGGTGACTGGGGGACATGGAGACGTACACACTGGTGACTGGGGGAAGGGGGGGACATGGAGACGTACACACTGGTGACTGAGGGACATGGAGAAGTACACACTGGTGATGGGGGGACAGGCGGACATGGAGACATACACACTGGTGACTTCGGGGACATGGAGAAGTGCACACTGGTGACTGGGGGATATGGAGATATACATACTGGTGACTGGGGACATGGAGACGTGCACACTGGTGACTGGGGCTGGGGAGAGGGGACATGGAGACGTACACACTGGTGACTAGGCCTGGGAGAGGGGACATGGATATGTACACACTGGTGACTGGGGATGGGGAGAAGGAACATGGAGACATACACACTGGGAATGGGAAGAGGGGACATGGATACGTACACTGACTGGAAGGGACGAAGACATGGAGACGTACACACTGGTAACTGGGGATGGGGGAGGGGGACAATGAGTCATACATACTGTTGGGGGGGGGGCATGGAGACATAACACATTACTGACTGGGGGGGGACATGGAGACATACACATTGATGACTGGGACTGTGAGCACATGGAGACACATACACTGTTGGTGGGGGCAAGGGGACATGGAGACATACACACTGGTGGGGAGAGGGGGCATGGAGAAACTCACACACACTGGTGAGGGGAGGGGGGCGTGGAGACACACTGCTAGTGGTGGGAGGGGGAAAGGAGACACACACTGATGGTGGGGGCATGGAGACACACTGGTGGGGGAGAGGGGGAAATGGAGACACACACACATTACTGATGGGGGGGAGGGGGTGCATGGAGACACACACTGATAGGGGGAGAGGGACATGGAGACACATGCGCTCAGAGTCACACACAAACACAGCCAGAGGTGCCCCTCACCTTGATGTTTTAGCCTACAGCAGCTGCTCCCTCGACATCTTCCACGCTGCCAGCCAGGGCACAGGAGAAGAGCTGAACATGCCGCTGTAGCCCCGCCCCCTGCTCGGGTCAGATGAGCATGTGCTGGGCTCCACCAATCTGGGCTCAGCACACGCTCCTCTGCCCCTCACTGTCAGCAAAATACTCTCTGCTGCTGCTGAGCTGATAGAGCAGGAACCCGGCTCTTCCCTATTGTGGTTCTCCCAAAATCGGGAGAACCGCATGACTTCAGATAGTAAGCTAGGAGAGAATAATTACTACAGAATAAAAAGTCCGAAGGCGGGCCCCCCAGGGTTCATCGGGCCCTAGGCCTTCAAGGCAGGTCCCCGCTTGAATGAACCCGTATCATAGGCGCAGTCTTACCTCCGGCCTTAGTGATGGACTGGAGGCGCTGATGTGGACATCCGTTTATCCGAGTCTCCACTAGTCCACCAGGGCATTTATATACTGATGCTAGCTTTACTGAGCCCAGTGGCTTCTGGGGGTCAATGTCAGCATAGGGGAGGGCAGCTCGACCCTAAGCTCTCAATTCCACAGCGGTTTCCCACCTCTGAACTGTTCCTCCTCCACCCTCCTTCCACTCAGAGATGCACAGCGGTCATGTTATCAGTACAAGGGCTGAAGCTGCATGTCTCTGGGAACGCTGGGTCCAGTCTCCCTGTATACATCTCCTAGGAGCCAGGTTATACAGTGCCAATTCCTACCAGCCACTGCAGTCTCTAGTTGATTTAGTGCCCATTGCAGTTATATATATGTATATATATTGTATTCTGCATTGTCTGTGACTTGTGCTAGCTCTGCTATCTGATTTTTTACTGTCAGCTTGTACCTTTTCCTTTCTTTCCTATAACCGTAAGATACAGGTGTATACGAGTTCACTGTACTTAACATCTACCAGTATTTGTGAAGGTCACAGTACTATATTTGTTGCATGCTGCCTAGTGCCATATTGTGTGTTATACTGTTCCTTAAGCTATGTCTAGCAAAGGCAGGGGTAATAGGCAGGCTGTTGCTCCTCCTATGCTGGTCTCATGCAAGTCCTGTTCGGCAGGATTATCCCCTCAGGACATTGTACAGGATGGGTTGTGTGTATCTTACTATATCCCGCCTAAACAGCCAGCTTCTCCAGCTCCTGTGCAGGTTACACCCTGGGCTTCCTTCTAACAGATTCTAGCACAGATAGCGAACAACTTAGCAGTCCCAGCGGTGGTTCCCCCTATGGCATTCCCACAGCAGGTACATCCTACTATACCAGTTACAGCTATGTCCCCTCCCTGGGTGGATGTGCTCTCTACCTCTACTGCTTTTCAACAGATGTTACAGGGTGAAAGGCCCTTGCTCACTAAAGCCACTAAGCGTACTGTGCCATCCTCACAATCTATGCAGCGTTGAGATTCTGAGGTGTCATCTGGAGAGGCAGAGGAGGCAGTTGTCTCTCTCACTGAGTCCACCTCAGGGGAGGAGAAGCAACAGTCTACTTTAGATATATCTGCGCTAGTAAGGTCTGTCAAATCCACTCTTCAAATACAAGAGGAGGAGCTGCTCCTAAACCAAAAGCACCACTTTTTGAATGCCAGAAGGTAGTTAAGGCTGAATGTACTCAGTCTGAGCAACTTACTGAACTCCTGTGAGCGGAGTGGAATAAACCTGGTAAAAAGTTACAGCTACCTAAGTGCCTGGCTTTCTTTTACCCTATTCAAGCGGCTGATTGTGAAGTGGGAGGTTCCCCCAGCTATGGATTCCAATGGGGCACGTCTGGTTAAAACCTCTACTTTACCTATCCCTACAAATTCTTCTCAAAGGATACTACAGATTGGAGAATTGAAGCCTTAAATCTGTCTATTCCCTTAAAGGAGCTATTACTGGGTCAGCTATAGCTGCTACGTGGGTGGCTAAAGCCATTGAGAGCTGGGCAGAGGCTCTTGAGGAAGGCCTTCCCTCTGGCGTTTCCCGAGAACATATGTCCCACATCACACATATCGGAGACGCAGCCTCCAGTCCTACCTAGGTGAATCAGTTCTGAATACTGGTCTCCTGGCCTCCATGGGGTCTGCTACTTTGCTAGTAGCCCACCGCATCCTCTGGTTATGCTCAAGGAAAGCTGACACGGATTCCAAGACGGCCCTGGGATTGCTGCCTATCCTATTTGATGCAGAATTGGACAAAATTATGGTTACTCTGGCAGCTATCAAAACTGCTTTCCTGCCCTTAGCAGCTACCCTGAGGTCTAGCTTTTAGTCCTTCTACCCCCAAGGCACAGCTAAAGGACAGTATTTCCCTTTGCAGTTGGCTTTTTCAAAAACTGCCAAGCCCAGGGCCAAGCAGGTCTGGGCTACCAGACATCCAATTACCAAGCCTGAAGACAAACCCTCAGCCTGACGGGACGGGTCTCCTCCTGGGGGATCCCAGTGTGGGAGGCCGACTTCATCAGTTCGCACAACTCTGGCGTCAGACCGCCACAAACACCTGGGTGCAAGAAGTGGTCTTTCACGGGTATGCTGTCTCATTCCAGAAGTGCCCTTTCAGCAATTCTTTTGCACAGGCCCCCCCATTAGACCCAAGCAAGGCCTTGGCCTTACAGAAGGTCATTCAGTCCCTAATGCAAACAGGGGTAGTAATCCCAGTCCCTTTATCACAATGCTGGACAGGTGGACAGGTTTTTACTCTACCCTGTTACTGATTCAGAAACCCAATGGATCTTATCGACCTGTCCTCAATCTCAAATCCCTCAACAGGTTTATCAAGGTACCCAGTTTTCATATCTAAACCATCTGCTCTAGTGTCCAAGCTATGGAGCATGGGGACTTTATGGTGTCCATGAACATTCAGGATGCTTACATGCGGTTCTTATGTTTTGCTGTCCTACAGCAACATTTCCAATTTCGGGCACTGCCCTTTGGTCTTTCTACTGCTCCTGGGGACTTTACCAAAATGATGGCTGTTATGGCAGCACAGCTGCGTCGTCAGGGGATCAGAATACTTTCATACATAGATGACCTGCTGCTTGCACACTCTCTGGAGGTCCTTTGTTGCCATCTTCAGCTGACCATTGCCCTACTGCAAAACGACAGCTGGCTAATCAACTGTGTCATGATCCTGACTGTATTTCTCATATTCTGTGGCTTACCTCAGCATATCCTGTAACTTGCATTTGCTTCAGCTCAGCATAAAGACTGCAAATCTGTGTTGCTTACCTTTTGATTAATCACCTGAGTAGGAATTCCACTTAGGAATCAGTAATCAGCTGTGAGCAACATTTGATTCTTCACTATGTTCAGCAATCTGTGACAGGGTCTGATCACCTTACCATGAGCTATCCAATCCTGTGTCAGCCTGAGACTCCCTGAATCACCTGACTCCAATCACCAAGGACCAAGAGGTATAAGTAGAGAGACGTGTTACAGAAGCTGCCAGTTCCTTGAGTCACACAGCCAGTGCCGTAACTAGGCATTTTAGTGCTGTGTGCAAGAAACGGCATTGGCGCCGCCCCTTCCCTTCATGCAAGAAAGGGGCAGTGTGCGCCGTAGGCGTGCGGAAAATATATTGGGGCGTGGCCACAAAATAATACCAATCCATACTACGGTGCACAGTTGTCTCCATTATTCAAATTACGCTGCACAGTAGCGCTACTACACCAGGTAGAGCCCCTTTTACACATTACAGCAGACAGTCCCCTTTTTACACATTACGGCAGACAGCGTCCCCTTTTTACACATTACGGCAGACAGAGTCCCCTTTTTACACATAATGGCAGCCAGTCCCCCTTTTTACACATTTCGGCAGCCAGTCCCCCTTTTTACACATTACAGCAGACAGTCCCCCTTTTTACACATTGTGGCAGGCAAAGTCCACTTTTTACACATAACGGCAGCCAGTCCCCCGTTTTACACATTGCGGCAGACAGCATCCCCTTTTTACACATTGCGGCAGACAGTGCCCCCCTTTTCTCTGACGTCCTAGTGGATGCTGGGAACTCCGTAAGGACCATGGGGAATAGACGGGCTCCGCAGGAGACTGGGCACTCTAAAAGAAAGATTAGGTACTATCTGATGTGCACTGGCTCCTCCCTCTATGCCCCTCCTCCAGACCTCAGTTAGAGTTCTGTGCCCGGCCGAGCTGGATGCACACTAGGGGCTCTCCTGAGCTCCTAGAAAGAAAGTATATTTTAGGTTTTTTATTTTACAGTGAGACCTGCTGGCAACAGGCTCACTGCAACGAGGGACTAAGGGGAGAAGAAGCGAACCTACCTGCTTGCAGCTAGCTTGGGCTTCTTAGGCTATTGGACACCATTAGCTCCAGAGGGATCGACCGCAGGACCCGTCCTTGGTGTTCGTTCCCGGAGCCGCGCTGCCGTCCCCCTTACAGAGCCAGAAGCATGAAGATGGTCCGGAAAATCGGCGGCAGAAGACTTCAGTCTTCACCAAGGTAGCGCACAGCACTGCAGCTGTGCGCCATTGCTCCTCTGTACAACTCACACTCCGGTCACTGATGGGTCCAGGGCGCTGGGGGGAGGGGGGGGGGCGCCCTGAGCAGCAATATAAACACCTTGGCTGGCAAAATAATCACAATATATAGCCCCAGAGGCTATATATGTGATAATTATCCCTGCCAGAATCCATAAAAAAGCGGGAGAAAAGTCCGCTGAAAAAGGGGCGGAGCTATCTCCCTCAGCACACTGGCGCCATTTCTACCTCACAGCTCCGCTGGAAGGAAGCTCCCTGGCTCTCCCCTGCAGTCTGCACTACAGAAAGGGTAAAAAAGAGAGGGGGGGGCACTAAATTTAAGCGCAGTATAACTTATAGCAGCTATAAGGGGACATAATTCAGTTAGTCCCTGCATTATATAGCGCTCTGGTGTGTGCTGGCATACTCTCTCTCTGTCTCCCCAAAGGGCTTTTGTGGGGTCCTGTCTCCTGTTAAGAGCATTCCCTGTGTGTGTGCGGTGTGTCGGTACGACTGTGTCGACATGTTTGATGAGGAGGCTTATGTGGAGGCAGAGCAGATGCCTATAAATGTGATGTCACCCCCTGCGGGGCAGACACCTGAGTGGATGGACTTATGGAAGGAATTACGTGCAAGTGTCGACTCCTTACATAAAAAAATTGACGACATGCCAAATGCGGGACAGCCGGCTTCTCAGCTCGTGCCTGCCCAGACGACTCAAAGGCCATCAGGGGCTCTAAAGCGCCCACTACCTCAGATGGTAGACACAGATGTCGACACGGATACTGATACCAGTGTCGACGACGAAGAGTCTAATTTAATGTCCACTAGGGCCATTCGTTGCATGATTGAGGCAATGAAAGAGGTATTACACATTTCTGATATAAACCCAGGTACCTCAAAAAAGGGTATTATGTTTGGGGAGAAAAAACTACCAATAGTTTTTCCCCCATCTGAAGAATTAAATGAAGTGTGTGAAGAAGCGTGGGCTTTCCCCGATAAAAAATTGGTAATTTCTAAAAAGTTACTAATGGCGTTCCCTTTCTCGCCAGAGGATAGGTCACGTTGGGAAACACCCCCTAGGGTGGATAAAGCGCTCACACGTTTGTCAAAAAAGGTGGCACTACCGTCTCCGGATACGGCCGCCCTAAAGGAGCCTGCTGATAGAAAGCAGGAGGCGATCCTGAAGTCTGTATATACACACTCAGGCATTATACTGAGACCAGCTATTGCTTCAGCATGGATGTGCAGTGCTGCTGCTGCATGGTCAGATTCCCTGTCGGAAAATATTGACACCCTAGACAGGGACACTATATTGCTAACCGTAGAGCATATAAAAGACTCAGTCTTATACATGAGAGATGCACAGAGGGAGATCTGCCGGCTGGCATCTAGAATAAGTGCATTGTCCATTTCTGCTAGGAGAGGCTTATGGACTCGGCAGTGGACAGGGGATGCAGATTCGAAAAGGCACATGGAAGTTTTGCCTTATAAGGGTGAGGAGTTATTCGGGGATGGTCTCTCAGACCTAGTTTCCGCAGCAACAGCTGGGAAGTCAGCATTTTTACCCCATGTCCCCTCACAGCCTAAGAAAGCGCCGTATTATCAGGTACAGTCCTTTCGACCCCAGAAAAACAGGCGGGGAAAAGGCGGGTCCTTTCTGTCTAGAGGCAGAGGTAGGGGAAAAAAGCTGCAACAAACAGCAGGTTCCCAGGAACAAAAGTCCTCCCCCGCTTCTTCCAAGTCCGCCGCATGACGGTGGGGCTCCGCAGGCGGAGCCAGGTACGGTGGGGGGCCGCCTCAAAAATTTCAGCGATCAGTGGGCTCGCTCACAGGTGGATCCCTGGATCCTTCAAGTAGTATCTCAGGGGTACAAGCTGGAATTCGAGGCGTCTCCCCCCCCGCCATTTCCTCAAATCTGCCTTGCCGACAACTCCCTCGGGCAGGGAGGCTGTGCTAGAGGCAATTCACAAGCTGTATTCCCAGCAGGTGATAGTCAAGGTGCCCCTACTTCAACAAGGACGGGGTTACTATTCCACACTGTTTGTGGTACCGAAACCGGACGGTTCGGTGAGACCCATTTTAAATTTGAAATCCTTGAACACATACATAAAAAAATTCAAGTTCAAGATGGAATCGCTCAGGGCGGTTATTGCAAGCCTGGAGGAGGGGGATTACATGGTATCACTGGACATCAAGGATGCTTACCTGCATGTCCCCATTTACCATCCTCACCAGGAGTACCTCAGATTTGTGGTACAGAATTGCCATTACCAATTCCAGACACTGCCGTTTGGACTGTCCACGGCACCGAGGGTGTTTACCAAGGTAATGGCAGAAATGATGATACTCCTTCGAAAAAAGGGAGTTTTAATTATCCCGTACTTGGACGATCTCCTTATAAAGGCGAGGTCCAAGGAGCAGTTGTTGGTCAGAGTAGCACTATCTCGGGAAGTGCTACAACAGCACGGATGGATTCTAAACATTCCAAAGTCACAGCTGGTTCCTTCCACACGCCTACTGTTCCTGGGGATGGTTCTGGACACAGAACAGAAAAAAGTGTTTCTCCCGCAGGAGAAAGCCAAGGAGCTGTCATCTCTAGTCAGAGACCTCCTGAAACCAAAACAGGTATCGGTGCATCACTGCACACGAGTCCTCGGAAAAATGGTAGCTTCATACGAAGCAATTCCATTCGGCAGGTTCCATGCAAGAACCTTCCAGTGGGACCTCTTGGACAAGTGGTCGGGATCGCATCTTCAGATGCATCGGCTGATAACCCTGTCTCCAAGGACCAGGGTGTCTCTGCTGTGGTGGCTGCAGAGTGCTCATCTTCTAGAGGGCCGCAGATTCGGCATACAGGACTGGGTCCTGGTGACCACGGATGCCAGCCTTAGAGGCTGGGGGGCAGTCACACAGGGAAGAAATTTCCAGGGACTTTGGTCAGTTCAGGAGTCGTCCCTACACATAAATATTCTGGAACTGAGGGCCATTTACAATGCCCTAAGTCAGGCAAGGCCCCTGCTTCAAAACCAGCCGGTACTGATCCAATCAGACAACATCACGACAGGGCGGCACAAGAAGCAGGATGGCGATGGCAGAAGCCACAAGGATTCTCCGATGGGCGGAAAATCACGTCTTAGCACTGTCAGCAGTGTTCATTCCGGGAGTGGACAACTGGGAAGCAGACTTCATCAGCAGACACGACCTACACCCGGGAGAGTGGGGACTTCATCCAGAAGTCTTCAAACTGTTGGTAAACCGTTGGGAAAGGCCACAGGTGGACATGATGGCGTCCCGCCTCAACAAAAAGCTAAAGAGATATTGCGCCAGGTCAAGGGACCCTCAGGCGATAGCTGTGGACGCTCTAGTGACACCGTGGGTGTACCAGTCTGTTTATGTGTTCCCTCCTCTGCCTCTCATACCAAAGGTACTGAGAATAATAAGAAGGCGAGGAGTAAGAACGATACTCGTGGTTCCGGATTGGCCAAGAAGAGCTTGGTACCCAGAACTTCAAGAAATGATATCAGAGGACCCATGGCCTCTACCGCTCAGACAGGATCTGCTACAGCAGGGGCCCTGTCTGTTCCAAGACTTACCGCGGCTGCGTTTGACGGCATGGCGGTTGAATTCCGGATCCTAAAGGAAAAGGGCATTCCGGAGGAAGTCATTCCTACGCTGATAAAAGCCAGGAAAGAAGTAACCGCAAACCATTATCACCGTATTTGGCGAAAATATGTTGCGTGGTGTGAGGCCAGGAAGGTCCCTACAGAGGAATTTCAGCTGGGTCGTTTTCTGCACTTCCTACAGTCGGGAGTGACTATGGGCCTAAAATTGGGTTCCATTAAGGTCCAGATTTCGGCTCTGTCGATTTTCTTCCAGAAAGAACTGGCTTCAATGCCTGAAGTTCAGACATTTGTAATGGGAGTGCTACATATTCAGCCCCCTTTTGTGCCTCCTGTGGCACCTTGGGATCTCAACGTGGTGTTGAGTTTCCTGAAATCACATTGGTTTGAGCCACTTAAAACTGTGGATCTGAAATATCTCACGTGGCAAGTGGTCTTGTTATTGGCCTTGGCTTCGGCCAGGCGTGTGTCAGAATTGGCGGCTTTGTCATGTAAAAGCCCTTATCTGATTTTCCATATGGATAGGGCAGAATTGAGGACTCGTCCCCAGTTTCTCCCTAAGGTGGTATCAGCTTTTCACTTGAACCAACCTATTGTAGTGCCTGCGGCTACTAGGGACATGGAAGATTCCAAGTTACTGGACGTAGTCAGGGCCTTGAAAATTTATGTTTCCAGGACGGCTGGAGTCAGGAAAACTGACTCGCTTTTTATCCTGTATGCACCCAACAAACTAGGTGCTCCTGCTTCTAAGCAGACTATTGCTCGCTGCATTCTGCGGCTGGATTGCCGCATCCTAAATCAGTAAAAGCCCATTCCACGAGGAAAGTGGGCTCTTCTTGGGCGGCTGCCAGAGGGGTCTCGGCTTTACAACTTTGCCGAGCTGCAACTTGGTCAGGGGCAAACACGTTTGAAAAATTCTACAAATTTGATACCCTGGCTGAGGAGGACCTTGAGTTCTCTCATTCGGTGCTGCAGAGTCATCCGCACTCTCCCGCCCGTTTGGGAGCTTTGGTATAATCCCCATGGTCCTTACGGAGTTCCCAGCATCCACTAGGACGTCAGAGAAAATAAGATTTTACTCACCGGTAAATCTATTTCTCGTAGTCCGTAGTGGATGCTGGGCGCCCATCCCAAGTGCGGATTGTCTGCAATACTTGTATATAGTTATTGCCTAACTAAAGGGTTATTGTTGAGCCATCTGTTGAGAGGCTCAGTTATATTTCATACTGTTAACTGGGTATAGTATCACGAGTTATACGGTGTGATTGGTGTGGCTGGTATGAGTCTTACCCGGGATTCAAAATCCTTCCTTATTGTGTCAGCTCTTCCAGGCACAGTATCCTAACTGAGGTCTGGAGGAGGGGCATAGAGGGAGGAGCCAGTGCACACCAGATAGTACCTAATCTTTCTTTTAGAGTGCCCAGTCTCCTGCGGAGCCCGTCTATTCCCCATGGTCCTTACGGAGTTCCCAGCATCCACTACGGACTACGAGAAATAGATTTACCGGTGAGTAAAATCTTATTTTTACACATTACGGCAGACAGCGTCCCCTTTTCTGCTGCAGGGTACACTGGGCTCCACAAGGATAGACATAGGGGTGTAGAGTAGGATCTTGATCCGAAGCATCAACAGGCTCAAAAGCTTTGACCTTCTTCCCAAGATGCATAGCGCCGCCTCCTATATCACCCCGCCTCTGTGCACAGGAGCTCAGTTTGTAGTTGGTGCTTGCAGTGCAAGCATGTGACAGGAAGAGCTGCTCACAGCAGCTATAGAAAAAGCTTTTTTCTGAGGAAAAAAAGAAGACTACAAGGGCTGCAGCAGAGGCACAGATTGTGCTGGATGTCAGTGATATTGCCTGCTGCAGCTCCATCTCTCCCCCAGCGGCGATGTACACTCCCGTGCCCTGGTTGCCGGGTACCTACAGCAGGAGGCTCCGGTTTTCTTCCAAGTTAGTCACACACGGCTGGGGCTCTCCGGGATCGTGTGGCCGCACTTCGGGAGGAGGTAAAGGGCCCGCACTTTATCGCGATCCGGCGCAGCCGGTGGGAGGCGGGCCGCGCGCGCTGGCGGTGGACACTGTGGCAGTACAGGCGATCCCACTAGATCACCAGGGCATGGGTGCAGGTCAGGTTTTCTCTAAACCTTTTTTACAAGTAGCCCGCAGTACCCGGTGGTTTTGCCAGCAGAGGGGATAAGGCTTAGACCTGGAGCCCCTCCCCCAGCCCCAGGGCGCCATTTCCCGCAAATTTTCCCGCCCTGGAGCTGCATATCTGCCTCTCCATCACTCCCTGGCAGTGTCTGCGGCGCCATTATCCCTCAGCTCACTGTTCCTGGGAATGCTTGGGCAAATCCTCCTATGTAAAGCCGCCTGGTTGTCAGTGCTGTGACTTTACAAGACACTTAAGTATTCTACCTGCCTTTTTTAGTCAGTGTTAGTTAAGAAAGAGTGCACTTAGTCAGGGTTTCCTAGTACAATTACCCTGTGATATACATCCAGTTCTTACTGTGTACTGTTATATCTATTGTTATATAGCTGTGTAAGCTAGTCCAGTGCAGTATTATTGTTAGTAATAACCTCTGCATTGTACAGACTGTGACTATTTGTGTGTGTATGTGATAGCTGAGTGGTGTCCATTTCGTGTCTTTCACTCAACCTGCTATCCCTATATTCTATAACCTGAGGGGACTTGGTGCGTCAGGTTTTATCTAATATAGGATTTTCACAAAGATATACTGTATTACGTATTTTTCTCTGTGATTTAGTCACCATATCTCTCCTTTATCTCTGCTGGTGCTGACTACACTGCACAGGGGTTTGGGCTAGAGATATTGTGCTGCTGACAAATTGTACTGTGTTACCTGATACTGCAAGTTATATCATGTCTGCTTCTGAGGGTAATGGTTCTAGGGCTGAACACACTACCGGTGTTGCTGAAGCCGCAGATACCTATGAGGAGAATATAGCAGCTTTGGGCTCTGGTTCTGGGGGCTCTTTGCCCCCCAGTGGGACGGTGGCAACAGGGGCAAATAATGACCCGCCGTGGGCCGCTTTTTCCACGCTTCTGCATACGCTAGTTCATAAACTAACACCCCCTATGGGATCCCCAATGCCGGTGCAACCGTTTGTGGTCCCTGCAGCTAACCCGCCGTGGGCGAACGATTTATCTGCTCAAATAAAGAAATTGAACCAGTCCCTGACTACTAAAAAGTCTGACCGGCGCTCGCCGATGTCCAAGTGGTCCTCTAAGCGAGCGATTGTCTCCTCACAATCCACTGCTGTCACTGACACCTCGTCGGATGAAGACAGCACTTACACTGACCCCACAGATTCTGACACAGATACTGCTGATGGGGAGGGTAGTTCACATGTGGATGTTCCTGATCTTTTGGAGGCTATTAAGTTGATTTTACAGATTACAGATGATCCTGAGCCATCCATCCCTCCTAAGAAACCAGACGGGTTAAAGCGTCAGAAGGTGGTTAAACAAGTTTTACCTCACTCTGACCACCTAATTGATATACGTCAGGAACCCTGGGAAAACCCGGGTATGAAGTTTGGGCCTCAAAAGAAGATGCTGGCTAGCTATCCCCTCGCACCAGAGCCGTCTAAAAATTGGGAAACGCCTCCTCCAGTAGACTCACATGTGGCTAGAATGGTGGTTTCCTCAGCTCTACCTGTCACTACCGTCACGTCTCTAAAAGAGCCTACGGATAAACGTGTGGAGGGTTGTCTGAAAGCGATTTACACCCTCACGGGTGCTGCACAAAGGCCCACTATTGCAGCTACTTGGGCTGCAGACGCCATTGAAGCATGGGCCTTGGAGTTAGATGCTGAAATCTCCTCTGACCATGCTAGACCATGCTTGTCTTATATTGTCACAGCTTCTCGTTGTATTAAAGAGGCGGCTTCTGATGCCGGTATCCTAGCAGCCAAGGCCTCTACTACGTCAGTCCTGGCTCGCCGGATATTGTGGCTGAGATCCTGGTCTGTGGATCTGGACTTTAGAAAAACCCTGGAGGTACTCCCTATTAAGGGAGATATTCTGTTTGGGGAGGATTTAAATAAGATTGTGGCTGACTTGGCTACTGCCAAAACTGCCTGTCTGCCAAGTACTGCTCCTTCTGTGTCGAAGGCTAAAGGTACTTCCTTTCGCCCCTTTCGTCCTTCAGGTAAAGCATAAGGTCAGGCGTACAACAAGCAGGCCCGCAGATGTCCCGTTGGACAAGTCAAAGGCAAACACTCTACATTCGGTGGCACAGACCCTCCTGGATACAGGAGTCGTAGTACAGGTGCCTCTTGCGCAGAGGGGCCGGGGGTACTATTCTCCGCTGTTTCTAGTCCCGAAACCGAATGGGTCCTCCCGGCCCATTCTCAACCTCAAGGCATTGAACAGGTTTGTGAAGGTTTCCAAGTTCCGTATGGAAACCCTTCGCTCTATAGTTCTGGCCTTGGAACCTGGGGACTTCATGGTCTCCCTGGATATACAGGATGCTTACTTGCATATTCCTATAGCAGTGTCTCATCAGCAATACCTGAGATTTGCGATTGACAACTGTCATTACCAGTTTCGGGCGTTTAACAACGGCTCCGCGAGTCTTTACAAAAGTCATGGCGGTGATGACGGTGGTACTCCGCCGTCAAGGGGTCAGGATACTGCCGTATTTGGACGACTTGTTAATCCTGGCAAATTCCCCAGAACTTCTCCTGCGTAATCTAGATGTGACGGTCCGGTTTCTGCAAGCCCACGGGTGGCTCATCAACTGGAAGAAGTCATCCCTGATCCCTGCTCAGAGCATGGTGCATCTGGGAGCACTATTGGACACTCACAACCAGCGGTTGTTCCTGTCTCAGGAGAAAGTCCTGAAACTTCAGGACAGGATTTGTTGCTTCCTATCTCATCCGCAAGTGTCGATACATTCAGCGATGCAGGTGCTGGGCCTCATGGTGTCAGCATTCGACATGGTGGAGTACACTCAATTTCGCTCTCGCCTTCTCCAGAGGCTGATTCTAGCCAAATGGGACGGCCTGCCTCACCGGATCAGGTCTCAAATGATCTCATTGACTCCGGAGGTCCGTCTGTCGCTGCTCTGGTGGCTCCGGGACCAGCAACTGTGCAGGGGCCGTCCGTTCTGGATATCCGACTGGGTCCTGTTGACGTCAGATGCCAGTCTAAGAGGTTGGGGCGCGGTGCTGGAGAAACACTCCCTTCAGGGGCGGTGGACCAAGGAGGAGTGCCTTCTCTCAATCAATATTCTGGAGTTGTGGGCGGTCTTCAATGCCTTGAACCTAGCCCAGCATTTAATTCAGAACCGTCCTGTTCAAGTACAGTCGGACAACGCCACCACAGTGGCTTACATAAATCATCAAGGTGGCACTCGAAGCCGCCTAGCCATGAAGGAAGTCTCACGGATTCTACATTGGGCAGAACGCCATCTACCGGCCATATCGGCAATATTCATTCCGGGAGTCCTGAATTGGGAAGCGGACTTTCTCAGTCATCAGGACATGCATGCCGGCGAGTGGGGCCTCCATCCAGAAGTGTTTCAACTCCTAGTGGAAAGGTGGGGCCTTCCAGACGTAGATCTGATGGCGTCTCGACACAATCACAAGGTTCCGGTCTTCGGAGCAGGACAAGGGATCCTCAAGCAGCATTCGTGGATGTGCTGGCTGTACAGTGGAGGTTTCGGCTGCCGTACGTGTTCCCTCCGGTGTCACTCCTGCCCAGGGTAATTCGGAAGTTCAAGCAAGAAAAAGGAATTCTACTTCTCAAGTTCTCATAGCTCCAGCGTGGCCCAGACGGCACTGGTTCTCAGACCTGCAAGGCCTATCGTCAGAGCGTCTAATTTTACTTCCACAACGCCCAGACCTCATCGTTCAGGGCCCCTGTGTCTACCAGGACCTAGCCCAGCTATCTTTGACGGCGTGGCTCTTGAAGCTTCCATCTTAAGGGCTAAAGGGTTTTCTGAGGCGGTCATTCAAACTATGTAGCGGGCCCGGAAACCGGCTTCTGCACGGATTTACTATAGGGTCTGGCATTCTTACTTTGTTTGGTGCGCATCTAACGATTATGGCGCTTCCAAGTTTAGTATAGCCAAGTTGTTGGCTTTTCTTCAGCAGGGCCTGGACTTAGGCCTGCGTCTGGCCTCCCTCAAGGTTCAAATATCTGCTTTGTCGGTGTGGTTTCAGAGAAAAATTGCGACCTTACCTGATGTGCATACCTTTACTCAGGGCGTGTTGCGTATCCAACCTCCCTATGTCCCGCCTGTGGCTCCTTGGGACTTGTCGGTGGTTTTGGGGGCGTTACAAGAGTCTCCGTTTGAACCTCTTGGTTCAGCTGACCTTAAGTGGCTTTCCCTTAAGGTGGTGTTTCTGCTGGCTATTGCTTCAGCTAGAAGAGTGTCGGATTTGGGTGCCTTGTCCTGTAGTTCCCCATATCTGATATTGCACCGTGACCGGGCGGTTCTTAGGACTCGTCCCGGCTATCTACCTAAGGTGGTTTCTTCGTTCCACCTTAATCAGGAGATTGTAGTTCCGGCACTTGTTTCTCCTGATCTGTCTCCCAAAGAGCGGTCTTTGGATGTGGTACGGGCTCACCGTATCTATGTGAAGAGAACTGCTCCTATTAGGAAATCTGATTCTCTTTTTGTTGTGTTTGGGTTTCTCAAACGGGGCTGGCCTGCTCACAAGCAAACTCTGGCCAGATGGATTAGAATGGTGATTGCACATGCTTATGTGAAGGCTGGTCTCTCTGATCCTGATCACATTAAGGCCCATTCTACTCTGTCTGTTGGACCTTCTTGGGCAACCCAACGTGGTGTGACCCTTGAACAATTGTGCAAGACAGATACTGCCGCTTCCCAGGATGCTTCCTTTGGACGCCGGGTTCTTGTGCCCGCTACAGTGCGTCCCCTCCCATAAGGAACTGTTTTAGGACATCCCCTATGTCTATCCTTGTGGAGCCCAGTGTACCCCGCAGCAGAAAGAGTTTTATGGTAAGAACTTACCTTAAAACTCTTTCTGCGATGTACACTGGGCTCCACAAGGCGCCCACCCTGACGCACTTAGCTTCTTTGGGTTGGTATGGCATTAGCCGCTGACACTTCTCCTGTCGGGAGAGTGTGGTGTTTGTGGCAACTGGCAGTTGTCGTCTCTTTTACTTGCTACTGCATTGGGCTGGTTAACAAAACTGAGCTCCTGTGCACGGAGGCGAGGTGATATAGGAGGCGGCGCTATGCATCTTGGGAAGAAGGTCAAAGCTTTTGAGCTTGTTGGTGCTTTGGATCAAGATCCTACTCTACACCCCTATGTCTATCCTTGTGGAGCTCAGTGTACCTCGCAGAAAGAGTTTTAACAAAGGTAAGTTCTTACCATAAACCTCATTTTTTACACATTACGGCAAACAGCGTCCCCTTTTTACACATTACGGCAGACAGCATCCCCTTTTTACACATTACGGCAGGCACAGTCCCCCTTTTTACACATAACTGCAGACAGCGTTCCTTTTTACTCATTGCGGCAGACAGCGTCCCCCTTTTTACACATAACGGCAGCCAGTCCCCCTTTTTACACATTGCGGCAGGCACAGTCCCCTTTTTACACATAAAGGCAGACAAGATAGAGAGAGACAGAGAGAGAGATACTTACCATCTCTCCCGCTGGCAGTCAGGCTTCTCGTGCTGGCAGCTCCGGAGGCAGGGGAGAAGAAGGAGGAGGAGGGAGGGGGACTGAGCCGCAGCAGCGCTATTTCATTGGTAGTAAGCGCCGCTACAGCTGTCCCCTTTCCTTCCGTATTGGCTGCCTGCCGCTGCTGTGGATGCTGGGATGAAGGAACTGCACGGCGCACACAGCAGAGGCGGCATGTAATGAGTCAATTTGACTCATTACATACCGCTGGCTGTTGCGCCCTCAGGGCAACTGCGCTGTGTGCCAGGCACACCTGGCACACAGGTAGTTACGACCCTGCACATAGCTCAGTGTGAGCTTAGTAGCTGAGCTCCCTAAGAGGTAATACTAATTACCTTAGTTTCCTGTTGACCTCTGCGCTTTTGCTTCCCAGCCTGGATTACAGTTGCGTTTCCAGTTAGATCTGGTACACAGCCACAGTATTCTTCAGTCTCGTCTTCAAGACACAGTCACAGTATTCTTCAGTTTCATCTTAAAGACACAGTCACAGTATTCTTCAGCCTCGTCTTAAAGTCACAGCCACAGTCTTCAGTTCTTATTCAGCCAAGTCTTAAAGTCACAGCCACAGTCATTGCTCTTCATACAGAGTGCTACAGCATCGTTTTACAATTATTAACTCCATTTTTCAGTTCAGTCATTGGTGTAACCTCAGCCTCTGTGAATTATCATTACTCCATTAAATCTTACTTTTTGTACCTACTTCATCGTCCATAGTCTTCCTTAAGCTTTTCATCTTACTGATTCCCACAGACCAGCCAATATTCACACAGTCCTCCAGTTGCCCGCATGGACTTCACATACATGCCGGGTTCACAAAACTACAGCCATGACAAACTGAAACAAGTCATCCTTTATGCCATCCCAAAGGATGTTACATCTGGGAGGCCACCTGGATTCTCAGATACAAATAATTTTCCTGCCAGCAGACAAGATTTCTGCACTACAGCTGAGAGTGTGCAAGTTACTTCACAGTCGCTGAGTGTCCATCCACTCAGCAATGCAGGTCTTGGGGCCTATGGTCTCCACCTTCAACATGGGGGAGTACACCCAATTTTACTCCAGGCCCCTGCAACACCTGATCCTGTCCAGGTGGAATGGATAACCACATTTGATCAGGTCCCAGATGATGGTCATCTCTCTGGAAGTTTGACTGTCCCTAGCCTGGTGGCTCCAGGCATCTCACTTGGACAGGGGCCGACCCTTTGGGATCCCGGATTTGGTACTCCTTACCACAGATGTTAATCTCTCTGGATGGGGGGCAGTGATCAATCAACACTCCTTTCAAGGCCAGTGGACTTCCACCGAGAGTTGCTTACCAATCAACGTCCTGGAACTACAAGCTGTCTTCAGAGCACTCACTTTGGCATGGACCATTCTCCATGGGAGACTGGTCCAGGTTTAGTCCGACAACGCCACTGTGGTGGCCTACCTCAGCCATCAGGGAGCACTCACAGTCGCATCTCCCGGCCATCTCGATGGTGTTCATCCCAGAGATCCTCAACTAGGAAGCAGACTTCCTCATCCATCATGACAAACATGGCAGTGAGTGGACTCTACACCCAGAGGTCTTTCAACTTCTGATGGACAAGTGGGGCCTGTCGGACGTGGACCTCATGGCCTCCCAACACAACCACAAGGTTCCTGGTTATGGGTCTGGAACAAGACATTCTGAAGCAGCCTTAGTAGATGCCTTAGCAGTGAAGTGGACCTTCCATCTGGCATACCTTTTCCCTCCAGGCTACCTCCTTCTTCAGATCCTTCGTGTTAGGGGTGACACCAGGGTTGTACTAGGTGGCGCTGTTGCTCTTGCCCAGCAGTCCTTTAGCCTCCTGCAGCCAAAGACTTTGCCTATATCAGGCGCCTTTCCCGGGAGGATTAGGTCCGCCCAGAACTCCGATGCCTCCAGGTGTTTATGATAGACAAGGCTGCTGTGGGAGGCTGGGCAAGGCAAGTGCGGAACTGGAGTCAGACTGGGACACAGAAGGAAGAACCAGACACAGGACAAACGAGACACTAAAGCGCACTACCATGTGCGACTAGCACGGAACCACTGCGGCAGATGGTACATAGCACTGGAGATTAAATTACCTAGCACTGGGTACTGAACTGCAATGGCCAGGATGCAATGGCCTGGTAGGGTCTAAATACAATACGGGCAGACAAGGGACAGGACTGGATTGCTAGCAATGCAGATACAAATGAACAAACTACTGGACCGGCCTGCGGAGCAGAACCGGCAGTGGTGGGTAGAGGGGCTGGTATACGGAAGCGATCGACAACAGCGACACAGCACCGGTAAACAAGCTGGTGGACAGACAGGCTTCGGTAGCAGAGTAGCCGCTGGTAGTGACACAGACAATACATATGTAACACAGCGGAATAGACGCTTCTAGTGACACAAACGGACATACTGCGGGACCAGACTGACAGGACACAGGTAATAACACAGGATACAAACAGAAGCTCTAGTTGAGCAAATAGAGGCTGGAGTACACCAGATTGTGCACAGTATCAGGTACATAAACAGAAGCTCTAGTTGAGCAAATATAGGCTGGAGTACACCAGATTGTGCACAGTATCAGGTACATAAACAGAAGCTCTAGTTGAGCAAATACAGGCTGGAGTACACCAGATTGTGCACAGTATCAGGTACATAAACAGAAGCTCTAGTTGAGCAAATACAGGCTGGAGTACACCAGATTGTGCACAGTTCAGGTACATAAATATAAACTCTAGTAGAGCAAATACAGGTTGGAGTACACCGGTGTTATGATTCCAGCACTCTGGTCAGAGGAGATCTTATGGCAAGGACCGGAGCACTGGAACGGAATGCTGGGGAAGGGAGCAGGACAGGAAAATAGCCCCTGGCGCCCTAACTCTGTTGTCTCACCCGTGTGGTCAGAAATCCCCTGCGAGACTATGGTTTCTTGAGCCCTTGGCAGCCGCGTTTGAAGGGCGGATTATGTCTGCCCAACTCCGATGCCCCCCGGTCTTAATGAGAGACAGAGGGAAATCCGAGACAGGGTGATAACAAGAGGCCCTCTAACTAAACAACCAGGCCAGGGGCTAAGCTAACTCAAAACTATAATATGTGCGGAGAAACCGCCAGGGAAAAGGACAACCAAAATATCCACTTGTCCAATTCTCCTACCCGGCACCGCCGAGTACCAGAGAGGACTTGTGGAAGCGGAACCCTCCGTAAATGCTCCAAAAACAAAATATAAAAGGTAAAGCGGCTGAGCCGCAACACACGGCAGAGCCGCAACTCACGAACACCACTGGATATAAAACGGTGATCAGTCAGGACTCCAGGGAACCAAACGACCTCCTGGGATGAGATGACAACTCCCGAATACCGGACTTCAGAGGACTGGAATGACCGGATACAGCAGGACTGGAAACAGACTCTCAGCAAACAAAGGCAGCATGCAGGAAGCTATTACCGGCGTCTGTGAGAAGCCCTGGGAGTGTATTTAACAAGGAGTCCTCCAATCAGCTGCTAAAAGGCTGATTAGAATAAATGCCGTGCAGCTGCCTTGCTGCACGGCCAGAGAGCAAGTGAATATATTAATTCCTAAAGCCTAGCAACGGGGAACGCGGTCCGCCAGTGGCGTCCCCGTTGCTAGGGTCCGTGCGGCTCAGCGCGCCCGGCGTCTAGCGTTGCTAGGGAGCCGGCGGCTGTACGCGCACGGCGTCTCTAGTTGCTAGGCGCCGGGCCGCGCAGACAAGCGGACCCCGGCGCCTAACAGTACCCCCCCCCTTGAGGAGGGATCAAGGAACCCCTAAAGCCAGGTTTCTGAGGAAATTCCCGAAAAAATGCCCTCTTGAGCCTCGGGGCATGAAGATCCTTATCCAGGACCCAAGACCTTTCCTCCGGACCATAGCCTTTCCAGTGAACTAGAAAATACAGCCAACCCCGGGACAATTTGGAATCGAGAACCTTCTCTACCAAGAACTCCTGTTGTCCCTGTACATCCACTGGAGATCTACCCTGAGAGATCTTCCGAGGAAATCTACTGGAAGAAACGTATTGTTTCAACAGGGAACAATGAAACGTATTTCCAATCCTGAGAGATCTTGGTAAACGTAACCGAAAGGCAACTGGGTTGACTCTTTTAATAATAAGAAATGGCCCAATAAATTTGGGTCCCAGTCTAGCCGAGGATTGTCGAAGCCTGATGTTGCGAGTCGACAACCACACCCTATCTCCCACCTTAAAAGTGCAAGGACGTCGGAGCCTGTCAGAAAATTTCTTCTCTCGAAAGGCCGCTTTTCTGAGAGCAAGGTGCACCTTTTTCCAAATGGCTCTGAGATGGGAGGTTAAGGTTAGCGAGGAGACTGAGGAATGATGAAAAAAAGAATTAGCTCTGGGGTGAAAACCAAAAACTGAAAAGAATGGAGACTCTTTAGTGGAGGAATGACAAGAATTATTGTAAGCAAATTCAGCCAACGGAAGAAACTCGGACCAATCATTCTGGAGTTTGGCTGAATACAAGCGCAAATATTGTTTCAATGATTGGTTAACTCGTTCGGTTTGCCCGTTGGATTGTGGGTGGTAACCGGATGTTAACGACAATTTCATCTTCAATGAGGCACAAAAACATTTCCAGAATTGTGCGATGAATTGTGGACCCCGATCAGAAACAATATCAGTAGGCAACCCATGAAGCCTGAATACATGGCGGAGAAATAAAACTGCCAACCCTTGGGCAGAAGGCAATCGGGGAAGAGCAATAAAATGAGCCATTTTACTAAAACGGTCCACTACCACCCATATGACTCGGAATCCGGCTGAAAGGGGAAGGTCAACCACAAAATCCATGGAAATATGAGACCATGGCCTGAGAGGAACATTTAAGGGCATAAGTTGCCCGATAGGCAAGGAACGGGGAACCTTATGCTGTGCACAAACCTGACATGAATAAACAAATTCCTTGACGTCTTTAGAAAGACCAGGCCACCATACTGAGCGAGAGACTAACTCCAATGTCTTAGAAACTCCTGGATGCCCTGAAACTTTGTTATCATGGAATTCCGTTAAAACAGTAGCTCTCAAAAACTCAGGGACGTAAAGACGACCAGCAGGAGTAATTCTAGGAGCTTGGTGTTGAAGCTGTTTTAATTGGGTAAATAAATCTTGTGTGAGGCCCGCCCAGATGACCGAAGATGGAAGTATGGGGGTAACAGGATTGTTATTGTGAACCGGAAGAAAGCTACGTGACAGGGCATCAGCCTTAGTATTCTTGGAACCAGGCCTGAAAGTGATTATAAATTTGAAACAAGTAAAAAATAATGCCCAACGTGCCTGCCGGGCATTAAGCCGCTTAGCCGATTCAATGTATTGCAGGTTCTTATGGTCAGTCAATACCGAAATAGTATGTTTTGCTCCCTCCAGCCAATGCCTCCACTCCTCGAAAGCCCACTTTACCGCCAGTAACTCCCGATTACCAATGTCATAGTTGGATTCAGCGGAGAAGAATTTCCTGGACATAAAGGCACAAGGATGTAACTCCAGAGACTCCGGATCCTTTTGAGAAAGGATAGCCCCCACTCCAACCTCCGAGGCATCAACCTCCACCACAAAGGGCAATTCCGGATTAGGATGTCTGAGGACTGGAGCCGAGACAAAGGCTTGTTTCAAGGCCCGGAAGGACAACTCAGCTTCACGCGACCAGTTGGTAGGATCCGCTCCTTTCTTTGTCAGAGCTACAATGGGAGCAACCAGGTCAGAAAAAGAATGAATGAACCTCCTATAATAATTCGCAAACCCTAAAAAGCGCTGAATTGCTTTTAAATTGGTGGGTTGCGCCCAACTAAGGATGGCCTGGAGTTTCTTTGGTTCCATGGAAAATCCCTGAGGGGAAATTATGTACCCTAAAATAGATACTTCCGTGACATGAAACTCACACTTCTCCAGCTTGGCATATAAATGATTCTCACGTAACTTTTGAAGAACCAGACGCACCTGGGTAACATGTTGTTCTATTGATTCAGAAAAAAATCAGGATGTCGTCTAAGTAAACGACCACGAATTTCCCTAGGAAGTCACGGAGCACATCGTTAATGAGGTCCTGAAAAACTGCTGGAGCATTGGACAGACCGAACGGCATCACCAGGTATTCGTAGTGACCCGACTGAGTACTGAAGGCCGTCTTCGACTCATCTCCAGATTTAATTCGGATGAGGTTGTACGCTCCTCTAAGGTCAATTTTAGAAAAAATCACAGCAGAACGTAACTGATCAAAGAGTACAGAAATCAACGGCAAAGGATAGGTGTTTTTAACTGAGATCTTATTCAGGGCTCTAAAATCAATGCAAGGTCTAAGCGAGCCATCCTTTTTCTCCACAAAGAAGAAGCCTGCACTTAAAGGAGATTTTGATGGTCTAATAAATCCTTTCTCAAGGCTCTCCTTAACATAATCATTCATAGCCGCAGTTTCTGGCCCGGATAATGCATATAATCTTCCCTTTGGCAATGCGGCGCCAGGAATTAACTCAATAGCACAATCATAAGGCCGATGGGGAGGCAGAATGTCCGCATTGCCTTTGGAGAAAACATCAGCAAACTCCTGGTATTCCACCGGAATGAGTTCTGGAATGACAGCTGCTACTCTGACTGGAAACGTGATACATTCCTTATCACAAAAAGTACCCCATTGTGAAATCTCCCCCGACCGCCAATCAATGGTGGGATTATGAAAGGCCAGCCAAGGGTGACCCAGAACAACTGGAACTGCTAGGCAATGTGTAAGATAGAACTCGATTTTCTCGGAATGTAGAGCTCCTACTGTAAGTAGTACAGGGGGTGTACGGAGAGAAATAATCCCATTGGACAGCGGACTCCCATCTAAGCCATGCATGGTGACACACCTACCCAAAGGTAACTGAGGAATGCCTAAGGCCTTAGCCCAAGTTAAATCCATAAAGTTTCCTGCAGCTCCACTGTCAACAAAAGCCGACACCGAAGAACTGAGGCTGCCAAAGGAAACTTTAACTGGGACTAAAAGGGAGTTATTCGAGGAGATAAGCTGCAGACCTAGGTGAACCCCCTCACAATTCACCTGGTCAAAGCGTTTCCCGACTTGTTCGGACAATTACGGGCAAAATGTCTCTTACCCCCACAGTACAGACAAAGACCAAAATTTTGCCTTCTGGCTCTTTCCTCAGGAGACAGCCGGGAGAGACCCATCTGCATGGGCTCCTCTACGTCTTCAGGAATGGAATATACACACGGACTTGACCTTACAGGTGCTCCTCTTTCAGCCCTCCGCTCTCTGAGATGACGATCAATCTTAATAGAAAGCTCCATGAGTTTATCGAGAGTCTCAGGAGCGGGGTACTGAAGGAGACTGTCCTTTATAGACTCTGATAAGCCGAGGCGAAACTGACTGCGCAGGGCTGGGTCATTCCAGCCACAGTCGTTCGACCAACGGCGAAACTCCGTACAATAAACCTCCGCATGATTTCTACCTTGTTTGAGAGCGCGCAGCTGACTTTCAGCGGACGCCTCTCTATCAGGGTCATCATACAAGAGCCCTAAAGACTTAAAAAAAGCGTCAACTGACAAAAATGCAGGATCCTCTGCTCTTAAACCAAATGCCCAGGTCTGAGGATCCCCCTGGAGTAAAGAAATAATAATCCCGACCCGCTGAGATTCTGTACCCGAGGAAGTTGGTCTTAAACGAAAATAAAGTTTACAGGATTCTTTAAAATTAAAAAACTCTTTTCTATCACCAGAAAAACGGTCAGGCAAATGCATCTTTGGTTCAGGGACTACCCTTGGGGAAGCTCGCAAAAGATCTTCCTGCGACTTCACCCGAAGAGAAAGATCCTGAACCATCTGAGTAAGTTCTTGAATCTGGCTGACTAAGAGCTGACCAGGATTTGGCCCTAAACCTGTCGGATTCATGAGGCCGATAAACTCTCACAAAACTGAATGAGAAAAAATTAAACCTCGTTTAATTTTAAGTTTTGGTATGGCCGGTAATAATGTTATGATTCCAGCACTCTGGTCAGAGGAGATCTTATGGCAAGGACCGGAGCACTGGAACGGAATGCTGGGGAAGGGAGCAGGACAGGAAAATAGCCCCTGGCGCCCTAACTCTGTTGTCTCACCCGTGTTGTCAGAAATCCCCTGCAAGAATATGGTTTCTTGAGCCCTTGGCAGCCGCGTTTGAAGGGCGGATTATGTCTGCCCAACTCCGATGCCCCCCGGTCTTAATGAGAGACAAAGGGAAATCCGAGACAGGGTGATAACAAGAGGCCCTCTAACTAAACAACCAGGCCAGGGGCTAAGCTAACTCAAAACTATAATATGTGCGGAGAAACCGCCAGGGAAAAGGACAACCAAAATATCCACTTGTCCAATTCTCCTACCCGGCACCGCCGAGTACCAGAGAGGACTTGTGGAAGCGGAACCCTCCGCAAATGCTCCAAAAACAAAATATAAAAGGTAAAGCGGCTGAGCCGCAACACACGGCAGAGCCGCAACTCACGAACACCACTGGATATAAAACGGTGATCAGTCAGGACTCCAGGGAACCAAACGACCTCCTGGGATGAGATGACAACTCCCGAATACCGGACTTCAGAGGACTGGAATGACCGGATACAGCAGGACTGGAAACAGACTCTCAGCAAACAAAGGCAGCATGCAGGAAGCTATTACCGGCGTCTGTGAGAAGCCCTGGGAGTGTATTTAACAAGGAGTCCTCCAATCAGCTGCTAAAAGGCTGATTAGAATAAATGCCGTGCAGCTGCCTTGCTGCACGGCCAGAGAGCAGGTGAATATATTAATTCCTAAAGCCTAGCAACGGGGAACGCGGTCCGCCAGTGGCGTCCCCGTTGCTAGGGTCCGTGCGGCTCAGCGAGCCCGGCGTCTAGCGTTGCTAGGGAGCCGGCGGCTGTACGCGCATGGCGTCTCTAGTTGCTAGGCGCCGGGCCGCGCAGACAAGCGGACCCCGGCGCCTAACAACCGGATTGTGCACAGTATCAGGTCCATAAACAGAAGCTCTTAACAGAGACAGTATAGACTGGAACACCCAGGATCAGGCACTTGCAGGGAAACAGCAGTCTCAGAGTATGACAGGATTACACAAACTATTCAGGGTACATCAGGGTTTGTCAGGATAGAGTGAGTATAACTAGCCCCTAGGTCCTAGGCAGGCTGTGTAATAGAAGACACAATATCCAATCAGGACAGACAAAAAGGACAAGCCCCCTTAATGAGGAGAGTCACTGCAGGTGAGCAGCCTGACACACAAGGCCTAGTGCTAATGGCCTAATTATGTAGCAGCTGGACTGCACACAGAAGACATAGGAGTCAGGCTGCAATTACACAGACCCACCAGAGGTGGCTTGTAACACTTCGCAAATTCAAACAAGAAGGAGGCACTGTCCTGTTGGTAGCTCTGGCCTGGCCCAGATACCATAGGTTCTCAGATCTCCAAAGTCTTTCCAGAGCCGCTCCCTGGACCAGACCTGTTGTTTTAGGGTCCCTGTCTACACCCAGACCAAGCCCGTCTGTCTTTGATGGTGTGGCTCTTGAGTCATCCCTCCTAAGGGTCCAAAGGTTTCTCTTGCTCTGTGGTCTAGACCATGCTCAGAGCACAGAAGCCGTCCTCCGCACGAATCTATTACCGTGTGTGGCATACATACTTCCAGTGGTGCCCTGACTCTATGGCCCTCTGTTTTTTAGAGTTTCCTGAATCCTTGCCTTTCTTAAAACTGGATTGGATCTTGAACTCCACCTGGCCTCTCTGAAAGTGCATGTCTCTGCTCTGTCAATATGATCCCAGCACAGAATTGCTCCACTGCCGGATGTTTGCACCTTTCTTCAGGGTGTCCCCCATATTTAACCTCTCATTGTCCCTCCAGCAGCTCCGTGGGATTTGTTAGTGGTTTGCTATTGCATCGGCCTGAAAGGGGTCAGATTTAGGGGCACTCTACTTTTCTGATTATTGTTCTTCAAACTCGTTCTGGCTACCTCCCAAGGTGATGTTCTGTTTCCCCCTCAACAAATAAATATTGGTATCGTCTTTCCACTCCTCGGACCTCTCCAGAGTTGTTCGGCAGATGCTCCATGGCGGCCTGCCCACAAAGGACCCACAGAGTGAGTAGAATGAGCAGAGATGGTATCCGGCACAGGAAGGTCAGTCTGCGTGTAAGCCTATGAGATAACCATGCAAAGCCATTTGGTCAGAGTCTGTCAGCTGGCCCACCCTACTTGTGGACTACATAGAGGACAAAGAGGGAATCCGATTTCTGGAAGGAACTGGTACGATCCACATAGATCCGAAGGGCACAGACCATGTCCAAGGAGGCCTAGGGGAGGCCTCCTTTCTTCTCTCCTATCCTTCTCCTGCCTTGGGCTTGTTGACAAAACTGAATAGCCTGGGCTGTGGTTGGGGTATAGGGGGGGGGGGGGACCAGAGCACTCTGGGAGCTAAAGCTTTAACTGTTTGGTGCCCGGTCCTATCCAACCACCTACACCCCATTGTCCATTGTCACTGCTCCCTTCTCTGTTTTGTACTACAGTCTCCTATTGTAACTTAAATTCTAAACAGTTTTAAACATTCTTGCAATGGAAATATTGCTGCCACTCCACTATGTTCAGATGCACAAATGATTACCATATCAAGCCTTATCATTATATGAAATAATTAAACTGCATTGTATGTAATAACTGGTTTTATTATTATCTTGATACAGGCCTTCAAGCAGGAAGAGAACACCAAAGAACTAATGTGAAGAAATTCGAACTTGAAACATTTTTCAAAGTACTAATTGCTGTCTAAATACACATTACACAATACTTTGTACTGAAATTCCATGGCACTGTATAGTAATGATTAGCAGACAGAGCACAAGTACAGCAGCTTTTGGCTTATATACACAGTTTGGAAAGAATAATGGGCCTGATTCACTTGTGGTTGGAATTGCTAAGCAGCAGTGACAGCACTAATAATGCTTCATGCCTCCTGCATGCATTACAGATCGGTGCTGATCATCTGCGATACCATCAGCCAGCTGCGGGACTCATGGAGCCGGCTGCCACAGAAACTACAAAGTGGGCAGGAAATATCCATTCTCGGCCTTGTCCCTCCTGTCGCCGCCCACTCCCTGCCCACAAATAGCATCACACTGTCAATCACTGCAATCTGATGCTGTACTGCAACCAACGTCGCAGACCTGTACTGCACAGTACAGGTCCGGCACATGCGCAAAGTACAAAACATTGGTACTTTGCGGCATGCACCACTACTACATCCAGACCTGAATCAGGCCCAATGTGTTCTGTATTTGAAAAGAAATACCCTTTTCCACTGCCTAAAAAACCCGGGTAGACAAAGTAATTAGTGGAAGTAGCTCCAAGGAAATAATCCCAAATTTACTGACCCAGGATATTTTCCCTGCTATCGAGTAGGGTTTTAGTGGGTAAAACCGGTAACACTGCCGTGGAAACAGCTCTCACCTGGGTTTTCTGACCTAAGTAATTGCAAAAGCCGCTGATTGGTCCCTGCCAGGGCGCTGGCTGCTAATGTAATCATCCAGAGACTAGAGAAGAGGTGTCCACACTGGAGAGGCTGTTGAGAGAGGGCCTGGAAGGAGAGCTGGGCGCACACAGGGTCACAGGCCTTTAGTACTTGGAGAGCTGGGCGCTGATTGCTGGTCACAGATCTGAAGAGGGTTTGGAGAAGCTTGCCTGCATGTGACCTCTACTTTGTCTGCCTTAATAAAGCCCATATTTAATTACATTCACAGGTTTTGATGGGCTTACCTGGGTTTAATGGAAACAGAGGCGACCTGGGAAAATCCCAAGACCAGGGTGCAATGGAAACGGTGTCTAAGCCAGATACAACCTTGCAAAATGCAGGATAAAAAATCCCAGGACAGAGCCGGAATTTTGGTGGAAAAGGGGCATAAATAGAAAAGTTACAGTATTTAAAAATAGTTAATAACTGCGCTATAATATGTAGTAGCTGCTCATCTATGAATTGAAGAGATTGCTATAAGATAGCGAGCGCTTAATATGTTCTATTGTATGTTAACAGTGGCACCTGTAAAAAAAGAAAAGGTTATTAAAATGTTTACAGCCCCTTTTCTGAAATTGTTAGTGACAAACCAGTCCACTTAGTTGTTATTTTTGCCAGCTCCAGAAGGATCTTACTTTCCCTACATGTCCAGGGCCGTCTTAACAGCAGTGTAGGCCCTGGGCACAGCAATGCACTGGGCCCCTACCCATCCTCCAGCGGCAGCTTTACTGTCCTGCGGGCGGTGTTCTATCTTCCGCTCAGCATGTAGGATCTGGAGGAGCAGTTATTTCTGCTAATTACTCCTTTACTGCACAGATGGGGCTAAACTGTAGAAGGGGGCAATTTGGCTGAATGAAGAAGCCCTGGTACATGACTTCCAGGGTGGTAGAGGGTGTTTAATATGTAGGGGAGGGGTGGATAGTGGAGTGGGCTTAATATTTATTATTTTCCGGTGGGAGGGCTGCTTCTGATTGAGCAGCTTTCCATTTTGTGTATTGACTGCAGATATCTCAAGTTTCTGAAAATATATTTATTAGCTTTGAATGGGATTGAAACTAGAGCGTCCCACCTTTCAGGAAGGACTGGGGACTTGGGGATCAGAGTTCAGGAGCCAGAGCAATTCACCAATGAAAATCTAAAACTGCATATTAGGCGTGTGTAGCTGGAGCAGGGACCAGCTGCTGGAAGGCTGATATCTCTTGTTCTGGGCATAGTAGAGACAAGCTGCCAGTGTCCACCAAAAGGGGAGAGTCCCAGCTTTTGGAGTATAACCTCAGAAAATTCTAAGTCAGACAGAACCCCAGATATCTGGCTGAGAAGAGCAATTAAAAGACTCAGATGGGGACCACTGCTTTCAAGTCAGATATCTCCAGTTCCCCAAGGCTGATTTTCAAAAATCTGGTACCCCTGGAAAGAGAGGACCCTCGGCTATCAGCCTAAGGCCCTTATATTCCTGGGGCCCTTGGGCAAGAGCCCATTGAGCCCATACAAAAAGACAGCCTTGTACCTGTCCCTATGTTAGCCAGCCGCGCTTTCCAGCCAATGGTGTTTGGCTGACTGCGGCTCTCTGTCTCTGATGCTGTGTGCAGCGGGTTCTTACTGGTGATGTCACGTGGGCAGCGACAGGAGCGGCTCATGAAACGGCTGGTGGAACGGCCAGTTGGTGATGTTATGGTGTGGCAGGTATTTCTGTCACCTTGTTGCATCCAACACGTTTCATGTGTCAAAAGCACACTTTCTCTATCGTCCTAAGTGGATGCTGGGGTTCCTGAAAGGACCATGGGGAATAGCGGCTCCGCAGGAGACAGGGCACAAAAAAGTAAAGCTTTACTAGGTCAGGTGGTGTGCACTGGCTCCTCCCCCTATGACCCTCCTCCAGACTCCAGTTAGATTTTGTGCCCGAACGAGAAGGGTGCAATCTAGGTGGCTCTCCTAAAGAGCTGCTTAGAGAAAGTTTAGTTTAGGTTTTTTTCTTTACAGTGAGTCCTGCTGGCAACAGGATCACTGCAACGTGGGACTTAGGGGGAAAGTAGTAAACTCACCTGCATGCAGAGTGGATTTGCTGCTTGGCTACTGGACACCATTAGCTCCAGAGGGATCGAACACAGGCCCAGCCGTGGAGTCCGGTCCCGGAGCCGCGCCGCCGACCCCCTTGCAGATGCTGAAGCGTGAAGAGGTCCGGAAACCGGCGGCTGAAGACTCCTCAGTCTTCATAAGGTAGCGCACAGCACTGCAGCTGTGCGCCATTTTCCTCTCAGCACACTTCACTGGGCAGTCACTGAGGGTGCAGAGCGCTGGGGGGGGGCGCTCTGAGAGGCAAATATAAACCTTATACAAGGCTAAAAATACCTCACATATAGCCCATAGGGGCTATATGGAGATATTTAACCCCTGCCTGACTGGAAAAATAGCGGGAGAAGAACCCGCCGAAAAAGGGGCGGGGCCTATCTCCTCAGCACACGGCGCCGTTTTCTGTCACAGCTCCGCTGGTCAGAACGGCTCCCAGGTCTCTCCCCTGCACTGCACTACAGAAACAGGGTAAAACAGAGAGGGGGGGCACATTAATGGCTATATATATATATATTAAAGCAGCTATAAGGGAGCACTTAATATAAGGATATCCCTTGTATATATAGCGCTTTGTGGTGTGTGCTGGCAGACTCTCCCTCTGTCTCCCCAAAAGGGCTAGTGGGTCCTGTCTTCATTAGAGCATTCCCTGTGAGTTTGCGGTGTGTGTCGGTACGTGGTGTCGACATGTATGAGGACGATATTGGTGTGGAGGCGGAGCAATTGCCAAATATGCAGATGTCACCCCCCAGGGGGTCGACACCAGAATGGATGCCTTTATTTGTGGAATTACGTGATGGTTTATCTTCCCTTAAACAGTCAGTTGAGGACATGAGGCGGCCGGACAATCAATTAATGCCTGTCCAGGCGCCTCAAACACCGTCAGGGGCTGTAAAACGCCCTTTGCCTCAGTCGGTCGACACAGACCCAGACACGGGCACTGATTCCAGTGACGACGGTAGAAATTCAAACGTATTTTCCAGTAGGGCCACACGTTATATGATTTTGGCAATGAAGGAGACGTTACATTTAGCTGATACTACAGATACCGTAAAACAGGGTATTATGTATGGTGTAAAAAAACTACAAACAGTTTTTCCTGAATCAGAAGAATTAAATGACGTGTGTGATGAAGCGTGGGTTGCTCCTGATAAAAAGTTGATAATTTCAAAAAAGTTATTGGCATTATACCCTTTCCCGCCAGAGGTTAGGGCGCGCTGGGAAACACCCCCTAAGGTGGACAAGGCGCTCACACGCTTATCCAAACAAGTGGCGTTACCCTCTCCTGAGACGGCCGCACTTAAGGATCCATCAGATAGAAAGATGGAAGTTATTCAAAAGAATATATACACACATGCAGGTGTTATACTACGACCAGCTATAGCAACTGCCTGGATGTGCAGTGCTGGAGTAGTTTGGTCAGAATCCCTGATTGAAAATATTGATACCCTAGATAGGGACAATGTTTTACTGTCGTTAGAACAAATAAAGGATGCATTTATCTATATGCGTGATGCACAGAGGGATATTTGCACACTGGCATCTCGGGTGAGTGCTATGTCCATTTCAGCCAGAAGAGCCTTATGGACACGACAGTGGACAGGCGATGCGGATTCAAAACGTCACATGGAGGTTTTGCCGTATAAAGGGGAGGAGTTATTTGGAGTTGGTCTATCAGACTTGGTGGCCACGGCTACTGCCGGGAAATCCACTTTTTTACCTCAAGTCACTCCCCAACAGAGAAAGGCACCGACCTTTCAACCGCAGCCTTTTCGCTCCTACAAAAATAAGAGAGCAAAGGGCTTGTCGTACCTGCCACGAGGCAGAGGAAGAGGGAAGAGACACCAACAGGCAGCTCCTTCCCAGGAACAGAAGCCCTCCCCGGCTCCTGCAAAAACCTCAGCATGACGCTGGGGCCTCTCAAGCGGACTCGGGGACAGTGGGGGGCCGTCTCAAAAATTACAGCGCGCAGTGGGCTCACTCGCAGGTAGACCCCTGGATCCTGCAGATAATATCTCAGGGGTACAGGTTGGAATTAGAGACGGATCCTCCTCATCGTTTCCTGAAGTCTGCCTTACCAACCGTCTCTTCCGAAAGGGAGAGGGTGTTGGAAGCCATTCACAAGCTGTACGCTCAGCAGGTGATAGTCAAAGTACCCCTATTACAACAAGGAAAGGGGTATTATTCCACTCTATTTGTGGTACCGAAGCCGGATGGCTCGGTAAGGCCTATTCTAAATCTGAAGTCCTTGAACCTCTACATAAAAAAGTTCAAGTTCAAGATGGAGTCACTCAGAGCAGTGATAGCGAACCTGGAAGAAGGGGACTTTATGGTATCCTTGGACATCAAGGATGCGTATCTACACGTTCCGATTTACCCCGCACACCAGGGGTACCTCAGGTTCATTGTTCAAAACTGTCACTATCAGTTTCAGACGCTGCCGTTCGGATTGTCCACGGCGCCTCGGGTCTTTACCAAGGTAATGGCCGAGATGATGATTCTTCTTCGAAGAAAAGGCGTATTAGTTATCCCATACTTGGACGATCTCCTAATAAGGGCAAGGTCCAGAGAACAGCTGGAGACAGCTTTAGCACTATCTCAAGAGGTGCTAAGACAACACGGGTGGATTCTGAATATTCCAAAATCCCATTTAATCCCGACAACTCGTCTGCTGTTCCTAGGAATGATTCTGGACACGGTTCAGAAAAAGGTTTTCCTTCCAGAGGAAAAAGCCAAGGAGTTATCCGATCTGGTCAGGAACCTCCTAAAACCAGGAAAAGTGTCAGTACATCAATGCACAAGAGTCCTGGGAAAAATGGTGGCTTCTTACGAAGCAATTCCATTCGGCAGATTCCATGCAAGAATATTCCAAAGGGATCTGTTGGACAAATGGTCAGGGTCGCATCTGCAGATGCACCTGCGAATAACCCTGTCACCAAAGACAAGGGTGTCACTTCTGTGGTGGTTGCAGAAGGCTCACCTATTAGAAGGCCGCAGATTCGGCATTCAGGATTGGATCCTGGTGACCACGGACGCCAGCCTGAGAGGCTGGGGAGCAGTCACACAAGGAAGAAACTTCCAGGGAGTATGGACGAGTCTGGAAAAGTCTCTTCACATAAACATTCTGGAACTAAGAGCAATCTACAATGCTCTAAGCCAGGCGGAACTTCTCCTGCAAGGAAAGCCGGTGTTGATTCAGTCGGACAACATCACGGCGGTCGCCCATGTAAACAGGCAGGGCGGCACAAGAAGCAGGAGTGCAATGGCAGAAGCTGCCAAGATTCTTCGCTGGGCGGAGAATCACGTGATAGCACTGTCAGCAGTGTTCATCCCGGGCGTGGACAACTGGGAAGCAGACTTCCTCAGCAGACACGATCTTCATCCGGGAGAGTGGGGTCTACATCCAGAAGTCTTCAACATGTTAATAGACCGTTGGGAAAGACAAATTGTAGACATGATGGCGTCTCGCCTCAACAAGAAACTGGACAAATATTGCGCCAGGTCAAGAGATCCACAGGCAATAGCTGTGGACGCACTGGTAACTCCTTGGGTGTACCAGTCAGTGTATGTGTTTCCTCCTCTGCCGCTCATACCAAAGGTATTGAAGATCATACGGCAAAGAAGAGTAAGAACAATACTAGTGGTTCCGGATTGGCCGAGAAGGACTTGGTATCCGGAACTTCAAGAGATGCTCACGGACGAACCGTGGACTCTACCTCTGAGAAGGGACCTGCTACAGCAGGGTCCCTGTCTTTTTCAAGACTTACCGCGGCTGCGTTTGACGGCATGGCGGTTGAACGCCAGATCCTAAAAGGGAAAGGCATTCCAGAAGAAGTCATTCCTACCTTGATTAAGGCACGGAAGGAAGTCACCGTGAAACATTATCACCGCATTTGGCGAAAATATGTAGCGTGGTGCGAGGATCGGAGGGTTCCGACGGAGGAATTCCAACTGGGTCGTTTCCTACATTTCCTGCAATCAGGATTATCTATGGGTCTCAAATTGGGATCCATTAAGGTTCAAATTTCGGCCCTGTCAATATTCTTCCAAAAAGAATTGGCCTCTGTCCCTGAGGTCCAGACTTTTGTCAAGGGAGTACTGCATATACAGCCTCCTGTGGTGCCTCCGGTGGCACCGTGGGATCTAAATGTAGTTTTAGATTTCCTCAAATCCCATTGGTTTGAACCATTGAAAAAGGTGGATTTGAAATATCTCACATTGAAAGTGACTATGTTACTAGCCCTGGCCTCTGCCAGGAGAGTATCTGAATTGGCGGCTTTATCTTATAAAAGTCCTTATCTAATCTTCCATTCGGATAGGGCAGAACTGCGGACTCGTCCGCATTTTCTCCCTAAAGTGGTATCAGCATTTCATCTGAACCAACCTATTGTGGTGCCTGCGGCCACTAGCGACTTGGAGGACTCCAAGTTGTTGGACGTTGTCAGAGCCTTAAAAATATACATTGCAAGGACGGCTGGAGTCAGAAAATCTGACTCGCTGTTTATATTGTATGCACCCAACAAGTTGGGCGCACCTGCTTCTAAGCAGTCGATTGCTCGTTGGATTTGTAACACAATTCAACTTGCACATTCTGTGGCAGGCCTGCCACAGCCTAAAACTGTAAAAGCCCACTCCACAAGGAAGGTGGGCTCATCTTGGGCGGCTGCCCGAGGGGTCTCGGCATTACAACTCTGCCGAGCAGCTACGTGGTCGGGGGAGAACACGTTTGTAAAATTTTACAAATTTGATACCCTGGCAAAGGAGGACCTGGAGTTCTCTCATTCGGTGCTGCAGAGTCATCCGCACTCTCCCGCCCGTTTGGGAGCTTTGGTATAATCCCCATGGTCCTTTCAGGAACCCCAGCATCCACTTAGGACGATAGAGAAAATAAGAATTTACTTACCGATAATTCTATTTCTCGGAGTCCGTAGTGGATGCTGGGCGCCCATCCCAAGTGCGGATTATCTGCAATACTTGTACATAGTTATTGTTAACTAATTCGGGTTATTGTTAAGGAGCCATCTTTAAGAGGCCCTTTCTGTTGTCATACTGTTAACTGGGTTTAGATCACAAGTTGTACGGTGTGATTGGTGTGGCTGGTATGAGTCTTACCCGGGATTCAAAATGCCTCCCTTATTGTGTATGCTCGTCCGGGCACAGTACCTAACTGGAGTCTGGAGGAGGGTCATAGGGGGAGGAGCCAGTGCACACCACCTGACCTAGTAAAGCTTTACTTTTTTGTGCCCTGTCTCCTGCGGAGCCGCTATTCCCCATGGTCCTTTCAGGAACCCCAGCATCCACTACGGACTCCGAGAAATAGAATTATCGGTAAGTAAATTCTTATTTTTTCAAGGATGAATTATTAAAAAAAAAACTCCTTTGTGTCTTTATTTATTGTAAAAAAAACTGAACTTCCTGCCGGAAATGGTGATAAGTGCGGGTAGCATATGTCCATATATTATCTTTGATAATCCACTACTGTGTGACCATATATTAAAAATCATATAAAAATTCATGTGTGCGTTATTATTTCAGGTGCCACTGTGATGTTGTGTTACTGTTGTACAAATTTGTTATGCTATAGAAAAAATCTCTTGGTTTTAGAGTTTTTAATTCAAAGATCCATTTTTTCATTTAGAGTTTAGGCCTATAAAAAAATGAAAAAGGAAACAAAATGAATCTTTGAATTAAAAACTCTAAAACCAAGAGGCCTAAGAGGCTTAAACATTGATAATGAATTCTATACAAAGCCCACAGTAGTAGCACCCCTAATACACATAGGGGGTCATTCCGAGTTGATCGTTCGCTAGCTAGTTTTAGCAGCCGTGCAAACGCTATGCCGCTGCCCACTGGGGAGAGTATTTTAGCTTAGCAGAAGTGCGAACGCTTGTGCAGCCGAGCCATGCAAAAACAGTTTGTGCAGTTTCAGAGTAGCTCTGAACCTACTCGGCGCTTGCGATCACTTCAGCCTATTCGTGTCCGGATTTGACGTCATACACCCGCCCAGCGAACGCCCAGCCACGCCTGCGTTTTTTCAGACACGCCTGCGTTTTTGCAAACACTCCCTGAAAACAGTCAGTTGACACCCAGAAACGCCCCCTTCCTGTCAATCTTCTTGCGGCTGTCAGTGCGACTGAAAACTTTGCTAGAACCTGTGCACAACCACAATGGGCTTTGTACCCGTACGACGCGCGTGCGCATTGCAGCCCATACGCATGCGCAGAAATGCTGATTTTTAGCCTGAACGCTGCGCTGCAAATAACAGCAGCTAGCGATCAACTCGGAATGACCCTCATAATGCCCACAGTAGTAGCACCCCTAATACACATGACCACTGCAGTAGCACCCCTTATACAATGCCAGCCAGAGGCGGAACTACCGCCAGTGCAACCAGTGCGTTGCACTGGGGCCCGCCACTGTCCAGGGGCCCAAAGCATGTAATGAGTCAAACTGACTCATTAAATGCCGCTGTGTGCTGCGGGCAACCACTGCCCGCAGCACACAGCCGCCCGGACAGAGAGGAGAGGAGCGCAGCGGTATGGGGGAGAAGGAGGAGGAGGGAGCCGCAGCAGCAGCGCTTTACTACTGGTTGAGGCGCTGCTGCTGCTGGCCCTCTGCTTCACTATAGGCTGTCTTCCGAGAACAGCCTATAGTGAAGCAGAGGGGCAGCAGCAGCAGCGCCTCCACCAATAACACAGCGCTGCTGCGGCTCCCTCCTCCACCCCCCCTCCTCCTCATTCTCTCCTGCCCGGGAATCGTGACCAGAAGCTGCACAGAGGAGCCTGAGCCAGCGGAGAGGATAAGTATAATTCTTTCTTTCTTTTCTTTCTTTCTTTCTTTCTTTCTTTCTTTCTTTCTTTCTTTCTATGTACAAAAAGGGGGACTGTCTGCCGCAATTTGTAAAAAGGGGGAATCTGCCTGCCGTAATGTGTTAAAAGGGGGAATCTTTGCCGCAATGTGTAAAAAGGGGGAATCTGCCTGCCCTAATGTGTAAAAAGGGGGAATCTTTGCTGCAATGTGTAAAAAGGGGGAATCTGCCTGCCGCAATGTGTAAAAAGGGGGAATCTGCCTACCGTAATGTGTAAAAAAGGGGAATCTTTGCCGCAATGTGTAAAAAGGGGGAATCTGCCTGACGTGATGTGTAAAAAGGGGGAATCTGCCTGACGTGATGTGTAAAAAGGGGGAATCTGCCTGACGTGATGTGTAAAAAGGGGGAATCTGTCTGCCGTGATGTGTAAAAAGGGGGAATCTGTCTGCCGTGATGTGTAAAAAGGGGGAATCTGCCTGACGTGATGTGTAAAAAGGGGGAATCTGCCTGACGTGAAGTGTAAAAAGGGGGAATCTGCCTGACGTGATGTGTAAAAAGGGGGAATCTGTCTGCCGTGATGTGTAAAAAGGGGACGCTGTCTGCCGCAATGTGTAAAAGGGGGGAATCTGCCTGCCGAATGTGTAAAAAGGGGGAATCTGCCTGCCGTAATGTGTAACAAGGGCACGCTGTCTGCCGTAATGTGTAAAAAGGGGACGCTGTCTGCCGTTATGTGTAAAAAGGGCACGCTGTCTGCCGTTATGTGTAAAAAGTGTACGCTGTCTGCCGCTATGTTTAACAAGGGCACGCTGTCTGCCATTATGTGTAAAAAGGGCACGCTGTCTGCCGTTATGTGTAAAAAGGGGGACGCTGTCTGCCGTAATGTGTAAAAAGGGGACGCTGTCTGCTGTAATGTGTAAAAAGAGGAATCTGTCCGCCGTAAGGTGTAAAAGGGTCTCTACCTGGTGTAGTGGTGCTACTGTGCGGCATAATGTGAATAATGGAGACTACTGTGCACCGTTTTATGAATTGGTATTATTTTGTGGCCACACCCCTTCCCCACGAAGCCACGCCACTATGTATTTTTGCGCGCGCCTATGGCGCGCATTGCCCCTGTTTTGCATGCAGGGGTGGGGCTCCGATGCCATTTCTTGCACACAGTGCTAAAATGTCTAGTTACGGCACTGTTGCTAGGTATCCATTTCTCTGGCCCTGAGCAGGTCCCCCTCACCAGATCCTCTCCAGGGGTGAGGGGGTGGACTTGGATGGGATGGGGGGGGGGCCCAAAGCATTTTGTCGCACCTGGGCCCACCGCTCGCTAGTTCCGCCACTGATGCAATCAGTAGTAATACCCCTTATGCAATGCCCACTGAGGTGGTAATGCCCACAGTTGTAGTGCCCCTTATGTGAAGCCCATAGATTTGGTGCCCTTTATACAGTGCCCCCAGTAGTAGTGCCCCTTATGTCCCCAGGAGTGATGCCCCTTATTAAGTGCCCCCTATGCAATGCCCTCATTAATAGTGCCCCCAGTAGATATGCCCCCAGTGGTAATGCGCCATGTAGTATTGCCCCCAGTAGTAATGCCCCCGTAGTTATGCCCCTTGTAGAGACGCCCCCTATAGTTATGCCCCCAGTAGAGATGTCCCCTGTAGTTATGCCCCCTGTACAGATGCTCCCTGTAGAGATGCCCCCAGTAGAAGCTGCCCCCAGTAGTTATGCCCCCTGTAGAAGCTGTCCCCAGTACAGATGCCCCCAGTAGAAGCTGCCCCCTAGTAGCACCGCTTCACACACACAAAAAACAAACAAAAAAAGCCACACAATACTCACCACCCCCGCTCCTGCTTCCGGACCGTTGACCTCTGCCTGGCCACCAGCTCCTCGGATCTATGGGAGAGACGTCATGACGTCTCTCCCATAGCGCTGCACAGCCGCACACAGCGGAAGCCGGGACTCAGCAGTGAGCTATGGCTGTAACCCAACCTCAGCGGGCGCCCGGCATCCCCATGCGGCACTGGGCTCACATTCTGGGTTTGGTGACCCGGAGGAGGCTGAACTGCGTTCCGTCTCCAATTGGAACTGGCGGAACTGTGTTCCATCTCCAATTGGAACTGACGGAACGCAGTTCCGTCCCGTTCCGGCTCACTTTAACCTCTGATTTTAATAACTTTTTCTTTTTTTACAGGTGCCACTGTTAACATACAATAAACCATATTAAGCACTCTCTACCTCATAGAAAAGTTACAGTGTTGTTCTGGCATAATATCATTTTATGATAAGAATTATGGAAATTTAGGAAATGTTCTCCAAAACCATTATACCTAAAGTGACTTTATAGTTTTCACAATGTGTTTTTTTTTATTTTATTTTTAGATGTATATAAATATTTATATTTGTATACTTTATTTTGTTTGGAGGGCAGGATGTTTATTTTTTATTAAGTTCTGAAGATAATGACATCAAAGCCTCTTTATTTATCTCCAGCTCAGAGCGAAGGTAAAGCTGTTTGTCTATAGTGTCCATGACCAAGGGGTCTATTCATTTAGAAAACGAATATAGAATTGTTACTTATCACTATATATCGCATCAGTTTGATATGGTATATAGGTGGTCATACTGAGTTGATAGCAGCCAGCAACTTTTTGCTGCTGCTGCTGCGATCAACTAGTCCACGCCTATGGGGGTAGTGTATTTTAGCTTAGCAGGGCTGCGATCGCTTGTGCAGCCCTGCTACGCTAAAAAAATTTCAAGCAAAACTAGACTAGCCCTGGACATACTTACCCTGTGCGATGGATCCAGCGATGATGGGCTCGGCTTTGACGTCACTCCTCCGCCCTTCGTTCTGCCGGACACGCCTGCGTTTTACTCACCACTCCCCGAAAACGGCTCCAAACGGTCCGGATCCGCCCTGACACGCCTCCGTCCTGTCAATCTTCTTTGTGGTCCGTCCCGCGACCGCTTTCTTCTTTAGACGCGACCGCTTTCTTCTTTAGACCTCTGTCGCCGGGCAATGTCGCGCACAGCGGCCGCCGCGCATGTGCATTCCGCTCCCATTCACACCGCAGCGATAAACCGCTGCGTGCGAACGGGTCGGAATGGCCCCCATAGTTTAGTTAAGTAACAATTGATGTATACTTACATGTTCTTGGAAGTGATGTGAAATCCAGCCCTTCAGCGATCCCGTGGAGAGGTGCGGTAGCCCAATTCAGCGTTGTCTTCACACAAGAATGACCTCTCTGCGCATGCGCCGTGAGTTCCGTCTGCCGGAGTAGCTGGAAGGTAGAGAGAATCGGCTGTGCCAATGCTGAGGAGGACCAGTCTAGGCTTGGTGAGTGAGAAGGCACGTATGGGGGGGTTTACACAATTTGATGCCTTACTCACCCGTCCACTCAAACCCCCAGCCAGTATACCATTCACCCATCCGCCACTAGTGACCTCTCCCCCAGGCATATTATTACCCGGCCGCTGCTAATGACTCCCTCGCCCCCCAAGCTAGTATACCATTCACCCGTCTGCCGCTAGTGAACCCCCGACCCTCCTCAATATCATTACCTGGCCTACACTAGCCTCCCTTCCCCAGCCATCATATGAGGGAATCAGCAGGTGGTCAGTGGCAGGGATGGAGTTATTATTATTATTATCCTTTATTTATATGGCGCCACAAGGGTTCCGCAGCGCCCAATTACGGAGTACATGTGCACATAATCAAAACAGGAAAACAGTGACTTACAGTTGAAGACAATATAGGACAAGTACAGGGTAACTAAGCATAACTACACCAGTAGATGACACTGAGATAAGTAAGCATCAAGGTGGCAGAAGACTGCTGGATGTGGTGCAGTTGAAGATTATTAAAGTAAGACAAGGATAAGCACATGAGGGAAGAGGGCCCTGCTCGTGAGAGCTTACATTCTAGAGGATGTTTTCAGCAAAACAGGGCTTTTCACTACTTCATGAATAGACCCCTAAGACTGCTGATCAAGTCTCCATACAGTATGTGTGGCCAGCATAAAGCATGTAAACTAGCTGGCTTGTTCATAGATTGATTCTGGGAGAAGAGACCACCCATCATTGTGATACATCTGCCAATCAGATTATCAGTCTTGCCCAATCAAATCAGGGTGACCTTTAATTTTATTCATGTAGAAGCCACTCAGATTACATTGTCAGGAAAATGGTTGTGAAAATTCCTGGCCTGTTCAAAACATATGGCTTAAATTCTCATTCTACAGAAATAAGCATTGCAGTTAAGCTCTAGGGGGCATATTCAATTGTGCACTCCGGCTTTTTCTCGCAGCCTCTGGGTATTTCTTATTCAGCTGAGTGAGAAAATGACCTGCACTGATGATCTATACTCTTTCTCACAGTCCCAGAGCAAGTCTGTATTTTCCTAAAATTGTTATTTGTCTTGAACTGCAGGGTTTTCTGCATTTAAAAAATTATATTTGATACCGTAAGTATAAGCGCTCCCGATAGCCACAGTATCCAATTTTTTTTTTTAATTGGATACCCTTCTAGGTACAATGGCGCCAAGAGAGGTGGTGGTAGGTACTACCTGGGCCCAAGTCTGATGGAGTGGCACAGTGGGGGCCCAGCTACCCCTCCCCCCACCCCACTCATTAATTAGCAGCAGCAGCTGCAGTTTTTCTCCTCAGCCCAGCACATGCTGCTGTGTTCTGGGCTGCACTGTGTTTTTTTTCTAAGGGTGCATGACCATACCTCCTTTGATTAGACCATACCCCCTGAAAAGTACCTGGGCCCAGCCAGGCAGTCTCTACTACCCTGCCTAGGTACAGGGGCGTCACTGCCCCTGAGGACACCCGATGCAGGGGGATGTAGTTACACCTCCCCCTACATAACGCCCCCTGAGAATCCCGACAGTTGGCATGATGACTAGCAGGGACTATTCCCACTCGTGGGTGTCCACAACACCCATAGAGTGGGAATAGAAACCATGTCGCCACCGAGCCTGCAAGGGGCTAGTTGCGCTTGCCCCCCACAAACACATACCTGCATTCCGCTACCGGGATGCCAGCGTTGGTATGCTGACCGGCGGTCTCCTGACCGCCGGTCACGCAATACATAACTGATGCAGGTAACCGTGAAAATGGGTGCATGGCCTTAAGGGAGGAGCGTGGCCTCATGGAAGGGGTGTGGCCTCAACCCCAGTTTTCAGCATTCGGCGGGTGATGCCCGGGAGCAGCCCGTCCCCTCCGCACACCCTTTATGACGCCACTGCCTAGATCCCCTGACCTCACTCCTGCTCTCCTCACTCGTGTATCCAACTGTCTCTCTGCTATCTCTTCCTAGATGTCCCAGCGTTTTCTAAAACTTAACCTGTACTTCAAACCACACATTCAGCACCTATCACAAACCTGTCATTTTCATCTCAAAAATATTTTCTCACCCAGGATGTCACTAAGACCCTTATCCACTCACTGGTCATCTCCAGACTGGACTACTGTAATCTCCTCCTGACTGGCATCCCTAACACATACATCTCTCCACTCCAATCGATCCTCAATGCTGCTGCCCGGATCATCTTTCTCACCAAACGCACTACATCCACCTCACCTCTCTTACTAGCCCTTCACTGGCTCCCCTTCCCCTTCAGAATCCATTTCAAGCTTCACACACTCACTTACAAAGCCCTCACTCACTCCTCTCCCAGTTATGTCTCTGACCTTATCGTCATTTACACTCCCGTCCGTCCTCTCACTCTGCTAATGCACGCCGCCTCTCCTGCCTTCTGATTACCTCCTCCCACTCCTACCTCCAAGATTTTGCACGTGCTGCTCCCTTTCTCTGGAATTCTCTACCTCTCCCCCTCAGACTCTCCACCTCTCTACAAAACTTCAAGCGGGCTCTCAAGCAGTGGCGGATCTAGACTTAACTTTTAGGGGGGGCCGGTTTAAGAATGATGACTCCTCCCCCTAATCATAGCCCCTCCCACTTAGTAATGCCCTTCCCGTTCGCTTCTAAAATTTACTATTGTTGCCATTACTAATAAAATGTTGCCAGTTAGTGGAGAGAACCCTGCGCACTGGTGATACAGACTGGCGAATCGCCATTCCTTCCATCAGGGGTGGTAGAGGATAAGACAGTAGGGCAATTTAAACATGCATGGGATAGACATAAGGATATTCTTACAAAGAAATAAGGATCAGATAAGGTTAGAGATAAAAATAATGTAAAAAAAAAAAAAAAAAGGGGCAGACTAGATGGGCCAAGTGGTTCTTATCTGCCGACAAATTCTGTTTCTACAGCACACAGAATGAGCCGAAATTCACATTATAGCACACTGAATGAGCCGACATTCACATTATAGCACACTGTATGAGCTGAAATTCACATCATAGCACACTGAATGAGCCGAAATTCACATTGTAGCACACTGTATGAGCCGAAATTCACATTATAGCACACAGAATGAGCTAAAATTCACATTATAGCACACAGTATGATCCGAAATTCACATTATAGCACACTGAATGAGCCGAAATTCACATTGTAGCACACTGAATGAGCCGAAATTTACATCATAGCACACTGAATGAGCCGAAATTCACATCATAGCATACTGAATGAGCCGAAATTTACCTTGTAGCACACTGAATGAGCCCAAATTCACATTATAGCACACTGAATGAGCCGAAATTCACATTGTAGCACACTGAATGAGCCGAAATTCACATGATAGCACGCAGAATGAGGGAAAATTCACATGATAGCACGCAGAATGAGGGAAAAATCACATTATAGCACACTGTATGAGGCAAAAATGACGTTATAGCACGCAGAATGAGCCGAAATTGACATTATAGCACGCAGAATGAGGCAAAATTCACATGATAGCACGCAGAATGAGGGAAAATTCACATTATAGCACGCAGAATGAGGCAAAATTCACATGATAGCACGCAGAATGAGGGAAAAATCACATTATAGCACACTGTATGAGGCAAAAATGACATGATAGCACGCAGAATGAGGCAAAATTCACATGATAGCACGCAGAATGAGCCGAAATTGACATTATAGCACGCAGAATGAGGCAAAATTCACATGATAGCACGCAGAATGAGCCGAAATTGACATTATAGCACGCAGAATGAGGCAAAATTCACATGATAGCACGCAGAATGAGCCGAAATTGACATTATAGCACGCAGAATGAGGCAAAATTCACATGATAGCACGCAGAATGAGGGAAAAATCACATTATAGCACACTGTATGAGGCAAAAATGACATGATAGCACGCAGAATGAGGCAAAATTCACATGATAGCACGTAGAATGAGGCAAAATGCACATGATAGCACGCAGAATGAGGGAAAAATCACATTATAGCACTCTGTATGAGTCAAAAATGACATAGCACACAGAATGAGGCAAAATTCAGGCAAATAATGCAGGGAGAAGAGGGGGGGGGAGAAATGGGAGACACACACACACACACACACTCACACACACACACTCACACGCACACACTCACACGCACACACTCACACACACTCCCACCTCATAGATGGAGGCCGGGTCCCGCCGCGGTATTGGGAACGGGGTGCAGAGCGGTGCAGCGCGGCGGAGGACGAAGACAGAGAGAGAGCGTCCTGACGCGCGTACAGGAAGGAGGGGGCGTGGTCAGAACAGAGGTCGCTGTACGCGCGTCAGGACGCTCCTCTCTCTCCTCGTACCCCGCCGCGCTGCACCGCTCTCCACCCCGTTCCCAATACCGCGCCGGGACCCGGCCTCCATCCCGGTGCCGGTATATGTAGGGGGGGCGTTCGCCCTAATCGCCCCCCGCTAAATCCGCCACTGCTCTCAAGACACACTTCTTCACCAAACCCAGCCATCTCTCATCCTAAGCCTTCTGTGGCCCACGTTCACTTTCTACCCCATCTGTGTCACCCCCTGTCTGTGTGCCCCTCCCCTTTAGAATGTAAGCTCTTACGAGCAGGGTCCTCTTCCCTCATGTGCTTTTACGTCTCTTACTTAACTTATCGTCTTTTCAATACTCCCTTTGATGGCACCAAATCCTTCGGTTTTCTGCCACCCTGATATTTATTTCAGTGCTGTTTACTTGTCCTATATTCTATTGAACTGTAAGTCACTATCTTCATGTTTTGCTTATTTGTTTACTCTGTAATTGGGCGCTGCGGATCGCATGTGGCGCCATATAAATAAAGGATAATATAATAATAATAATAATAATAATAATATTATAACTATAAACTCAATCCCACATATTTTAATCAGGAATTATTAGACATAAATATGTAATGTTTGTAACAAAAGAGTGATGTTTTTATGTTTTATGTACAGTATGAAGTATCTTAAAAACCTATACATTGTAAAAATGTACAGTATGTCTTACACAGTCAGAGCCATAGTCTGGTAATTATCAACATACCAAATAGAGATATATATGTTATCTGTATATTTTTACTTCTATACACAAATACAATCAACAAATATTTGATCAACCAATAAATATTTTTTTTTTCCATCATTAAGTTTTTATTATTTTTTCAACAACAAAAAGGGTAGGGTACAAAAAGAAAGAGGGGGGGGGATTAATAAACATTTATAAACAATTAGGAGGGGAGGAAACATCTATGATAACAGATTCACTATGCATCAAATTAGAACATGGCATCTGCATATAAATACACAAGCATATACGAGCACAGAGAGATCGGAGTATTTATGGACTAAGGCCAGGGGAATCATTCGGTTCGTTTAAAGGGAACAGGCTGGGGTTAGGACTAGAAATAGTCGGTAAGAAGTGGGACCGGACTCTACTTGCTTCATATTCCTGCCATAATGACCAATCTGGTAGTTTCGCAGGGGGATGAAGTGACATTGCCACAAACTGTGTTTCCATCTCACAATGGAATTCAATTTTTTGAATAACCTTCGAAATATGAGGCAATGTAGACTGTTTCCAGTTTTGCGCCAGAGCTGCTCTTGCCGCTATAAGAATGTGACCCAATACATATTTGTGTCGGGAGGATAGGGTATTCGGCATCAAATGAAGCAACGCCATACTAGGGGAGGGGCTTAGAGACGTATGGAGGACATTATTAATTAAGTCAAATACAGCCGCCCAGAAGGGGGCCAGTAACGGACAAGTCCAAAAAATTTGAAAAATATCACCTACCTCCCCACAGTGCCGCCAACAAAATTTTGAACATGAGGGCCAAAACACATGGAGTCTATCCGGGGTGAGATATAGTCTGTTCAGCCACTTTGTGTGCATCTCGGTGTGGTTAAGACACTTAGACATAGTGTGTGTAGATAAATAGATGGTACTCCATTGGGAATCGGACAGTCCGAGGCCCAAATCCTTCTCCCACTTAATCTGTGCTTTGACTTTAGGGTTGGGCAATAGGGCCATGAGAACGTTGTACCAAAAAGATATGTCTCCCTTAGAATCTGTCACATTCAGCCTAGCGTAAACCCGATGAGTATATGGATGAACATCTCTGGTAGCAACAGGAAGCGAGCTCCACCAATGACTAATTTGGTAATAGCTCAGTCGTGAGGAATCAGGTAAGGAAAATTGAGATTGCAGGACAGGGAAAGGTATCATTACTGAGCCGTCTAATAGATCACTCAGTGTAGAGAGGCCACATAGATGCCATCGAGAGATATTCAAATTTGGAATTAGTTTCATCAGGGCACGAAGAGAAATAGATGTAAAAAGGTAGGTGGTGTAGTAGTTAGTTTCGCCGCTAATTTGTCCCATGTTCGCAGTGAGGCACGGGTAGAGGGAAGTGTTGGTAAAGAAGGTGGTCGAAGACTCTTAGGGGTATGTAGAATGTCCCCCAACGGGTAAGCCAATAAATAATTTTGAATATAATCTAAATGGATGCTATTTAATGACAGAAAATACAATTACATTTGATACAGCCACAATTCAATGGTTTTATGTTAGGGTTGGTAAGGGGCACAAATAATAATAATAATAATAATAATAATAATAAATAAATAAAATGCATTCTAATAAATTATTATATAACCCAATGGAATTAAGAATTAATAACCTGGTCAGTTTCCATGGATTAACACATTGGGGATGGGATGGTTATAAAGATATGTACAGTATATGAGGGTGGAAGTGCATTTATCAGATTCAGCATACCTCCCAACTTTCTGAATCTGTGAAGCGAGACATGCCGCGCCGAAGGCGCAACTGTGGCCGGAAAGGGGTTGGGCATCAAGTTAGGGGCGGGGCTCGGGTGATGGGGCGGAGCATCATGCTACGATTCCCGTTTTTTGCTGTATTGGGGGCGTGCCCAGCGCTCCTTGAGCAGCTGGGCAGCCCCTTCCTCTCCTCCCCACACTATTCAGATGCCATGCGCACGGCATCTATTCAGTGATCACCGGCTGCTTTGCAAAGCAGAGCAGCAGTGATAACTGGTTCCCCCAACTGCCCCCCCTCCCCCACCCGCCTGCACGCGCCCGCGGAACACTGCAACCCGCAGGAGGAAAAGCGGGACAGTGTCCGAATAGTGGGACTGTCCCACTGAAATTGGGACAGTTGGGAGGTATAGATTTAGCAACCTTAGTTTAGTTTAAATAGCTTAATTACTGCTGCAACAGTAAAACAGATGATTGTTGCAAAACAGTCTCTTTGCAGCCCATTCTCTGATATTGCTGCTAGCCAATGGCCAACATTTGCATGGTTGCATGTCTGCACTAAGCACACATTTTGACCTTTTTACGTGTATTTGCTTCTCAGTGGATATGAGGTGCTGTGGTTGTAGTGCTATGGAGATGACAGGGGCCAGGGAGTAGCTATGGTGGGTGCAGGGGTGTCATTGCTGTGGGGCATGGAGATCTAGGTGACCCATCTGATCTGTATCCAGGTTGTACTGGTATTGGTTCCAGCTGTGTGGCAATATTAATACTATATATACGGTTGAGTCACATTTATTATGGACCACCTCCTACATTTGACATTGGCAGCACGTAACCCATAAAGTACGTCACGTGTTGTGCGCTGGCTTGGTGGTGTGAGGTGTGAAATAGGTCGTCTGCCCACATATCACTTGTTGCTGTCATGGGTAAAAGTGGCGATTTATCCGAGTTGCAAAAAGGTATGATTATCGACTTTCGGGCCAAGGGTGGCAGTATTTCTGAAACAGTGCAGTTTGTAAACTGTTTGCATGCTGCTGTGGTGAAGGTGTATCATGACTGGACAAATGGCACCATTGCAAATAACCAACGTGGAAATTGGGGAACACCACGTGCCACTGATGTGAGAGGTGAACATCGGCTACGAAGGTGTGTGTGGGCTGACCGATACGCTACAGTGGAGCAGCTCACCATCAAATTGAACCTGGTAGCTACCAGACGTATGTCTACAAAAACAGTTCAGCCCGTCTAACTGCTGTCCGTGCTGCACACACTCAGTTACTCTATATTTCTCTTACGTCCTAGAGGATGCTGGGGACTCCGTAAGGACCATGGGGAATAGACGGGCTCCACTGGAGACATGGGCACTAAAAAGAACTTTAGGTATGGGTGTGCACTGGCTCCTCCCTCTATGCCCCTCCTCCAGACCTCAGTTTAATACTGTGCCCAGAGGAGACTGGGTGCATTACAGGGAGCTATCCTGAGCTTACTGTAAAAAAGTATTTTGTCAGGTTTTTTATTTTCAGGGAGACCTGCTGGCAACAGGCTCCCTGCATCGTGGGACTGAGGAGAGAGAAGCAGACCTACTTCTGTGAGTTTCAAGGCTCTGCTTCTTAGGCTACTACTACTGCTACTGGACACCATTAGCTCCAGAGGGAGTCAGAACGCAGGTCTCCCCTAGCGGTTCGTCCCGGAGCCGCGCCGCCGTCCTCCTCGCAGAGCCGGAAGATAGAAGCCGGGTGAGTATAGGAAGGCAGAAGACTTCGAAGGCGGCCGAAGACATCAGAGCTTCACTGAGGTAACGCTGCGCACCATTGCTCCCAACACACACACACAGCGCACACTGTGGGTGCAGGGCGCGCGGGGGGGGGGCGCCCTGGGCAGCAATGTATGCCTATAGAACTGGCTGTAAAGACACATTTATGTATTTTTAGAGTAATCCCCGCCAGTTTGTTGAAAAAAAAAAGCTGGACCGAAGCCCGCCACTGAGGGGGCGGGGCTTCTCCCTCAGCACTCACCAGCGCCATTTTCTACACAAGCACACGCTGAGAAGCTGGCTACCCGAACTCTCCCCTGCTGATCTCCGGTGACAGAGGGTTTTAAAGAAGGGGGGGCACATAATTTGGCGCAGTGTATAGCGCTATATTTGGGTACATTTTTTCTGTTTCCCAGGGTTATTGGCGCTGGGTGTGTGCTGGCATACTCTCTCTCTGTCTCTCCAAAGGGCCTGGTGGGGAAACTGTCTCCAGATAAAGTTTTCCCTGAGTGTGTGGTGTGTCAGTACGTGCGTGTCGGCATGTCTGAAGCGGAAGGCTCTCCTAGGGATGAGGTGGAGCGCATGAGTGTGGTATCTCCGTCGGCAACGCCGACACAGGACTGGATGGATATGTGGAATATTTTAAATGCAAATGTGAATTTATTGCACAAACGTTTAGACAAAGCAGAGTCCAGGGATAGTTCAGAGGTTGCAGCCAAAATTGGCAAAAAGTATTCATTATATGATTATTGCTAAAAGGATGTGCTGCATATTATTGATGACCCGGCGGTGCCTAATCCAAAAATCCACATGTTTAAAGAAAAGAAGCCTGAGGTTACTTTTCCACCCTCTTTTGAATTAAATGAGTTATTTGAGATTGCTTGGGAAACTCCAGACAAGAAACTGCAGATTCCCAAGAGGATTCTTATGGCGTATCCTTTCCCGATCAAGGACAGGATACGCTGGGAATCCTCCCCAAGGGTGGACAAGGCATTGACACGCTTTTCAAAAAAGGTGGCGCTAACCTCTCAGGATACCGCTGCCCTCAGGGATCCTGCTGACCGCAAGCAGGAAACTACCTTGAAGTCAATTTACACACATACCGGTACCTTACTCAGACCGGCAATAGCGTCGGCCTGGGTTTGTAGCGCGGTACTAGCGTGGACCGATACTTTATCTACTGATATGGATACCATGGATAAGGAAACTATTTTATTGACCCTGGGCCATATTAAGGATGCGGTCCTTTATATGAGAGAGGCTCAAAGGGATATAGGCATACTGGGGTACAGAGCAAACGCCATGGCAATTTCTGCCAGGCGAGCGCTGTGGACCCGACAGTGGTCGGGTGATGCTGACTCAAAACGTCAACTGGAAGTTTTGCCTTACAAGGGTGAGGAATTGTTTGGGGAAGGTCTCGCGGACCTAATTTCCACAGCTACTGCAGGTAAATCATCTTTTTTAACTTATGTTTCCTCACAGCCTAAGAAAGCGCCACATTATCAGATGCAGTCCTTTCGGCCACATAAATCCAAGAGAGCTCGGGGATCTTCCTTTCTTGCCAGAGGTAAGGGCAAGGGGAAAAAGCTGCCAATTACAGCCAGTTCCCAGGAACAAAAGTCCTCTCCGGCCTCTACTAAATCCACCGCATGACGCTGGGGCTCCGCAGGTGGAGTCCGCTCCTGTGGGGTCACGTCTTCGTCTTTTCAGCCAGGTCTGGGTTCATTCTCAGGTGGACCCCTGGGCAATAGACATTGTGTCCCAGGGGTACAAGCTGGAATTCGAAGAGGTGCCTCCTCGCCGGTTTTTCAAATCGGCACTGCCGACTTCTTCCCCGGAGAGGGAAGTGGTTTTGGCTGCTATTCAAAAGTTGTACCTTCAACAAGTGGTGGTCAAAGTTCCCCTGCAACAACAGGGGATGGGCTATTACTCAACCCTGTTTGTGGTCCCGAAACTGGACGGTTCGGTCAGACCCATTCTGAATTTAAAATCCTTAAACCTATACTTAAAGAGGTTCAAGTTCAAGATGGAATCGCTCAGGGCGGTCATTGCAAGTCTGCAAGAGGGAGATTATATGGTGTCCCTAGACATAAAGGATGCATACCTTCATGTCCCCATTTATCAACCTCACCAGGCGTTCCTGAGATTTGTGGTGCAGGATTGTCACTACCAATTTCAGACGTTGCCGTTTGAGCTTTCCACGGCCCCGAGAATTTTTACCAAATTAATGGCAGAGATGATGGTGCTCCTGCGCAAGCAGGGTGTCATAATTATCCCATACTTGGACGATCTCCTGATAAAAGTGAGATCGAGAGAACAGTTGCTGGACAGCGTATCACTCTCCCTGAGGGTGTTACAACAACACGGTTGGATTCTCAATCTACCGAAGTCACAGTTAGTTCCAACGACCAGATTGCCTTTCTTAGGCATGATTCTGGACACGGAACAAAAGACGGTCTTTCTCCCAACGGAAAAGGCTCAGGAACTTCAGGGCTTGGTCAGGGACCTGTTGAAGCCAGACAGGGTGTCGGTACATCACTGCACTCGAGTGCTGGGAAAAATGGTGGCGTCTTACGAGGCCATTCCGTTCGGCAGGTTCCATGCCAGGACTTTTCAGTGGGACCTTCTGGACAAATGGTCCGGGTCACATCTACAGATTCATCAGATGATCCGCCTGTCCCCCAGGGCCAGGGTGTCTCTCCTGTGGTGGCTGCAGAGCGCTCACCTTCTAGAGGGTCGCAGGTTCGGCATTCAGGAATGGGTGCTGGTGACCGCGGACGCGAGCCTCCGAGGATGGGGAGCAGTCACACAGGGAAGAAACTTCCAGGGTCTGCGTTCAAGACAGGAGGCTTGCCTACACATCAACGTTCTGGAGTTAAGGGCCATATACAACGGCCTTCGTCAGGCGGAGACCTTACTTCAAGGTCTACCGGTTCTGATTCAGTCAGACAACATCACAGCAGTGGCTCATGTAAACTGCCAAGGCGGGACAAGGAGCAGAGTGGCTATGGCAGAAGCCACACGGATTCTTCGTTGGGCGGAGAGTCATGTAAGCGCTCTGACGGCAGTCTTCATTCCGGGAGTGGACAACTGGGAAGCAGACTTCCTCAGCAGACACGATCTGCATCCAGGAGAGTGGGGACTTCATCAGGAAGTCTTCGCAGAGATTGCAAGTCAGTGGGGACTGCCTCAAATAGACATGATGGCGTCACGCCTCAACAAGAAACTTCCAAGGTATTGCGCCAGGTCAAGGGACCCTCAGGCGATTGCAGTGGACGCACTGGTGACACCGTGGGTGTTTCAGTCGGTCTATGTGTTCCCTCCTCTTCCTCTCATCTCAAAGATACTGAGAATCATAAGACGAAGAGGGGTTCAGGCGATTCTCATCGTTCCAGATTGGCCTCGAAGTGCCTGGTATCCGGATCTTCTGGAAATGCTCTCAGAAGATCCGTGGCCTCTTCCTCTCAGGGAAGACCTGTTACAACAAGGGCCCTGTCTGTTCCAGGACTTACCGCGACTGCGTTTGACGGCATGGCGGTTGAACGCAGGATCCTAGCGGAGAAGGGCATTCCGGAGGAGGTCATTCCTACTTTGATTAAGGCAAGGAAAGAGGTGACATCGAAACATTATCACCGGATCTGGAGGAAGTATGTGTCTTGGTGCGAAGCCAAGACTGCTCCTCCGGAAGAATTCCATCTGGGCCGTTTTCTCCACTTTCTGCAAACTGTTGTGGTGCCTGTGGCTACACGGGACGTCGAGGATTCCGAGTCCCTTGATGTGGTCATGGCATTGAAAATCTATGTGGCCAGAACAGCTCGAGTTAGGAAAACAGAGGCTCTGTTTATCCTGTATGCTGCCAACAAGGTTGGTGCTCCTGCATCTAAGCAGACTATTGCTCGCTGGATCTGTAACACGATTCAGCAGGCTCATTCTACGGCGGGATTGCCGTTACCGAATTCAGTTAAGGCCCATTCCACTAGGAAGGTGGGTTCTTCTTGGGCGGCTGCCCGAGGCGTCTTGGCATTACAACTTTGCCGAGCGGCGACTTGGTCGGGTTCAAACACTTTTGCAAAGTTCTACAAGTTTGATACCCTGGCTGATGAGGACCTCATGTTTGCTCATTCGGTGCTGCAGAGTCATCCGCACTCTCCCGCCCGTTTTGGAGCTTTGGTATAATCCCCATGGTCCTTACGGAGTCCCCAGCATCCTCTAGGATGTAAGAGAAAATAAGATTTTAAACCTACCGGTAAATCTTTTTCTCGTAGTCCGTAGAGGATGCTGGGCGCCCGTCCCAGTGCAGACGACATTCTGCAAGACTTGTATATAGTTGTTGCAGTGGCGGAACAAGCAAGCGGTGGGCCCAGGTGCGACAAAATGCTTTGGGCCCCCCCCCCCATCCAAGTCCACCCCGGGGGCAGTGCGCGCCGGGGGCGCGCGCAAAAATACATAGTGGCGTGGCTTCGTGGGGAAGGGGTGTGGCCACAAAATAATACCAACACAGTAGTCTCCATTATTCAAATTACGCCGCACAGTAGCACCACTACACCAGGTAGAGACCCTTTTACACCTTACAGCGAACAGATTCCTCTTTTTACACATTACAGCAGACAGCGTGCCCTTTTTACACATAACGGCAGACAGCGTGCCCTTTTTACACATAACGGCAGACCGCGTGCCCTTGTTACACATTACGGCAGACAGCGTGCCCTTTTTACACATTACGGTAGACAGCGTGCCCTTGTTACACATTACGGCAGACAGCGTGCCCTTGTTACACATTACGGCAGACAGCGTCCCCATTTTTACACATTACGGCAGGCAGATTCCTCCTTTTTACACATAGCAGCAGGCAGATTCCCCATTTTTACACATAGCGTCAGGCAGCCCCCCTTTTTTACACATTACGGCAGGCAGATTCCCCATTTTTACACATAGCGTCGGGCAGATTACCCCTTTTTACACATAACAGCAGACCGCGTGCCCTTGTTACACATTACGGCAGACAGCGTGCCCTTTTTACACATTACGGCAGACAGCGTGCCCTTGTTACAAATTACGGCAGACAGCGTCCCCATTTTTACACATTACGGCAGGCAGATTCCCCTTTTTACACATAGTGGCAGGCAGTCCCCCCTTTTTACACATTGCGGCAGGTAGTCCCCCCTTTTTACACATTGCGGCAGGCAGTCCCCCCTTTTTACACATTGCGGCAGGCAGTCCCCCCTTTTTACACATTGCGGCAGGTAGTCCCCCCTTTTTACACATTGCGGCAGGCAGTCCCCCCTTTTTACACATTGCGGCAGGTAGTCCCCCCTTTTTACACATTGCGGCAGGCAGTCCCCCCTTTTTACACAGTGCGGCAGGCAGTCCCCCCTTTTTACACATTGCGGCAGGCAGATTCCTTCTTTTTTACACATAGCAGCAGGCAGATTCCCCATTTTTACACATAGCGTCAGGCAGGCCCCCTTTTTTACACATTACGGCAGGCAGATTCCCCATTTTTACACATAGCGTCGGGCAGATTACCCCTTTTTACACATAACAGCAGACCGCGTGCCCTTGTTACACATTACGGCAGACAGCGTGCCCTTTTTACACATTGCGGCAGGCAGTCCCCCCTTTTTACACAGTGCGGCAGGCAGTCCCCCCTTTTTACACATTGCGGCAGGTAGTCCCCCCTTTTTACACATTGCGGCAGGCAGGCACAAGAAAGAAAGAAGGAAAGAAAAAGAAAGAAAGAAAGAAAGAACGAAAGAAAGAAAGAAAGAAAGAAAGAAAGAAAGAAAGAAAGAAAGAAAGAAAGAAAGAAGAATTATACTTACCCTCAGGCTCCTCGGTGCAGCTGCGTCAGACGACGATTCCCGGGCAGTAGAGAATGAGGAGGAGGGAGCCGGAGGACGGAGCCGCAGCAGCGCTTTGTTACTGGTGGAGGCGCTGCTGCTGCTGCCCCTCTGCTTCCCTATAGGCTGTTCTCGGAAGACAGCCTATAGGGGAGCAGAGGAGCAGCAGCAGCAGCGCCTCCACCAGTAACAAAGCGCTGCTGCGGCTCCGTCCTCCGGCTCCCTCCTCCTTCCCCCGTCTGTACCGCTGCTCAGCTCCTATCTCCGGGCGGCTGTGCGCTGCGGGCAGCGGTTGCCTGCAGCGCACAGCGGCATGTAATGAGTCAGTTTGACTCATTACATGCTTGGGCCCCTGGACAGAGGCGGGCCCCAGTGCAGTGCACTGCCTGCACTGCCGGTAGTTCCGCCTCTGAGTTGTTGCTTACATAAGGGTTATGTTTTCAGTTGAATCAGTTTTGGACTGATGCTGATTTTGTTTCATACTGTTGACTGGTTCGTATAGTCCAGGTTATACGGTGTGAATTGTGTGGCTGGTATGAATCTTGCCCTGGGATTCCCAAAATCCTTTCCTCGTACTGTACGTCTCCTCTGGGCACAGTTTCTCTAACTGAGGTCTGGAGGAGGGGCATAGAGGGAGGAGACAGTGCAGACCCATACCTAAAGATCTTTTTAGTGCCCATGTCTCCAGTGGAGCCCGTCTATTCCCCATGGTCCTTACGGAGTCCCCAGCATCCTCTACGGACTACGAGAAAAAGATTTACTGGTAGGTTTAAAATTTTATTTTATTTATATCCCATTTACGTATATGATCTTATCTCCATTTTCACTCCCACCGGCCCTCTTTGCTCCATAAATGCATGCCGCCTCTCCTGCGAACTGATTATTTCCTCCCATTCCTGCCTCCAGGATTTCGCCCGTGGTGCTCCCTACCTCTGGAATTCTCTTCCTCTCCTTATCAGACTCTCTACCTATCTACAAAACTTTAAACAAGCTCTCAAGGCCCACTTTTACATCAAACCCAGCCATCTCTCATCCTAACCCTCTGCTACATGTTAACTACCTACCACATCTGTGTCACTCATGCCTGTCTAGAATTTGTCGGTAGATGAGAACCACTTGGCCCATCTAGTCTGGCCCCCCCCCCCCCCCCCTTTTTTTTTTTTTTTTACATTATTTTTCTCTCTAACCCTATTTGATCCTTATTTCTTTGTAAGGATATCCTTATGTCTATCCCATGCATGTTTAAATTGCTCTACTGTCTTAGCCTCTACCACCTCTGATGGGAGGCTATTCCACTTTTCCACTACCCTTTCTGTGAAATAATTTTTCTGCAAATTTCCCCTGAACCTCCCCCCCTCCAGTCTCAGTGCATGTCCTCGTGTCCTATTGCTTCTCTTCATTTGGAGAATGTTTCCCTCCTGGACTTTGTTAAAACCCTTGATATATTTGAAAGTTTCTATCATGTCCCCCCTTTCCCTTCTCTTCTCCAAACTATAGATATTGAGATTTCTTAGTCTTTCTGGGTATGTTTTGTGATGTAGGCCATGCACCATTTTAGTTGCCCTCCTTTGTACAGTTTCTAATGTATTAATATCCTTTTGAAGCTATGGCCTCCAGAAATTAACACAGTATTCTAGATAAGGCCGTACCAATGACTTATACAGTGGCATTATTACTTCTTTCTTTCTTTCTGCTGCTGATTCCTCTCCCAATGCAGCCAAGCATCTGACTAGCCGTCCTCATTGCCTTGTTACATTGCTTACCTGCCTTTAAGTCATCTGAAATAGTGACAGTCATCTGAAATAGTGTCTGACTCTCCCCTTTAGAATGTAAGCTCTCATGAGCAGGGCCCGCTCCACTCATGTGCTTTTCCTTCTCTTACTTTGACTATCTTCCACTCCACTGGCCTAATTCAGGGTTGATCGCAAAAGCAAAATCTTTCTCTAATGGGCAAAACTATGTGCACTGCAAATATAACATGTGCAGAGACAGTTACATTTGGGTGGGTTATTTTGTTTCTGTGCAGGGTAAATACTGGCTGCTTTATTTTTACACTGCAATTTAGATTTCAGTTTGAACACACCACACCCAAATATAACTCTCTGCACATGTTACATCTGCCCCACCTGCAGTGCAACATGGTTTTGCCCATTAGAGAAAGATTCTGCTTTTGCGATCAACCCTGAATTAGGCCCCATGCTCTTTACAATGACACCTAACCCTCAGTTTCTTTCTACCACCCTGATGCTTATCTTAGTGTCATGTCCCCTGATGCAGCAATGTTTATATACCATGTACTTGTCCTATATTGTCTTGTACTGTAAGTCATTGTTTTCTAGTTTTGCTCCTTTGTTTATGTACTTTGTTAGGCGTTGCGGAAACCTTGTGGCTCATATAAATAAACAATAATAATAATATATACAAAACAGACTTTTGCTATCAGCGCTAACAATAGTATACTGCAAATCTGTGTGTATGTAGCTAATAAATGAGTATTAGCTGTCATATTATTAAAAATATATAAGATTGCAGTGAAATCAAGGGATTATAATATTCTGCAAGTCCCTACAGTAGCACATATGCACCATTAGGTTTCAGTTAAATATACTCACCTCTTTGCAGTAAATTGGGAATTAGGGCACCATTGTGGGGCCTAAAATTAACTAGACCACAGGTTTTCAAACTCGGTCCTCAGGACCACACACAGTGCATGTTTTGCAGGTCTCCTCACAGAATCACAATTGAAATAATTAGCTCCACCTGTGGATCTTTTAAAATGGGTCAGTGAGTAATGAATACACCTGTGCACCTACTGGGTTACCTGCAAAACATGCACTGTGTGGGGTCCTCAGGACCGAGTTTGAGAACATGTGAACTAGGACACCAATAAAGGGCAGAAATGAACTGAGGTACTAGTATGGGGCATAAAATGAACAGGGGTACAAATATGGGGTATAAAACCAACTAAGCTATTTTGTGGTATATAATTTTCTACTTTACTGATAAATTATATTGTCTCTTTCAAAAGAAAATAGATTCAAAAGGTCTATAGGTTTATATGGTCGACATGACAATGGTCGACACACATATGGTCGCCGCATGGTTTTTTTTTTTTTCATGTTTATTTACTTTTTTCCTTCCTTGACTATCCATGTCACAAATAATATCCTTTAGTAACCTTGTGGCGAGCGAAGCAAGACACTGTGCCGAAGCATGGCGATTGGCGAGCAAAGGAGTTTCAACAATTGGAAGTCCCAGAGATCAAAACTATCCACACTAACCCCAAAAATGCAAAAAAAGCTGTCCACCATTTTTGTGCCAACCATTGTCATGTCGACCTTTTGTCCCTCTCAACCTTTTGTACCTGTCAACCTTTTCCAATGTCGAGCTTTCATATGTTAACCTTTTGTCCATGTTGACCTACTGCCTGTCAACCATATGGAGTCGACCTAATGACTGTAGACATAGTGCATGTAGATCTTATGTATCATACCCTCTTACAATAAGCTATATTTTTGTCGGTATCCGGACTCCAGGTCGACAACATAAAGGTCGACACACCTTAGGTCGCCGCCAATTGGTCGACACACCTTAGGTCGACGTGGACAAAATGTCGACATGGACAAAAGGTCGACAGGAACAAGGTCGACATGGAACAAGGTCGACATGAGTTTTTCACAATTTTTTTCTTTTTTGGAACCTTTTCATACTTAACGATCCACGTGGACTACGATTGGAACGGTAATCTGTGCCGAGCGGAGCGGAGCGAAGGCACCATGCCCGAAGCATGGCGAGTGAAGCGAGCCATGCGAGGGGACGCGGTGCACTAATTGGGGTTCCTGATCACTCTACGAAGAAAACGACACAAAACCCCCATAAAAAAAACTCATGTCGACCTTTTTCCATGTCGACCTTGTTCCTGTCGACCTTTTGTCCATGTCTACCTTTTGTCCATGTCGACCTAAGGTGTGTCGACCAATTGGCGGCGACCTAAGGTGTGTCGACCTTTTTGTTGTCGACCTGGAGTCCCAGACCCTTTTTGTCTATGCTGATCACTATTTCTATAGACTTAAAATAGTGTATTTGATGGTTGTGTTGCTGAAAGGCACAGTGTAATATATTTCTGAGTTGTGTATTGGCTATTGCCGTCCACATAACACATTGTTTATACATGGTTGAGCCACATTATTATGACCACCAGCTAACAGCCAGAGCAACCGCCCTGTGCAGCACGGCAAGCAGCTAGACGGGCTATACTGTTTTAGGCACACATTGGATAGCCCACAGGTTCATTTTGATGGTGAGCTGTTCCACTGTAGAGTGTCGGTCGTCCCTCACGCACCTTCGTAGCCGACGTTCACTCTCATATCAATGGAACGTGGTGCTCTGCAGTTTCCACACTGGTTATTTGCAATGGTAGTTTGTCCAGTCATGATACACCTTCACCACAGCAGCATGCGAACAGTTTACAAACTGCGCTATTTCAGAAATATTGCCACCCTTGGCCCGAAAGCATATAATCATCCCTTTTTGCAATCGCCCCTTATACCCATGACAGCAACGAGTGATATGTGTGACGACGGCCTTTCACACACCTTTTATACCCACCAAGCCAGCGCACAACACGTGACATACTTCATGGGCTACACGCTGCCTACATCAAATCTAGGATGTGGTCATAATAATGTAACTGGAGTGTATATAAATATGAGATATACATAATAGGATTTTAATTACCTACTGGTAAATCCTTTTCTCGTAGTCCGCAGAGGATGCTGGGGTCCATATTACTACCATGGGGTATAGACGGGTCCACCAGGAGCCATGGGCACTTTAAGACTTTGATAGTGTGGGCTGGCTCCTCCCTCTATGCCCCTCCTACCAGACTCAGTCTAGAAACGGTGCCCGAGGAGACGGACAACTTCGAGAGAAGGATTATACACAGATAGTGGCGAGATTCACACCAGCTCACACATACATGGCAAACCAAGCTAACCAGTTTGAAAACTCAGCAACGGCTGATCAATATTACTTAATCAAGTAAGAAAAACAGTACTTAACCAAGAACAAAGCAGTACTGAACTAAGTAACCACTGCAGGATCACGAAGCGCTGGGCGGGCGCCCAGCATCCTCTATGGACTACGAGAAAAGGATTTACCGGTAGGTAATTAAAATCCTATTTTCTCTTACGTCCTAGAGGATGCTGGGGTCCATATTAGTACCATAGGGATGTACCAAAGCTCCCAGAACAGGAGGGAGAGCGTGGAGGCTCCTGCAGAACTGATTGACCAAACTTAAGGTCCTCAGTGGCCAAAGTATCGAACTTGTAGAACTTAGCAAACGTGTTCGACCCAGACCAAGTAGCCGCTCTGCAAAGCTGTAAAGCTGAGACACCCCGGGCAGCCACCCAGGAAGAACCCACTTTACGAGTAGAGTGGGCCTTAACAGATTTTGGACACGGCAATCCTGCCATAGAATATACATGCTGGATAGTGACCCTGATCCAGCGAGAGATCGTCTGCTTAGAAGCAGGACACCCAAATTTCTTGGGATCATGCAGGACAAACAGAGAATCCGATTTTCTGTGACAAGCAGTTCTCTTCACATAGATTTTTAGAGCCCTTACAACATCCAAGGACTTTGACGGAACTGAGGAGTCAGTAGCAACTGGCACCACAATAGGTTGGTTGATATGAAAAGCCGACACAACCTTTGGAAGGAACTGCTGACGTGTCCAGAGCTCAGCTCTATCTTCATGGAAAATCAAGTAGGGGCTTTTACAAGACAAAGCCCCCAACTCCGACACACGTCTAGCAGAAGCTAAGGCCAACAAAGTGAGAGCCGTCCACGTGAGAAACTTGACCTCAACCTCCTGTAGATTGGAGAAACTGTAACACCACGTTAAGATCCCAGGGTGCCGTAGGCGGCACAAAGGGAGGCTGGATGTGCAGAACCCCTTTCAAGAAAGTCCTAACCTCAGGGAGGGAAGCCAGTTGTTTCTGGAAGACAATGGATAAGGCCGAAATGTGGACCTTTACGGATCCCAACTTCAGGCCCATATCCTCACCTGCTTGCAGGAAGAGGAGAAACCGACCCAGTTGAAACTACACCGTAGGAAACTTCTTGGATTCACACCAAGATACATACTTTTTCCAAATGCGATGGTAATGTTTAGACATTACTCCTTTCCTAGCCTGTATCAGAGTAGGAATAACCTTGTTCGGAATGCCTTCCGAGCTAATATCTGGCGTTCAACCTCCATGCCATCAAACGTCTTGATAAGCGAACGGCTCCTGTTGCAGCAGGTGCTCCCGAAGAGGAAGAGGCCTCGGATCTTCCAGCAGTAGAGCCAGAAGATCCACGTACCAAGCCCTTCTTGGCCAGTCCGGAGCAATGAGGATTGCCTGAACTCTTGTTCTCTTTATGAGCTTTAGAATCCTTGGAATGAGTGGAAGTGGAGGAAAGACATACATTGACTGGAACATCCATGGAGTCACCAGGGCATCCACTGCCACTGCTTGCGGGTCTCTTGACCTGGAACAGTACCTCCGAAGCTTCTTGTTGAGATGGGAGGCCATCATGTCTATTTGAGGTACACCCCAAAGATTTGTCACCTCCGTGAACACCTCTAGATGGAGGCCCCACTCTCCTGGATGGAGATCGTGTCTGCTGAGGAAGTCCGCTTCCCACTTGTCCACTCCCGGAATGAAGATTGCTGACAGCGCCAACGCATGACTTTCTGCCCAGAGCATGATTCTTGTTACCTCTGACATTGCAGCTCTGCTCTTCGTTCCGCCCTGTCGGTTTATGTAGGCCACCATCGTTACATTGTCTGACTGCACCCGAATGGCGCTATCTTGTAGAAGATGTGCCTCTTGTAGAAGACCATTGTACACGGCCCTTAATACCAGAATGTTGATTGGAAGAATGGATTCCAGACTTGACCACCTTCCTTGGAAGGTTTCCCCTTGGGTGACTGCGCCCCAACCTCTGAGACTTGCATCCGTGGTTAGAAGGATCCAGTCCTGAATCCCGAACCTGCAGCCCTCTAGATGGTGAGACAATTGTAGCCACCACAGGAGTGAAATTCTGGCTTTTGGCGACAGACGTATCCTCTGGTGCATGTGCAGATGAGATCCCGACCACTTGTCCAGGAGGTCCAGTTAGAAGGGCCGTGCATGAAATCTTCCGTACTGAAGAGCCTCGTAGGAGGCAACCATCTTCCCCAGAAGGTGAATGCACTGATGAACCGATAACCGGGTAGGCTTCAAGACACCCCGGACCATACTTTGGATCACCAACGCCTTTTCAACCGGTAGAAATACCTTCTGCACCTCTGTGTCGAGGATCATCCCCAGGAAAGACAATCTCCTTGTCGGCTCCAAATGTGATTTTGGGAGATTCAGGATCCATCCATGTTCCCTGAGCAGTTGAGTCGTGAGAGCAATGGACTGCAACAACCTCTCCCTGGAAGATGCCTTTATCAACAGATCGTCCAGATAAAGAATTATATTCACCCCCTGCCTGCGGAGGAGGATCATCATCTCTGCCATTACCTTGGTGAACACCCTCGGTGCCGTGGAAAGGCCGAACGGCAGTGCCTGGAACTGATAGTGACAGTCCAACAGCGTAAATCTGAGATAAGCCTGGTGTGGCGGCAAAATTGGAATATGGAGGTATGCATCCTTGATGTCCAAGGATACCAGAAACTCTCCCTCCTCCAGTCCTGAGATCACCGCTCTCAGAGACTCCATTTTGAACCTGAATTCCCTTAGATAAGGGTTTAGCAACTTCAGGTTCAAAATTGGCCTCACCGAACCATCCGGTTTCGGTACCACAAACAGGTTTGAATAGTAACCCTGGTTTACCAGATGCGGTGGAACTGGAACAATTACATCTGCCCTTTCCAATTTGTGAATGGCTTCCTGAAGGATATCCCTGTCTGTCAGCAATGCTGGCAGACCTGATTTGAAGAACCAGTGGGGTGGGAGTTCTTGAAACTCCAGTTTGTTCCCCTGGGAAACAATATCCTGTACCCAGGGATCCAGACCGGACGACACCCATACGTGACTGAAAATGTCTGAGCCTCGCTCCCACCTGCCCGTTCTCCAGGCAGGGAGGTCCACCATCATGCTGAGGATTTTGAGGACACAGAGGCAGGTTTCTGGTCTTGGGAACATGCAGTTGCCGGTTTTTGGGATTTAGCTCGGCCACCCCTGAAGAAAGTGGTAGGAGTCTTGGACTTTTTAGCTTTTGCAGACCGAAAAGGACTGCACCGAGGACGTAGAAAAGGGTTTCTTCGTCGTCTGAGAGGCTGAGGAAAGAAAGGTTGACTTACCAGCGGTTGCCGTGGAGATCCACGCATTCAATGCTTCTCCAAATAGAACCTGACCTGTGAAGGGTAGGTTCTCCACACTTCTTCTGAATTCCGCGTCTGCAGACTATTGGTGTAGCCAGAGTCCCCTTGCAGTCAGATTACCCAGGTCCTTCATGGCCTCCACCATAAAACCCGCAGAATCCTGTATGTTACGTAAAAATAATTCAATGTCACTTCTATCCTTAGAATCTAAGTCCTCTAGTAATGTAATAAAGGTTATATCAAAGCGCTATGAGGGGAAGGGGAAGGGGAAGATACCAGTATGTTTACAGCTCTTTTTTTAATTAATGAGATGAGTGTCCGGAATTTATATTTTCTAAGCAGTATGTTTGGATTCCATATATATGCCTTCTGGGGTGTCCTCAGCAGGTAGTTATAAGCTAGCTTTCCCTATCTCTACCTTGTTGTAGTGGTGACTTCTGGCTCCCGTGGCTGGTTTCCAAGCTCCTGCTTCACTGTATGCACGGCCGAATTGCGGGTGCGGAGCACTTCCGGTCGCGGCAATGACGTACTTCCGGTCACACGGTCCAACGCGTTTCATGCCTCAGCACTTAGTCATGGATAGAATATGCTGCATGGGGCACTCTATTTATTGGATGACATTTAAAAAACTTTATTTATAAAACATTTAAAAACGGAAGTCCTTTATCTCCAAACAGGAAGTGATGTCATTATTTGGAGGCAACCTCATGCTTTTTGTTTTTACTGGTATCAATAGGGGATTAGTGTATAAAATGGATTATATGAAGTTAATATGTGAATAAAATTATTTTAAAAATTATTTTAAAAGGGTGTCTTTACATAAATAAGATATCTTTACATTTATAAGAATATGGGTATTTTATTTATTCCAAAAAGGTTTTTAAATTTATGTCTATATTAAGTCCGTTTGGTTGCAGAGTTTTTAAATGGTATATCCATTTTGTCTCATTCCTTAGCAATTCTGCTGTGCTATTTCCTCCTCTCCAATTTTTTTGGACTTTTTGTATTTCCTCTAGTAATGTGCCTGACCACTTTACTATGGCTTTAGAAATAAATGCACAGGCAATAGTGGGCCTTAACGCCACTCCTGAAGCAGTGTATATGGATTTGAGCGTAGTTTCAATCTTGTGGTCTGCCGGTTCTTTCAAAGAGGTAGACCCCGGGACAGGTAAAACCACCTTTTTAGACAGTCTAGATACAGAAGCGTCTACTATAGGCGGGTTTTCCCACTTTTTTCTATCATCCTCAGGGAAAGGAAAAGCCACAAGAACCCTCTTTGGGATCTGGAATTTTTTCTCTGGATTTTCCCAGGATTTTTCAAACAATGCGTTTAGTTCCTTAGAGGCAGGGAAGGTAAGGGAGGCTTTCTTATTGTCTGTAAAGTAAGCCTCCTCTACCTGCTCAGGTGGTTTGTCAGTAATGTGTAACACATCCCTAATAGCCTCAATCATGAGTTGCACCCCTCTTGCCAGGGCGGCCTCACCCCCCCGCATATCTGCATCACCCTCTGCCGTGTCAGAGTTGGTGTCCGTGTCGACCTGCATAATCTGAGCAAGCGCACGTTTCTTGGACACACCAGGGGATTTTGAGGTAGTGGGGACTGAACCAGACTAAACCTCCACAGATTGTTTTAAAATCTGTGATTCTGTCTCATAATGTGCAATCCTAGTAGAAATCTGGGATATCATTCCCTTAATAGAAGCTACTCACTGGTGCTCGGATTCAAAAGGCTGAGACAAAATATTACATTCCTGAGTACAAGGAATGGATTCCTCTGGAGAAGATACATATTCTGCCGCACAAGACACAGAGTCCCTGGACATGTTTATGTGATAATTAGCATACACACACAGGAAAATGTCAGACACAGTTTTCCCCAAGTACCTTCAGAGAAACACAGAGATTGGAGCCAGCACACACAGCGCCCCAATAGGCAGTGATAGAGCAACAGCCTGGCGCTGCCTGTGTACCTTAATAGATTACACAGTTAATTTACAGCCCCCCCCCCCACCTTCTACAACCCCCTGGTACCGCACAGGATAGCTGGAGTCGTATGGAGGGTCAGCGCTCCCTGTCAGCATCTCTCAATGATGAACTGCAGGAAGAAAATGGCGCTAGTGAGCTGCTGGGTCCGCTCTGAGAAGCTCCGCCCCCAAACATGGCGCAGCTTCCCGCATTTTAAAGGATTATACTGGCCTGAGGTAATTCAGTCTAGCAGCAGAACAACGTCCCTGATAGGATTTGTGACCAGTTTTGAGGGTATTTGCGCTGGCCCAGGGCGCCCCTCACAGCGCCGCACCTGATGTACCGCTGAGCCGTCTGGAGCGCAGTGTCAGTACTGTGCTCCCACCCTGATGCTGCCATTCACACCGGCTCCCCGCTTGTCGGGTCACCGGTGACACAGTCACCACCGCGACCTTCTGGCTCTGTTAGGGGGTGGCGGCAAGCTGCGGGAGTGAGCGGTCGCCTCGGGGGCTAACGGTCATCACCCTCAGGAGCTTAATGTCCTGTCAGCTGAGATAGTGGCCATTAAAATCTGAGGGTTGGACACTACTTCCCCCCTAAGTCCCACGAAGCAGGGAGGCTGTTGCCAGCAGCCTCCCTGTGCCTAACATCTTTAAAAAATAAAAAAAAAACAGAAAAGCTCTAAAAGCTCCCCTAGCTGTGACCGACTCCTCCGGGCACATTTTCTAAACTGAGTCTGGTAGGAGGGGCATAGAGGGAGAAGCCAGCCCACACTATCAAAGTCTTAAAGTACACATTGCTCCTGGAGGACCCATCTATACCCCATAGTACTAATATGGACCCCAGCATCCTAGGACGTAAGAGAAATATATATATATATATATATATATATATATATTGCTCAAGTCAAATTGCTTTCTAATAAATATTTAAATTGCCAGCTCTAATATATACTGTGGACGCCTGCGCATCTTATTACCATGTGCTATGAATGTGCGCTATACATCTCAAAACACTGCATCCCATAAGAGAAAACAATACACCACTAATAATGTGTGGAGTCTGTATGTTCTCTCTATGTAATTTTTTTTTACTTTGACAATATATATATATAATATATATATATGTATATATATATATATATATATTTATATTTTAACAAAGCGACCTTCCACCAGACAAGACGCTGACACAGTTGAATGGGAAAAGCAGTCTGTTTACTTCCACAGCACAACAAAAAGGTCTTTATCACGGCAAGTTTACAGGGTACCTTAACCAGGCACCGGTCCACAAACAGCATGTACACAAATCTCAGGCTCCCCGGCTCTAACCCACTGTCTCGCCCTCTATCGCCTGGTAACTTGTTGTCATCAGGAGCCCTGAGCCCTTGCCCTAACGAGATTGATAAAAGTGTGGCACAGGTGTGCCTGATTGCTGGGAGTGCCTGCTTCAAAACCTGAACCAGACCTGCATGGATAAGAGCCTGCACACTCTCTTCCATCCAATCCCCAGGGAGCCAAAACCGGCCGTGCTAAGGCCGAATGACAACCTGCTCTGTCCCAAGACCTCCCTGGGCCTCCTCTTGGTCATACTTGCCTACCTGACCCTCTCCATGAGGGAGAAAATGCTCTGTTCCTGGACTTTCCTGGTAATGTATGATTGCCATCACCTATGGTGAAACACCTTTCTTATCAATTAACTAGCTCACCAGGATTCTGAAGACGATTGCAGTAAAATCGAAACATTGATCAGCACGTTGTTCTGACTCCATGTTAAAACGATCTGAGAGTGCCGCCCGCCGTTGTTTGTGTATATATATATATATATTTATATATATTAGAGAAGTGCGCCCAAATCTTCGGTGTTGGGTTTGGATCTGTATCTCCTTCGTGTTTTGTATCTGTATTGGTTTTGGTTTTGTATCTGTACTTTTTTTTTTTTTAAACAAATCATAAAAACAGCTAAAATTACAGAAGTTGGGCCTGTTTTTGTTTCTACAGTATTATTAACCTCAATAACATTCATTGCCACTCATTTCCAGTCAATTGTGACCACTTCATAGCTCACAATATTGTTTTCACCCGCTTTAGGCCAAAAGGTTGCACTGAGGTAACTGGATGACTAAGCTAAGCGACAGCAGTGGGTGGCACAAACATGTGGCGCTTAAACTTCCAACATCGCACATCTAGGAGTGGCACTGCAGTGGCAGACAGGATGGCAGTTTAATAAACTATGCAACAAAAACAAAACAGTCAGCAATGCCCCAAACAGCACATAATGCAAAGATAAGAGGTACAAGATGGAATTGACACCGACCCTTATGTTGTATATATTAAACAGGACATGCACAGTTTAACAGACCAATAATTTCAGCGACAGGGACTGTCACTTGTAATTGAAATTGTTGGTTTGTTTGGGCCCCCACAAAACAAGCTGGCATTGGGCAGTGCACAAACTGGCTCTAGATAGCAAGATGTCATCATCAGCATCCGATTCCTCATCCACATCAGTGTGTACATTTTCTTATTCACACAATATTAATTTGCCCCTGCTGGTATCCACTGTATAAGGTGCCTCTTTATTTTGTGGACAGAATTGTCGGTAAAGGTCTTCCTCGTGGATTGGCAATTAATTTTAATGAACATCCTATTTTCCACATATGCAGTGACAATAGACATTTCAGTCATTGTAGGCAGCTCCTTCAGTCCGGACCAGATGTCAAAAGTTGTTCCTGACTGATCTGCATCACCGCCAGCGGGTCTCTGAGTTTTTCCTCGTAGCCACAGTTGCCAGAGAAACTGAAGGAGGAGATGTTGCCATATCACGTGCCGCTTGAGCTAACAATTTGCTCACAAACTGCTCTTTGCATTCATTCAGATTTGTGTCCGTCGGAAAGAAATATACAATGTAGGACTTAAACCTAGAATCAAGTATGGTCGATTTCAAATTAACGACCCTTGAATCCTGGCGAATGAAGGGCTTGATCTACAAGTCTGACATGCTTAGCATAGTCCCTTCTTTTTAGCTCCTCCTTCAATTTGTCCAGCTTCTTTTCTAAGAGTCTAATAAGAGAAATAACCTTACTTAAGCTGCCAGTGTCTGAAGTAACTTCACATGTGGCAACTTCGAAGGGTTTGAGAACCGTGCACAACACGAAAATTATTCTCCACTGTGCTTGACTAAGGTGCATTTTCACTCCCTTCCCTATGTCATAGGTCAATGTGTAGCTTTGGATAGCCTTTTGCTGCTCCTCCATCCACTGAAGTATATAGAGGGTTGAAATCCACCTCGTTACTACATCTTGCTTCAGCTGATGGCATGGCAAATTCAACATTTTTTGCAAGTGCTGCAATATTCTACATGCACTTGCAGAAAGGTGAAAATGTCCCGAAATTTCCTGGGCCACGGACAGCATCTCCTGTACACCCCTGTCATTAAAAAATAAAATTTGCACTACCAAGTTAATTGTGTGAGCAAAATATGGGACGTGTTGGAATTTGCCCAGATGTAATGATCTCACAATATTGGTGGCATTGTCAGATATCACAAATCCGGAGGAGAATCCAAGTGGGGTAAGCCATTTTGCAATGGCTTCCCTGAGTTTTTCTAAGAGGTTATCAGCGGTGTGCCTCTTAGTGAATCCGGTAATAAACAGAGTAGCCTGCCTCTGAAAGAGCTAGCATTTCTGAGATGCTGCTGCTGCTGCTGTCGAGAAGGGCTTACATCATCATAAAAGACAGAACCACCACTCATAAATAAAGGCCAAGTCCTTAGCCTTTCCTTGCCACTTCGTGTGGTGAATGGCATATTGCCAATTTTATATTTCTCTGTAGCTAACTTATTCTTTTTTAAGTTTTTTTTTCTTTGCCACTGTAAAATGATATTGCTTCTTTAATTTTACATGCTCTGACTTAAGCCGTCTATGCCCTTGGGCATCGGCCATAGTAGATTATGTTGACGGACTTGTATCATCATGACTGGTGGCAGCACCTGCACCACTAGTATGTGCTTCCTGCACTCCTCTCAATTGTTCATCTGCCATATCTATACACAAACACGAATGAAGTGGGGTACAGCACACACCACAATTTATACAACAAATGTACCACCTACAGTGTCACAATACGTGTATCAGTCAGAAATAGTAATCAAACACTGCGGTTTAATTTCACCAACAGTGTCGCACAATAAATATGTGTATGAGTATGAAAATATATTACTGTGGTACAACCTTCACCCACATTGTCGCACAATACCTGTATGAGTCAGAAATAGTTATCAAACACTTTGGTTTAATTTCATCAACAGTGTTGCACAATACGTGTATAAGATGAGTACTAAAATATATTACTGTGCTACCACTTTCACCCACAGTGTCGCACTATACGTGTATGAGATGAGTACGAAAATATATTACTGTGGTACCACCTTAACCCACAGTGTTACACAATATGTGTTTGAGTCAGGAATAGTAATCAAACACTGCAGTTTAATTTCACCAACAGTGTCGCACAATACGTGTATGAGATGAGTATGAAAATATATTACTATATTACTATATATAACCAGTGCCGTTTCTTGCAGCGGGCGAGCCGTGCAACCGCACGGGGCGCCCGCCGCGGCACTTTGCGCGTCCTTGTCTGCTCCTCCCTCCTCTTCCCGAGCACTCCTGCTCAGGGGGCAGAGTTTCGCAGAATGACGTGATTGCGTCACGACGCAATCGCGTAATTCCGTGAAACCACGCCCCCCGAGCAGGAGTACTCGGATGATGGAGGAGGAGCAGACTACCTGGAAGGAGGAGGCGGCCGGCGCGAGGGAGGTAAGGCGGCCCGACTTCGAAGAGCGGGAAGGTTCTGTATATGTAAGTAGTCTCTCTTTCTCCCCCCCTTCCTCCCCCCCCCACTTGACACCTGCCTGCCGCACTGTGTTTAATGGGGACACCTGCCTGCCGCAATGTATTTAATGGGGACATCTGCCTGCCGCACTGTATTTAATGGGGACACCTGCCTGCCGCACTACATTTAATGGGGACATCTGCCTGCCGCACTGTATTTAATGGGGACACCTGCCTGCCGCACTGTATTTAATGGGGACACCTGCCTGCCGCACTGTATTTAATGGGGACATCTGCCTGCCGCACTGTATTTAATGGGGACACCTGCCTGCCGCACTGTAATGGGGACATCTGCTTGTGTACTGTGTAAAATGGGGACACCTGCCTGTCGTAGTGTATAAAATGGGGACACCTGCCTGCGTAGTGTATAAAATGGGGACACCTGCCTGCCATACTGTGTAAAAAGGGGACACCTGCCTGCCGTACTGTGTAAAATGGGGACATGTGCCTGCCGCACTGTGTAAAATGGGGACACCTGCCTGCGTAATGTGTAAAATGGGGACACCTGCCTGCCGTAATTTATAAAATGGGGACACCTGCCTGCGTACTGTGTAAAAAGGGGACACCTGCCTGCCGTAATGTATAAAATGGGGACACCTGCCTGCGTAATGTGTAAAATGGGGACACCTGCCTGCCAGACTGTGTAAAATGGGGACACTTGCCTGCCGTGATGTGTAAAATGGGGACACCTGCCTGCCATACTGTGTAAAATGGGGACACCTGCCTGCCACACTGTGTAAAATGGGGACTTTAGATTTTTTTATTTTTCCCTGTGGTGGCCGTGATGATATCAGATGAGGCCACGCCCACTTTAATGAGCCCACGCCCATTTTAATGAGGAGGGGGGGCGCATTTTGAAATCTCGCACTGGGAGCCAATTTGGCTAGAAACAGCCCTGTATATAACACCTTCACCCACAGTGTTGCACAATACATGTATGAGTCAGGAATAGTAATCAAACACTGCGATTTAATTTCACTAATAGTGTCGCACAATATGTGTATGAGATGAGTATGAAAATATATTACTGTGGTACCAACTTCACCCACAGTGTCGCACAATACATGTATGAGTCAGGAATAGTAATCAAACACGGCAGTTTAATTTCACCAAGTGTCGTACAATACGTGTATGAGTGCAGAATAATAATATACTGCTGTCTGACCAGCAGTGTCACAGTAATTATGAAAATAAACTAAAAATGTTATAGTACACTAAGGAACAGCACAAACAAACAAAAAAAGTTATAACTATTTTTTTAGGCTGGATGGATGGACAGATCACCCCCTAGGTGGACAGGGCACCCCTTGACAGATACAACAGATGGCAGACAGAGCACCCCTGGACTGATACTGATAAGAGTCGGACACACCAGCCTCTGGATGTACACACAATATAGTGGGTTATAACTTTTAACACTGGGGCAGAGCCCATGAATGTATACAGACAAATCATACCCATACTTGCCTACCTTCCCGGAATGGCCGGGAGGCTCCCGAAAATCGGGTGACCCTCCCGGCCCCCCGGAAAGGTGGGCAAGCCTCCCGCTTTCCCCCTCGGCCGCCCACAGCAGTGAACAAGTAGGCGGGCCGAGGGGGTCCGATGACGCGATTCGCGCTGAATCGCGTCATCGTAGCTCCGCCCCCCGCTATGCAGCGCCTTGTTTCTTGACACAGCACAGCGGGGGGTGGAGTCACGATGACGCGACCCTGATGCAACGCCCCCGGACCGCCCATCCTGCTGCCGGCCACGCCCCCAAACCACCCGTCCTGCTGCCGGCCACGCCCCCATTCACCTACAACGCTGCCTCCTCCCGGAGGAGGAGGCAGCAAAGTAGGTAAGCCTGATCATACCTTGTCAGATACACCACTAGACGACAGACAGAGCACCGCTGGACTGATACTGACAGGATACACCCGCCCCTGGATGTACACACAGTATACTGGGTTTAAAACACTGGGCCAGAGCCCTGGATGTATGGATTATGGACAGAAGGGAGGCAGTTATGTGTCACAATACTAACGCTGGAATCCCGCCCCCTTACAGTCCCAACAGTTGGCATGCTGACTAACAGGGACTAATCCCACTTGTGGGTGTCCACGACATCAGCAGTGCGTCTAAATCAGGCCCAATGTCTCATTGGATGCAGCTATTGATTATAATGACTAGGAGAAAGCAATGTGTGCATATAGGTATATGCATACCCTCCAACTGTACCATTTTAATAGGTACAGTACCTTTTTTTATGGTCTGTACCGATTTTTGGCTCTCTAAACTTCTATTGAAAGTATAGGAAAAGGGGCGTGGTCACACACGTGGTTTACCGTGGCCACGCCCCCTTTTCTATTTTGTACCGATTTTTATGTGTAAAATGTTGGAGTGTATGGTATATGGGGTGGGCACACTACAAGATGTGTATGGGAGAAGATGTGCATTTCTTCCACACAAACCTCCATTCTTTCAGAACTTTTACATTTTTATTTTATTAAGGAGTACAATACTAACTTCTGAAATAATAAAAGGAAACTTTTAATGGTTAGAGAAAGGATAAAACTTTTGATGGTTAGAGAAAAAAGAAGGGTCAAGGTCGTCAATGCGCCTTCTAAAAGCAGGATAAGCTGTTACATAAACTCTTTTGACATTGAAAGACCATGTATGCCCTTCTAGCCAGTATCCAACATGGCTGCCTGTGCCTCACATGCATGCATTCTCCTACTGACAGCCGATGCATTGTATGTCATCGCCTGGCGTCGGAAGTGAGCGGCGTGCTCAGTGCTGTGGTGCTGATAGTGTGGCCGGTGAGGCTGTCAAGAACACGGGAACATGACAGCGTACGTGCGGCTGTGGAGCAGCACTCGGTGGCTCGGACGGTGCAGGCTCGGGGTGCTCGGTGCCGCCAGAGAGGCGGAGGGTAACGCGGCGATCACCGGCAGGCTGTACTGTGTGGGAAGGCAGAGCGGTACCCGGACAGCTTACACTGAGGTTGCATCAACCGGCATTGCCCTGACACGCTGCATCCGTGCTGCCTGCCAGGCTCCCCCGCTGCAGCGCCCCTGTCACTGGCGAGCGCTACATGGCTTTGGTAATCGCGGCAGCGGCGCTTTCTCTGGGGATGATGGGGCGCAGAGCGGAGCGGCAGGAGGGGAGGATGAAGGGGGCAGCGGGGAAGGGGGCGGCGGGGTGGGGGAAGCGGTGTATGAGGCTCCCGTTGTGACCGCTCTCACCCCGCTCACAGTGCCCGAAGTCTTCCCTAATGTCCCGGTCATACCAGTGTCCAGGAACCCCGTGTTCCCCAGGTTCGTCAAGATTATCGAGGTAAGTAAGGGCCGGTGGTGTCAGCAGGCTGTGTGACTGTATTGCAGCATAGAAATAAGTGGCATGGGTGCATAGCGGCATCATACAGCGCAGTTCTCTGTTGGATAGATAAGCATGTGTTGTGTTTATTAAACTTCTTTTTGATGTGGTTTTTATAGTTTGAAAATACATCCCTTCAATAACAGGCCATACATATAGGGGTCAATCCAATTAGCTGCGAAGGGTGTGAAGTGCCGTTGCAACTGCGTTTTATACGCCGGCACCCGATCTCGCACCTTTCGCTGGCTTGAATCCGTACCAATTTGCACAATATTTCTCGTACCTCTATGGGGTGGCCAGCAGTTTTCTGCAAATTCGGCCCAATGTAAAGTGCGGCCCCTGCTGCGATGATAGAATGGACCCTATAGTGTAGGTAGTGAGAATGTCACCAGACATAAACAAAGGGGATGATCCTATTAGCCGTGATAATATTGCGGGTGTGAATAATCGCGACAGCGGGCACACTTTACAGCTGCCTGAATTAGCACAAAAGTGCTCAATGCCCCAAAGGGCTCCGGGCACTTTGGTGCAAGATTGGGTGCTGTTGCCGCGGTTTAAACGCCATGGGCATTTTCGTCAATTCCGGTCCTGGACAAGCTGATGTGATCGCAGTGGCTGAGTAAGTCTTGGGCTGCGCAGAGACTGCACAAAATGTGTTTGTACAGCTCTGCTACACATGCGATCGCACACTTGCACAGCTAAAATACACTCCACCTGTAGGCTGTGACTATCTGATCGCAGCAGTGCAAAAATCGCCCGCTAGTGATCAGAATTAGGCCCATTGTTCCTCACATCCAACAGACGTGCACAGGAAAATCTGCAGTGTTGCTGCAGAGAGACCCCACATCCACACATTGTGACCGCAGGCCAACCATGACTGAACAGCCTCCATGGAATAATAGGCCCTACACACTGGGCGATATCACTCAAAGACATGAACGAGATACCGTTCATATCTTTGAGTGTGGAGGCACCAGCGATGAACGATGCGCGGCCCCACGCTCGTTCATCGCTGGTTCCCCGTCGGCTGTGCATGCAGGCCAATATGGACGATTTCGTCCATATTTACCTGCACTTCTATGGAGCCGTGTGACAAGGGAGTGAAGTAACTTCACTCCCCCCGTCACTGCCCCCCCCCGCCGCCGGGTCGGCCGTATCTGCCGTCGGGCAGCTCGGCGGCGGATTTTTAAATGTGTAGGGCCCATAAGTATTAATATTCTATGTCAGGGGTAGCCAACCCTGGTCCTCGAGAGCTACCAACAGTGCACGTTTTCCAGGTATCCACGCAGAATCCACCTGTGGATCTTTTAAAATGTGACAGTTGGTAATAACTGCACATGTGCACCTGCCAGGTGAGCTGGAAAACGTGAACTGTTGGTAGCTCTCGAGGACCAGGGTTGGCTACTACTGTTCTATATATACACCAGATAGAATTCCAGATATTAATATTCTATATGGGATGGTATCAGGATGCCAGTAGTCATAATACTGACAGTAGCTTCCCGACGCACAGGATCCCCACACCTGGAAGGTAAGTATGCTAACCCCCCCTTCTCCACAGCCTAAACCTAACCCACCCCCGAGCCTATCCCTCCCCAGTGGTCTCTAACCCCCATCCCCGCAGCCTAAACCTAACCCTTCCACCCGTGCAGCCTATCCCTAACCCTCCCCAGTGGTGCCTAAACCCCCCCCCCCCCCCCCCCCCAACCTAAACACACACACACCCCCGCCGAACCTAAGGAGCCCTAGCATACTTACGTTCAGGTTGCCGACAGTCGTTATTCTGGTGCGGCATTTTGATTCATGTCGGGATCCCGGCCTCGGCATTCCAGCCAGTGTCGATTCCAGCTTCGGGATTCCGACTGCCAGTATACTTACTGGATTCCGTCTTTATATACCAGATACAAGCAAATTTCTTGGAGGAATATCAATCCAAAGTTTCAGAACAAACCACTGCTTTTTCAAAACACCATTCTTGTTGCTGGTAGGTACATAGGTAGGGCCTTATTCAGGGTTGTTAGCAAATTAAAATAGCACACTAAAGGGCAAAACCATATGCAGTGCAGGTGGGGCAGATGTAACATGTGCAGAGAGCGTTAGATGTGGGTGGGGTGTGTTCAATCTAAATTGCAGTGTAAAAATAAAGCAGCCAGTATTTACCCTGCATAGAAACAATATAACCCATCCAACTCTAGCTCTCTCTGCACATGTTATATCTGCCCCACCTGCAGTGCACATGGTTTTGCCCATTAGTGTGCTTTTTTGGTTTGCTAACAACCCTGAATAAGACCCTATGTATTACCCTCTTAGTTCTCTTCTGTGCATATTATTATAAATATTATATTTATAGTGTCTGTTATATTACACATTGCTGTATAAAGAATATGTAATCCTTTGCATCAGTTACAGCTCCAAATGAGCTTACAGTATGGGGTACTTTGCTTTGTTTTGCTATTTTTTGGGTACATTTTTTGCAACCTATTATGATTGATTTACAAAGTTATTATGTGTGGTGTGCTCACTTTCTACATATTTTCTTTGGTTTAACACTCAAAGCTTATATATTTATGTTGCTTACATTCAAAGCATGCCCTTATCTGTGTTTGTGCATGGGTGCAATGTCCCAATCCCATTAGTGTAAACCTGTCTGATGATGGTGAAACAGACTTGCACTGTAGCTGTTTCTGGCAAGAGAACTTTAATCTGATTTTCTGGTACTTGTTTTGCCTATAGCTGATTGGATAGCTACCACATCTGTCCAGTTGTTTACTGCTAACACAGAGGTGTCAGAATTGCTGATATTAACTATAGTTTTCTCAACTGTCCCAGGATAATGAATTATTTTCACGATACTGAGAAGCTATATGTCATCTGAACTACTGGGCTTCTTGTATGTATATGAAAATACACATTTAACATTCCCGCAGGAAGATTAATGCTAATTAGTTGTCTTTAAAAGAAAAAAAGTGTTGAATGTGTATAATATTCTTATTCAGGCAGCAAGTGCATGGAAAAAGTTAGGTGTTTTTTTTATTTGTTAAACAGTAAAAAGACTTGGTAATTACAATTTTTGTTTGACTCTTCAGCTTGCTGTTATTGATTTAGAATTCTGCATGGCAACCACAGTCAGATGGCACCTGATGTAATCAACAAAGAGGTTTTGGAATGACTTAAAGATGTGTCCTCATTCACCTTTGCTGCAGTCACGTGAAACAGCCTCTCTTGGCACTCCTGGTCGCAGGAGAATCTTCTAGTGGTGACCATGCATCTTAAGGCCCGTACACACTGGTCGATATATCGTCCGTTCTCTTGAACGGCCGATATATCGCTAGACCGTCGGCCAGTGTGTACGGCCGATATATTGGCGCGTCGCTGTGTGTGTACCGACCGCCCGTACACATGCTGCGGCGGCCGGCGGTGATTGACAGCTGAACTGGACGGGCGTGTGTACACGCTTGCCCAGTTCATGACGTCAGTCCCCGACGGATCGGGCACTGTGTATGCACAGCACACTGCCCGATCCGTCCATAGATATATCTGCAGATCAATTGATCTGCAGATATATCTACTAGTGTGTACCCACCTTTAGTCGCAACGTAATGCGACTAGGATGTACTGGGAGACTGTGCTGATTAATTTGATATGTGACACTTGTCGATCTGCGTGCGACTGAGTGAATCTGTATAAGAAGTTCTACAATGTAGAAGCCGCAGCTTTTTCAAATACGAGTTCTGTTCTGTTCCATATACCGACTCAAAGGTCTATTTGCTAAGCCTTGGACAGAGATAAAGTACCAGCCAACCAGCTCCTAACTGTCACTTTTCAAACACAGCCTGTGACATGACAGCTAGGGGCTGGTACTGTATCTCTGTCCAAGGCTTATTAAATAGACCCCTCAGTCACACACAATATACAAGTGTCTTAAATCAAATGAATCAGCACAGTGTCCTCGTGCGTCCTAGTCACATTGCATTGTGACTAAAGCTGGGTACACACTAAGCAATATTTTAAACAATATCTGTCATTCTGACCTTTCTGAGCGATATCTTTTGTAATATCACGCGCCTGCGGGTTCTTAGCGAGTGTTTTGTTGTCTGTACGTTCAGGTCAGTTTTGGCTATATAGTCCAAAACTGCAAGTTCAGGGTGGTGGCTGGGTGACGTCACTGAACAATTTCGTTCAGTGTGTATGCAATCGGGAGTTCAAGGGAAACCACTGATGATATCGCTCTTGGAGCATATAGCATACTTGCCTACCTGACCCTCTCTCCATGAGGGAGAAAATGCTCTGTTCCTGGACTTTCCTGGTAATGTATGATTACCATCACCTGTGGTGAAACACCGTTCTTATCAATTAACTATCTCACCACAGGTGATGGCAATCATACATTACCAGGAAAGTCCAGGAACAGAAAATTTTCTCCCTCATGGAGAGGGTCAGGTAGGCAAGTATGGCATATAGTCTAGTGCAGGGGTTCTCAAACTCAATCCTCGGGACCCCACACAGTGCGTGTTTTGCAGGTAACCCAGCAGGTGCACAGGTGTATTAATTACTCACTGACACATTTTAAAAGGTCCACAGATGGAGCTAATGATTTCACTTGCAATTCTGTGAGGAGACCTGCAAAACATGCACTGTGTGGGGACCTGAGGACCGAGTTTGAGAACCTGTGGTCTATTGTGTACCCGGCTTAAGTCACATTTCTCTGACGTCCTAGTGGATGCTGGGTACTCCGTAAGGACCATGGGGAATAGATGGGCTCCGCAGGAGACTGGGCACTCTAAAAGAAAGATTAGGTACTATCTGGTGTGCACTGGCTCCTCCCTCTATGCCCCTCCTCCAGACCTCAGTTAGAATCTGTGCCCGGCTCGAGCTGGTTGCACATCAGGGGCTCTCCTGAGCTTCTAGTAAAGAAAGTATTTGTTAGGTTTTTTATTTTCAGTGAGATCTGCTGGCAACAGACTCACTGCTACGAGGGACTTGGGGTAGAGTAGCGAACCTACCTGCTTGCAGCTAGCTTGGGCTTCTAGGCTACTGGACACCATTAGCTCCAGAGGGATCGAACACAGGCCCAGCCTCGGTCGTCCTGAGCCACGCCGCCGTCCCCCTTGCAGAGCCAGAAGCAAGAAGAACATCCTGGAAATCGGCGGCTGAAGACTCCGGTCTTCATTAAGGTAGCGCACAGCACTGCAGCTGTGCGCCATTGCTCCCTATGCACACCACATACTCCGGTCACTGATGGGTGCAGGGCGCTGGGGGGGGGCGCCCTGGGCTGCAATTAGAGTACCTTACTTTGGCAAACAGCACATAATATAGTCTAAAAAACTATATATGTGCAAAAATCCCCTGCCATAACATAAATATAAGAGCGGGAGAAGTCCGCCGAGAAGGGGGCGGGGCTATCTCCCTCAGCACACTGGCGCCATTTCTTCTTCACAGATCCGCTGGAAGACAGCTCCCCAGGCTCTCCCCTGCAGTTTCCAGGCTCAAAGGGTAAAAAAGAGAGGGGGGGGCACTAAATTTAGGCGCAAACTGTATATGTAAAGCAGCTATAGGGAAAAATCACTTTGTGTTAGTGTAAATCCCTGATTATATAGCGCTGTGGTGTGTGCTGGCATACTCTCTCTCTGTCTCCCCAAAGGACTTGGTGGGGTCCTGTCCTCAGTCAGAGCATTCCCTGTGTGTGTGCGGTGTGTCGGTACGGCTGTGTCGACATGTTTGATGAGGAGGCTTATATGGAGGCGGAGCAGGTGCCGATAAGTGTGATGTCACCCCCTGTGGGGTCGACACCAGAGTGGATGGATATGTGGAAGGTATTTACCGACAGTGTCAACTCCTTACATAAAAGGCTGGATGACGTAACAGCCGTGGGACAGCCGGCTTCTCAGCCCGTGCCTGCCCAGGCGTCTCAAAGACCATCAGGGGCTCACAAACGCCCGCTACCTCAGATGGCAGTCACAGATGTCGACACGGAGTCTGACTCCAGTGTCGACGAGGATGAGACATATACACAATCCACAAGGGGCATCCGTTGCATGATTACTGCAATGAAAAATGTGTTACACATTTCTGACATTAACCCAGGTACCACTAAAAAGGGTATTATGTTTGGGGAGAAAAAGCAGCCAGTGTTTTTTCCCCCATCAGATGAGTTGATGAAGTGTGTGAAGAAGCGCGGGGTTCCCCCGATAAGAAACGCTTGTCAAAAAAGGTGGCACTGCCGTCTCAGGACACGGCCGCCTTGAAGGAGCCTGCTGATAGAAAGCAGGAGGCTATCCTGAAGTCTGTATATACACACTCAGGTACTATACTGAGACCTGCAATTGCTTCAGCATGGATGTGTAGTGCTGCTGCAGCGTGGTCTGATACCCTGTCAGATAATATTGATATCCTCGACAGGGATACTATTTTGCTAACCATAGAGCATATTAAAGACGTTGTCTTATATATGAGGGATGCACAGAGGGATATTTGCCGGCTGGCATCTAGAATTAATGCAATGTCCATTTCTGCCAGGAGGGTATTATGGACCCGGCAGTGGACAGGTGATGCTGATTCTAAAAGGCACATGGAGGTTTTGCCTTATAAGGGTGAGGAATTGTTTGGGGATGGTCTCTCGGACCTCGTATCCACAGCAACAGCTGGGAAATCGACATTTTTACCTCAGGCTCCCTCACAACCTAAGAAAGCACCGTACTATCAGGTACAGTCCTTTCGGCCTCAGAAAGGCAAGCGGATCAAAGGTGCTTCCTTTCTGCCCAGAGGCAGGGGGAGAGGGAAAAAGCTGCACCAGACAGCCAGTTCCCAGGAACAAAAATCCTCCCCTGCTTCTACTAAGTCCACCGCATGACGCTGGGGCTCCACAGACGGAGCCAGGTGCGGTGGGGGCGCGTCTCCGGAACTTCAGCGACCAGTGGGTTCGCTCACAGGTGGATCTCTGGGTTCTACAAGTGGTATCTCAGGGATACAAGCTGGAATTCGAGGCGTCTCCCCCTCGCCGTTACCTCAAATCAGCCTTGCCAGCTACTCCCCAGGACTGGGAGGTAGTACTGGCGGCAATTCACAAGCTGTACCTCCAGCAGGTGATAATAAAAGTTCCCCTCCTTCAACAGGGACGGGGTTACTATTCCACAATGTTTGTGGTACCGAAACCAGACGGTTCGGTGAGACCTATTTTAAATTTGAAATCCTTGAACACTTATATAAGGAAGTTCAAGTTCAAAATGGAATCGCTCAGGGCGGTTATTGCAAGCCTGGAAGAGGCGGATTACATGGTATCACTGGACATCATGGATGCTTACCTACATGTCCCCATTTACCCACCTCACCAGGAGTACCTCAAGGTTGTGGTACAGAACTGACATTACCAATTCCAGACGTTGCCGTTTGGTCTGTCCACGGCACCGAGGGTGTATTCCAAGGTAATGGCCAAAATGATGATACTTCTTCGAAAGAAGGGAGTTATAATTATCCCGTACTTGGACGATCTCCTTATAAAGGCGAGGTCCAAGGAGCAGTCGTTGATCGGAGTAACACTATCTCAGGAAGTGCTACAACAGCACGGCTGGATTCTGAATATCCCAAAGTCGCAGCTGGTTCCTACGACGCGTCTGCTGATATTGGGCATGTTTCTGGACACAGAACAGAAGAAGGTGTTTCTCCCGGAGGAGAAGGCCAAGGAGTTGTCATCTCTGGTCAGAGACCTCCTGAAACCAAAACAGGTGTCGGTGCATCATTGCACGCGAGTCCTGGAAAAGATGGTAGCTTCTTACGAAGCAATTCCCTTCGGCAGGTTCCATGCAAGGAACTTTCAGTGGGACCTGTTAGACAAGTGAGGATCGCATCTTCAGATGCATCAGCTGATCACCCTGTCTCCGAGGGCCAGGGTGTCTCTGCTGTGGTGGCTGCAGAGTGCTCATCTTCTCGAGGGCCGCAGATTCGGCATTCAGGACTGGGTCCTGGTGACCACGGATGCAAGCCTCCGAGGTTGGGGAGCAGTCACTCAGGGAAGAAATTTCCGAGGACAATGGTCGAGTCAGGAGACTTCCCTACACATAAATATTCTGGACCTAAGGGCCATTTACAATGCTCTAAGGCAAGCAGAACCCCTGCTTCAAAACCAGCCGGTGCTGATTCAGTCAGACAACATCACGGCTGTCGCCCATGTAAACCGACAAGGCGGCACAAGAAGCAGGATGGCGTTGGCAGAAGCCACAAGGATTCTCCGATGGGCGGAGTATCACGTGCTAACACTGTCAGCAGTGTTCATTCCGGGTGTGGAAAACTAGGAAGCAGACTTCCTCAGCAGGCACGACCTCCACCCGGGAGAGTGGGGGCTTCATCCAGAAGTCTTCACGCAGATTGTGAACCGTTGGGAACGGCCACAGGTGGACATGATGGCGTCCCGCCTCAACAAAAAGCTAAAAAAGTTTTGCGCCAGGTCATGAGACCATCAGGCGATAGCTGTGGACGCACTAGTGACACCGTGGGTGTACCAGTCGGTTTATGTGTTCCCTCCTCTTCCTCTCATACCCAAGGTACTGAGGATAGTAAGTAAGAGAGGAGTAAGACCTATACTCGTAGTTCCGGATTGGCCAAGAAGAACTTGGTACCCAGAACTACAAGAAATGATCTCGGAGGACCCATGGCCTCTGTCTCTCAGACAGGACCTGTTACTGCAGGGGCCCTGTCTGTTCCAAAACTTACCGCGGCTGCGTTTGAAGGCTTGGCGGTTGAACGTCGAATCCTAACGGAAAAGGGCGTTCCAGATGAAGTGATTCCTACGCTGTTAAAGGCTTGGAAAGACGCTGCCTGAAGTTCAGACGTTGTTAATGGAGTGCTGCATATTCAGCCCCCTTTTGTGCCTCCAGGGGCACCTTGGGATCTCAACGTAGTGTTGGATTTCCTAAAATCACATTGTTTTGAGCCACTTCAGAACGTGGAGTTGAAGTATCTCACGTGGAAAGTGGTCATATATATATTTGGCCTTGGCTTCGGCTAGGCGTGTGTCAGAATTGGCGGCTTTGTCATGTGAAAGCCCTTATCTGATCTTCCATAGGGACAGGGCAGAATTGAGGATTCGTTCCCAATTTCTCCCTAAGGTGGTATCAGCATTTCATTTGAACCAACCTATTGTGGTGCCTGCGGCTACTCGGGACTTGGAGGCCTCCAAGTTGCTGGATGTAGTCCGGGCCCTGAAAATCTATGTTTCCAGGACGGCTAGAGTCAGAAATTCTGACTCGCTGTTATCCTGCATGCACCCAACAAGCTGGGTGCTCCTGCTTCTAAGCAGACTATTGCTCGCTGGATCTGTAGCACGATTCAACTTGCACATTCTGCGGCTGGACTGCCGCATCCTAAATCAGTAAAAGCCCATTCCACGAGGAAGGGGGCTCTTCTTTGGCGGCTGCCCAAGGGGTCTCGGCATTACAACTTTGCCGAGCTGCTACCTGGTCGGGGTCAAACACTTTTGCAAAATTCTACAAGTTTGATACCCTGGCTGAGGAGGACCTTGAGTTTGCTCATGCGGTGCTGCAGAGTCATCCGCACTCTCCCGTCCGTTTGGGAGCTTTGGTATAATCCCCATGGTCCTTACGGAGTACCCAGCATCCACTAGGACGTCAGAGAAAATAAGAATTTACTCACCGGTAATTCTATTTCTCGTAGTCCGTAGTGGATGCTGGGAGCCCGTCCCAAGTGCGGACTCTCTGCAATACGTGTATATAGTTATTGCTTAACTAAAGGGTTTTGTTATGAGCCATCTGTTAATGAGGCTCATTTGTTGTTCATACTGTTAACTGGGTATAGTTATCACAAGTTGTACGGTGTGATTGGTGTGGCTGGTATGAGTCTTACCCTGGATTCCAAATCCTTTCCTTGTAGTGTCAGCTCTTCCGGGCACAGTTTCCCTAACTGAGGTCTGGAGGAGGGGCATAGAGGGAGGAGCCAGTGCACACCAGATAGTACCTAATCTTTCTTTTAGAGTGCCCAGTCTCCTGCGGAGCCCGTCTATTCCCCATGGTCCTTATGGAGTACCCAGCATCCACTACGGACTACGAGAAATAGAATTACCGGTGAGTAAATTCTTATTTCTCTGACGTCCTAGTGGATGCTGGGAACTCCGAAAGGACCATGGGGAATAGCGGCTCCGCAGGAGACTGGGCACAACTAAAGAAAGCTTTTAGGTCACCTGGTGTGCACTGGCTCCTCCCACTATGACCCTCCTCCAAGCCTCAGTTAGATTTTGTGCCCGGCCGAGGTTGGATGCACACTAGGGGCTCTCCTGAGCTTCTAGAAAGAAAGTATATAATTAGGTTTTTTATTTTACAGTGAGACCTGCTGGCAACAGGCTCACTGCAGCGAGGGACTAAGGGGAGAAGAAGCGAACCTACCTGCTTGCAGCTAGCTTGGGCTTCTTAGGCTACTGGACACCATTAGCTCCAGAGGGATCGACCGCATGGAACTGGCCTTGGTGTTCGGTCCCGGAGCCGCGCCGCCGTCCCCCTTACAGAGCCAGAAGTTCGAAGAGGTCCGGAAAATCGGCGGCAGAAGACATCAGTCTTCACCAAGGTAGCGCACAGCACTGCAGCTGTGCGCCATTGCTCCTCATTCACACTTCACACTCCGGTCACTGAGGGTGCAGGGCGCTAGGGGGGGGGGCGCCCTGAGCAGCAATAAAAACACCTTGGCTGGCAAAAATACCACAATATATAGCCCCAGAGGCTATATATGTGATAATTACCCCTGCCAGAATCCATAAAAAAGCAGGAGAATAGTCCGTGAAAAAGGGGCGGAGCTATCTCCTTCAGCACACTGGCGCCATTTCTCCCTCACAGCTCCGCTGGAAGGAAGCTCCCTGGCTCTCCCCTGCAGTCTACACTACAGAAAAGGGTAAAAAAGAGAGGGGGGGCACTAAATTTAGGCGCAGTATATATAACAGCAGCTATAGGGGACATAATTCAGTTAGTCCCTGCATTATATAGCGCTCTGGTGTGTGCTGGCATACTCTCACTCTGTCTCCCCAAAGGGCTTTTGTGGGTCCTGTCCTCTGTTAGAGCATTCCCTGTGTGTGTGCGGTGTGTCGGTACGGCTGTGTCGACATGTTTGATGAGGATAATGATGTGGAGGCGGAGCAGATGCCTATAGAAGGGATGTCACCCCCTGCGGGGCAGTCACCTGAGTGGATGGACTTATGGAAGGAATTGCGTGCACGTGTCGACTCCTTACACAAAAAATTTGACGACATGCCAAATGCGGGACAGCCGGCTTCTCAGCTCGTGCCTGTCCAGGCGTCTCAAAGGCCATCGGGGGCTCTAAAACGCCCGCTACCTCAGATGGCAGACGCGGATGTCGACACGGATACTGACACCAGTGTCGACGACGATGAGTCTAGTCTAATGTCCACTAAGGCCATTCGTTGCATGATTGAAGCAATGAAAGAGGTGTTACAAATTTCTGATATAAACCCAGGTACTACTAAAAAGGGTATTATGTTTGGGGAGAAAAAACTACCCGTAGTTTTTCCCCCATCAGAAAAATTAAATGAAGTGTGTGAAGAAGCGTGGGCTTTCCCTGATAAAAGATTGGTAATCTCTAAGAAGTTACTAATGGCGTTCCCTTTCCCGCCAGAGGATAGGTCACGTTGGGAGACACCACCTAGGGTGGATAAAGCGCTCACACGTTTGTCTAAAAAGGTGGCACTACCGTCTCCGGATACGGCCGCCCTCAAGGAACCTGCTGATAGAAAGCAGGAGGCGATCCTGAAGTCTGTATATACACACTCAGGCATTATACTTAGACCAGCTATTGCGTCAGCATGGATGTGCAGTGCTGCCGCTGCGTGGTCAGATTCCCTGTCAGAAAATATTGACACCCTAGACAGGGACACTATTCTGCTAACCATAGAGCATATAAAAGACTCAGTCTTATACATGAGAGATGCACAGAGGGAGATCTGCCGGCTGGCATCTAAAATAAGTGCATTGTCCATTTCTGCTAGGAGAGGCTTATGGACTCGGCAGTGGACAGGGGATGCAGATTCTAAAAGGCACATGGAAGTTTTGCCTTATAAGGGTGAGGAGTTATTCGGGGATGGTCTCTCAGACCTAGTTTCCACAGCAACTGCTGGGAAGTCAGCATTTTTACCCCATGTTCCCTCACAGCCTAAAAAGGTGCCGTTTTATCAGGTACAGTCCTTTCGGACTCAGAAAAACAGGCGTGGAAAAGGCGGGTCCTTTCTGTCCAGAGGCAGAGGTAGGGGAAAAAGGCTGCAACAAACAGCAGGTTCCCAGGAGCAAAAGTCCTCCCCCGCTTCTTCCAAGTCCGCCGCATGACGGTGAGGCTCCACAGGTACGGTGGGGGGCCGCCTCAAAAATTTCAGCGATCAGTGGGCTCGCTCACAGGTGGATCCCTGGATCCTGCAAATAGTATCTCAAGGGTACAAACTGGAATTTGAGGCGTCTCCACCCCACCGGTTCCTAAAATCTGCCTTGCCGACAACTCCCTCAGGCAGGGAGGCTGTGCTAGAGGCAATTCACAAGCTGTATTCCCAGCAGGTGATAGTCAAGGTGCCCCTACTTCAACAAGGACGGGGTTACTATTCCACACTGTTTGTGGTACCGATACCGGACGGTTCGGTGAGACCCATTTTAAAATTGAAATCCTTGAACACATACATAAAAAAATTCAAGTTCAAGATGGAATCGCTCAGGGCGGTTATTGCAAGCCTGGACGAGGGGGATTACATGGTATCCCTGGACATCAAGGATGCTTACCTGCATGTCCCCATTTACTATCCTCACCAGGAGTACCTCAGATTTGTGGTACAGGATTGCCATTACCAATTCCAGACGCTGCCGTTTGGACTCTCCACGGCACCGAGGGTGTTTACCAAAGTAATGGCGGAAATGATGATACTCCTTCGAAGAAAGGGAGTTTTAATTATCCCGTACTTGGACGATCTCCTAATAAAGGCGAGGTCCAAGGAGCAGTTGTTGGTGGGAGTAGCACTATCTCAGGAGGTGCTACACCAGCACGGTTGGATTCTGAATATTCCAAAATCACAGCTGGTTCCGACGACACGTCTACTGTTCCTGGGTATGATTCTGGATACAGTCCAGAAAAAAGTGTTTCTCCCGGAGGAGAAAGCCAAGGAGCTGTCATCTCTAGTCAGAGACCTCCTGAAACCGAAACAGGTATCGGTGCATCACTGCACGCGGGTCCTGGGAAAGATGGTGGCTTCTTACGAAGCAATTCCTTTCGGCAGGTTCCATGCCAGAATCTTTCAGTGGGACCTGTTGGACCAATGGTCCGGATCGCATCTTCAGATGCATCGCCTAATAACCCTGTCTCCAAGAACCAGGGTGTCTCTGCTGTGGTGGCTGCAGAGTGCTCATCTTCTAGAGGGCCGCAGATTCGGCATACAGGACTGGGTCCTGGTGACCACGGATGCCAGCCTTCGAGGCTGGGGGGCAGTCACACAGGGAAGAAACTTCCAAGGACTATGGTCGAGTCAGGAGACTTCCCTACACATAAATATTCTGGAACTAAGGGCCATTTACAATGCCCTAAATCAGGCAAAATCCCTGCTTCTACACCAGCCGGTACTGATCCAGTCAGACAACATCACGGCAGTCGCCCATGTAAATCGACAGGGCGGCACAAGAAGCAGGATGGCAATGGCAGAAGCCACAAGGATTCTCCGATGGGCGGAAAATCACGTACTAGCACTGTCAGCAGTGTTCATTCCGGGAGTGGACAACTGGGAAGCAGACTTTCTCAGCAGGCATGACCTCCACCCGGGAGAGTGGGGACTTCATCCAGAAGTCTTCACGCTGATTGTAAATCGATGGGAACGGCCACAGGTGGACATGATGGCGTCCCGCTTAAACAAAAAACTAGAGAGATATTGCGCCAGGTCAAGGGACCCTCAGGCGATAGCTGTGGACGCCCTAGTGACACCGTGGGTGTACCAGTCAGTTTATGTGTTCCCTCCTCTGCCTCTCATACCAAAGGTACTGAGAATAATAAGAAAACGAGGAGTAAGAACAATACTCGTGGTTCCGGATTGGCCAAGACGAGCGTGGTACCCGGAACTTCAAGAGATGATCTCAGAGGACCCATGGCCTCTGCCGCTCAGACAGGACCTGCTGCAGCAGGGGCCCTGTCTGTTCCAAGACTTACCGCGGCTGCGTTTGACGGCATGGCGGTTGAACGCCGGATCCTGAAGGAAAAGGGCATTCCGGAGGAAGTCATTCCTACGCTGATTAAAGCCAGGAAAGATGTAACTGCAAAGCATTATCACCGCATATGGCGGAAATATGTTGCTTGGTGTGAGGCCAAAAAGGCCCCAACAGAGGAATTTCAACTAGGTCGATTTCTGCATTTCCTACAAGCAGGAGTGACTATGGGCCTGAAATTAGGCTCCATTAAGGTACAGATCTCGGCTCTGTCTATTTTCTTCCAGAAAGAACTAGCTTCACTACCTGAAGTTCAGACGTTTGTGAAAGGAGTGCTGCATATTCAGCCCCCGTTTGTGCCTCCAGTGGCACCCTGGGATCTCAACGTGGTGTTGAGTTTCTTAAAATCACATTGGTTTGAGCCACTTAAAACCGTGGATCTAAAATATCTCACGTGGAAAGTGGTCATGTTATTGGCCTTGGCTTCAGCCAGGCGTGTGTCAGAATTGGCAGCTTTGTCATGTAAAAGCCCTTATCTGATTTTCCATATGAATAGGGCGGAATTGAGGACTCGTCCCCAGTTTCTCCCTAAGGTGGTATCAGCTTTTCACTTGAACCAACCTATTGTGGTGCCTGCGGCTACTAGGGACTTGGAGGATTCCAAGTTGCTGGACGTAGTCAGGGCCTTGAAAATTTATGTTTCCAGGACGGCTGGAGTCAGGAAAACTGACTCGCTATTTATCCTGTATGCACCCAACAAGCTGGGTGCTCCTGCTTCTAAGCAGACTATTGCTCGCTGGATTTGTAGCACAATTCAGCTGGCGCATTCTGCGGCTGGACTGCCGCATCCTAAATCAGTAAAAGCTCATTCCACAAGGAAGGTGGGCTCATCTTGGGCGGCTGCCCGAGGGGTCTCGGCTTTACAACTTTGCCGAGCTGCTACTTGGTCAGGGGCAAACACGTTTGCAAAATTCTACAAATTTGATACCCTGGCTGAGGAGGACCTTGAGTTCTCTCATTCGGTGCTGCAGAGTCATCCGCACTCTCCCGCCCGTTTGGGAGCTTTGGTATAATCCCCATGGTCCTTTCGGAGTTCCCAGCATCCACTAGGACGTCAGAGAAAATAAGATTTTACTCACCGGTAAATCTATTTCTCGTAGTCCGTAGTGGATGCTGGGCGCCCGTCCCAAGTGCGGATTGTCTGCAATACTTGTACATAGTTATTGTTAACTAAAGGGTTATTGTTGAGCCATCTGTTGAGAGGCTCAGTTGTTTTCATACTGTTAAACTGGGTATAGTATCACGAGTTATACGGTGTGATTGGTGTGGCTGGTAAGAGTCTTACCCGGGATTCAAAATCCTTCCTTATTATGTCAGCTCGTCCGGGCACAGTGTCCTAACTGAGGCTTGGAGGAGGGTCATAGTGGGAGGAGCCAGTGCACACCAGGTGACCTAAAAGCTTTCTTTAGTTGTGCCCAGTCTCCTGCGGAGCCGCTATTCCCCATGGTCCTTTCGGAGTTCCCAGCATCCACTACGGACTACGAGAAATAGATTTACCGGTGAGTAAAATCTTATTTTTTAAGCAAAAAGACGCGCTACATTATCAGAGATGTACGGAAACTGGCGGCTCACTCAAGCCAGGTATCTCGCGCTGCATGGTGTATTGAGCCTAGCTGTAGGAGGACACATCTGTACTAAACTCCATTTGTTTTGTGCACTGTAAAATCCTTACCATCAAATTACATGAGTCTTTGTGCGTGTGGCTGACAGCCATAGGGATCTCATTGATGGGTTTTCCGACTGCCGGTATTTTATCCACATCCCTATAGAAGTGTCACAGTGTGTACACACGGTGAGATCCTTGCTATGCGATTTCCTTTGAACTCCCCCAGAGCCCAGATAGCACAGATTGTACAGATTTTGACTATCTGTGCTTGAGATTTTGTCTATGTACGATTTTGACTAAGTGCCAATTTTGACTATACTTTGTACTAGATTGTACGCTAGATAGTCAAGATTGACTTGCCTGCACATTCTATCTAGCCTTACGATACCGACGCCATGGGAGCGCGCATCGGGATTGAATCTGTATCGCAAGCTGCCTAGCACCATGAGATATGCACTAACTTTTCATAAGATTTTGACTGTATAGTCAAAATCTCACAGATTTATCTCACCGTGTGTACACACCCATACTTGTCTGCCTTGCAGAGAGATTTTTCTTGCAGAGAGATTTTTAAATGGAGATAATGCTTTGTAGCAGGACATGCTTAAAACGTATTATACTGTCTATTTAAAGTAAATAGAAATCATTGCTTTTGAGTTTGCTGCTGTACTTGTAAATGTCAGATGAGATATTTTCATAGCTAACCTTACTAAGTCATTTGTGACATTTAGCCTTGGTGGGCCGACCTTGGCATTTGATAAAACCATTACAGATGTTTTTTTGCTTATGTATGTAATATGTTATTGCTTGCCACTGACATGGTGTCTCTAATAAAACCTACTTTGCAGAAAATACATCTATGACAGTGTAGAAAGCACAGGTAGATTCTGCAAATCACCATGCTTTCTCACATATGGCAATGCGATGGCATTTGACTCCACTGAGTAAATGTATAGTTACAGTATAGTGCATATTGAGAAAAATACAAAGTAAGATTAGATGGAGAAAGCGTACCAACGGGAAACATATGATACAATGGAACAAAATACCACCACACGAAAAGCGCACAACTCCTCAAGTAAATGGCCCAAACAGAACCGGTTCTTTTCCTTCTCGAGGTTCACATAGATCAGTGATCCTCAATACCTCAAAAAAACAAAAATGAACATAGCGTAATATGATAATGAATGAAAACAATATCGAATGTTAAGGTGATGACTCGTACCCCTTCTGATGGTCTACCGTATGTAGACAATAAAGCTTTGGAGGAGCGGATATCACCGTGAGGTCTGTCTGGTCTTCTTCTAATGGTATGTGGGTTTTCACTTCCACAGTTATACAATGAAGAAAAGAAAAGCCTCCATAGTGTAAAACCTTACAGCATTTTATTTTTATAAAATCATGTGGGACACATATATGAACCCACTCTGCTAAAATCACAACAGAATGTAATCCTAAAATACAGAAGCTGGGACTCCTACCAGATGGTGTTGTCCACTCCAAGGAGTAGACAATATGAGCATGGACTGGGGGGCCAGCAGGCGTCCCTGAAGTTCGACCTCCAAATCCTGGATAGGAATCCCTCTGTCTGTTCACCTTCCTTGCCAACGCGTTTCGATACCCACAGTATCTTCCTCAAGGCATAAGGAAGGTGTGCACACAGTGGGCCATTTATACCCACTAAGTGGTGAACATGAGCTATCCCTAAAACTAGACATGGATCAACTGACATTCTTTCCCTAAGTATACATATGGAACAAATTTTCCCACATCCAATCCATTTCCTAAATTATAAGATCCCCTTTTTTCTAAAAAAGTCCGCCAAAAGGAGCCGTGTACATCATCTAAACATCATCAGGCCGCGTCACTACGCATGACCACATCCCTCGTTCCCGTCCGTCTCCCGGAAGTGACGTAAGCCGCGCCGTCATCAGCGGCGTCACACCCGGAAGTCCAGTTTTGCGTTTCAGACCTTCGCCTCCCGGAAGTGATGTATACCGCGTCATCATCATCGGCATTACACCCGGAAGTCTTGTTCTGCGCTCCGTCCTTAATCTTGTATGGGACTTGAGGGATGAAGAATAATACCCGAAATGGATTCCAAATGTTCTTGTCTTGTCTTTCACAATAAATATCCCATGATGTCATCATCAGCGGAACATATTTGTATATCACGATGTAGTAGATTTTAATAACTCAGCTGTATTGAATCGTCATCTAATATACCTTAATACAAAAATGCATATGTTAGATTTTTTCTTGGATACATTGGATGTACATTATAAAAACCACTTCAACTCAAAGTCTTTGTTAATACCCTCTGGTGTCAGTGTTTTAAAACAATGTATCATATTCATTTCCATTTTAGCCAACCTTTTATTAATATCACTATGTCTTATGTCACCACTAATTTTTTTCAAACCATAAAAATTAATGACGTGTTTGGTATCACAGCTGTGTTCTTCTCTAAAATATGAAGATAAAGCATGGGTTTCTACCCCCTTTTTAATATTGTGTAGGTGCTCACTAATTCGTATTTTTAGCGGCCTACTTGTTCTGCCAATATAAAATAAATGGCATGAACACTCAATCCCATAGACAACATTATTAGTGTTGCAAGTTATAAACTCCTGAATCTTACACATTTTTCCATTTATGTTAACATCCTCTTTTTTGTTGCCAAAAGTATTTTTTACATTTTTGCATCCTACACAGTCTCCACATCTATAGAAACCTTTTGATGTTATCGTGGGGATGTTTACTGGTGTTGGGCATAAACTTTTAACCAGCTGTGACTTAAGGTTGGGTGCTCTTCTAAATATGCACAGAGGTTTTACAGGGATATCATTTCCAATGACCGGATCCCTTTTTAACAAATTCCAGTGTTTCTTCAGAACCCCTTCTACTTGTTTATGTTGTGAGGTGAACTGTGTTGTAAAGGCCCACTTAAATCTTTCATCTTCCCTATTTGTCTTCCGTTCTTTATATATAAGATCTTTTCTGTCAGTGTTTTGGGCGATTTCTAATGAGCTCAGGACACTTTTCTCATCATAGCCACAGGCTAAAAAGTTATCTTTCATTTCAGCTGCCTGTTCATTAAAAGTAGAGTTTTCAGTGCAGTTCCGTCTTAACCTTTTGAACTGCCCTATAGGTATCGATTTTAACCAGTTGTCGTGATGACAACTGTCCCTTTGGATATATGCCCTTGAATCAGTTGGCTTGATGAAATTCTTAGTTTTTAGAACCCCTTCTTCCACATATAAACTAAGGTCTAGGAAATCTATCTGGTGTTTATCAATATTAAATGTTAGAACAATATTCCTGTCATTAGAGTTGAGGTAGGCACAGAAAGAGTCTAACTCTTCTCTATTCCCTTTCCAGACGAAAATTATGTCGTCTATATACCTCCGCCAGGCCACCAGGTTCGCCCCATGTGGGTTGTTATTCCACACTACCTCATCCTCCCATACGCCCATGAAAATATTGGCGTAACTCGGGGCGAACCTGGTGCCCATGGCGGTCCCTCTCTTCTGGATGAAATACTCATTTTTGAAGATGAAATAGTTATTGTTAAGTATTAGGAATATACCTTCCCAAATAAATTCCTGAAGTGAGGGATCAAGGGTGGTGGTCATTAATTTAGTGCAGACAGCCTCTATCCCTTGTTGGTGATCGATAATAGTATAGAGGGAGCTGACATCAGCTGTTATAAGGAAGTAATTATCCTCCCATTTTATCTTTTCCAAAAATTCAAGGGTGTCCCGTGTATCCTTGAGATGTGAGGGGTTGAGTGACACCAAAGGTTGAAGATGGTAGTCAATCCATTGTGACAGATTTGACGTGGCAGACTCAATTCCCGATACGATGGGACGTCCTGGGGGGTGAGTTGCATTTTTATGAACCTTAGGTAATACATACAGCGTAGGGACTACCGGATTTTCAATAAATAAGAATTTAGCCTCATTGTCAGTGAGGATCCCTTTCTTATTAAATTTCTCAATCAACTCTTTGATCTTAAGGGAAATCTTATTGGTTGGATTACCCCTTAGTTTTTTGTAGGTCCCTGTGTCACCTAATTGGGGACCTACAAAAAATGAGGTTAAATTCTTATTGATCCCTCACTTCAGGAATTTATTCGGGAAGGTATATTCTTCATACTTAACAATAACTATTTCATCTTCAAAAATGAGTATTTCATCCAGAAGAGAGGGACCGCCATGGGCACTAGGTTCGCCCCGAGTTACGCCAATATTTTCATGGGCGTATGGGAGGATGAGGTAGTGTGGAATAACAACCCACATGGGGCGAACCTGGTGGCCTGGCGGAGGTATATAGACGACATAATTTTCATCTGGAAAGGGAATAGAGAAGAGTTAGACTCTTTCTGTGCCTACCTCAACTCTAATGATAGGAATATTGTTCTAACATTTAATATTGATAAACACCGGATAGATTTCCTAGACCTTAGTTTATATGTGGAAGAAGGGGTTCTAAAAACTAAGAATTTCATCAAGCCAACTGATTCAAGGGCATATATCCAAAGGGACAGTTGTCATCACGACAACTGGTTAAAATCGATACCTATAGGGCAGTTCAAAAGGTTAAGACGGAACTGCACTGAAAACTCTACTTTTAATGAACAGGCAGCTGAAATGAAAGATAACTTTTTAGCCTGTGGCTATGATGAGAAAAGTGTCCTGAGCTCATTAGAAATCGCCCAAAACACTGACAGAAAAGATCTTATATATAAAGAACGGAAGACAAATAGGGAAGATGAAAGATTTAAGTGGGCCTTTACAACACAGTTCACCTCACAACATAAACAAGTAGAAGGGGTTCTGAAGAAACACTGGAATTTGTTAAAAAGGGATCCGGTCATTGGAAATGATATCCCTGAAAAACCTCTGTGCATATTTAGAAGAGCACCCAACCTTAAGTCACAGCTGGTTAAAAGTTTATGCCCAACACCAGTAAACATCCCCACGATAACATCAAAAGGTTTCTATAGATGTGGAGACTGTGTAGGATGCAAAAATGTAAAAAATACTTTTGGCAACAAAAAAGAGGATGTTAACATAAATGGAAAAATGTGTAAGATTCAGGAGTTTATAACTTGCAACACTAATAATGTTGTCTATGGGATTGAGTGTTCATGCCATTTATTTTATATTGGCAGAACAAGTAGGCCGCTAAAAATACGAATTAGTGAGCACCTACGCAATATTAAAAAGGGGGTAGAAACCCATGCTTTATCTTCATATTTTAGAGAAGAACACAGCTGTGATACCAAACACGTCATTAATTTTTATGGTTTGTAAAAAATTAGTGGTGACATAAGACATAGTGATATTAATAAAAGGTTGGCTAAAATGGAAATGAATATGATACATTGTTTTAAAACACTGACACCAGAGGGTATTAACAAAGACTTTGAGTTGAAGTGGTTTTTATAATGTACATCCAATGTATCCAAGAAAAAATCTAACATATGCATTTTTGTATTAAGGTATATTAGATGACGATTCAATACAGCTGAGTTATTAAAATCTACTACATCGTGATATACAAATATGTTCCGCTGATGATGACATCATGGGATATTTATTGTGAAAGACAAGCCAAGAACATTTGGAATCCATTTCGGGTATTATTCTTCATCCCTCAAGTCCCATACAAGATTAAGGACGGAGCGCAGAACAAGACTTCCGGGTGTAATGCCGATGATGATGACGCGGTATACATCACTTCCGGGAGGCGAAGGTCTGAAACGCAACACTGGACTTCCGGGTGTGACGCCGCTGATGACGGCGCGGCTTACGTCACTTCCGGGAGACGGACGGGAACGAGGGATTTGGTCATGCGTAGTGACGCGGCCTGATTATGTTTAGATGATGTACACGGCTCCTTTTGGCGGACTTTTTTAGAAAAAAAGGGGATCTTATAATTTAGGAAATGGATTGGATGTGGGAAAATTTGTTCCATATGTATACTTAGGGAAAGAATGTCAGTTGATCCATGTCTAGTTTTAGGGATAGCTCATGTTCACCACTTAGTGGGTATAAATGGCCCACTGTGTGCACACCTTCCTTATGCCTTGAGGAAGATACTGTGGGTATCGAAACGCGTTGGCAAGGAAGGTGAACAGACAGAGGGATTCCTATCCAGGATTTGGAGGTCGAACTTCAGGGACGCCTGCTGGCCCCCCAGTCCATGCTCATATTGTCTACTTCTTGGAGTGGACAACACCATCTGGTAGGAGTCCCAGCTTCTGTATTTTAGGATTACATTCTGTTGTGATTTTAGCAGAGTGGGTTCATATATTTGTCCCACATGATTTTATAAAAATAAAATGCTGTAAGGTTTTACACTATGGAGGCTTTTCTTTTCTTCATTGTATAACTGTGGAAGTGAAAACCCACATACCATTAGAAGAAGACCAGACAGACCTCACGGTGATATCCGCTCCTCCAAAGCTTTATTGTCTACATACGGTAGACCATCAGAAGGGGTACGAGTCATCACCTTAACATTCGATATTGTTTTCATTCATTATCATATTACGCTATGTTCATTTTTGTTTTTTTGAGGTATTGAGGATCACTGATCTATGTGAACCTCGAGAAGGAAAAGAACCGGTTCTGTTTGGGCCATTTACTTGAGGAGTTGTGCGCTTTTCGTGTGGTGGTATTTTGTTCCATTGTATTGTATTTGTTTGGGGTGTGGGTGACACTCCCTCCATTTCACACATTAGCAGCCATTCTTTGCGCAGTGGGAAAATTCCATCTACCCCATTCCAGAGGGAAACATATGATATCTCGGCAGACGGGATGCCAGCTGTCACTATACCGACAGCGGCATCCTGTCTGCCAGAATCCCGGCAGCGAGTCCGCTCGCCATACATCGAGCCCGGTGGCTTGCTTCTCTCGCCACAAGTTCTTTTCTCACTTGTTTGGTACCATGGACACACCGGTGACGGTATAAAAGATAGATAGTGTCTAGTTAGACAGTCAATAGATAGACACCATATGTTAGACAGACATTAGGCCGACAGGTCAAAAGGCAGATATGAAAAAGGTAGACACCATGTTTTTTTGTGGTTTGTGTGGATAGTTTTGTCATCTGGGACACCCAATTGTAGAAAGGCATACCCTCGCGGGGCTCGCTTCACTCGCCACGCTTCGGGCACGGTGGCTCGCTGCGCCCGCCACAAGGTTTATAACCGTCTATATGCCGACATGTATAGATTAAGTATGAAATAGTCCAAAAACATGTTACATTTAAAAAAAAAATTGTATATCTTTTTTTATGTCGACCTTTTGACCCCGTCGACCTAATGTCTGTCTAACGGGTGGTCTTCAGTATGCCGACTGTCGGGGATCCCGGCGCACAGTATACCGGTGCCGGAATCCCGACAGCCGGCATACCGACACTTTTTCTTTCTCGTTGGGGTTCCACGATCCCCCTGGACGGAGAATAAAATAGCGTGGCGCGCGCAGCGAGCCCGCAAGGGGCTCATTTGCGCTCGCCACACTGTCGGTATGCCTGCGGTCGGGCTCCCGGTAGCCGGGAGCCCGGCCGCCGGCATACCATACTACACCCCTGTCTGACATATGGTGTCTATCTATTGACTGTCTAACTAGATACTCTCTATCAACCGGATACCGGACACACCAACCGAGTGGGAATACCGAGCATGTGTCAGGATTCCGGGTGTCTGTATTTTACCAGCTTTCTGGATTCCGGCGTCTGTCTCCTGAACTCCGGGACCACAACAGCCAGTATATTGACTTCCTCCCGTACCATCAGCATATCTTTAAGGATGCAATATTGGGGACTGCCACCTGTTGTACATCAAATATGGGGGTCGATTCTATTCGGCAACTTAAGAATAGCGCCGGGAATTAGCTCCCGACGCTATTCAATTCAGCTCCAGTTAAGTCGGCGATGTCCCGTTCTCGCCGACTTAACAGGTAGTTTTGTCGGGAGAACGGGCATTCTCCGACTTAACTACCCGCGGCGATGCTGATTCCCGACAGAATCAGCCTCGCGCCGGCCACGAGGCAGCACTTTTGTCGGGTTTCTTCTCTCATCCCCCGGGGATGAGAGAAGAATTCCCGACAATTGCGGGTCACTAGCAGCTGAATTGAATAGCATCGGGAGCTAATTCCCGGCGCTATTCTTAAGTTGCCGAATAGAATCGACCCCATGGAGTACGTGTTCAATGTTTACATGAAAGGAAACTTTGATTATTTGTTTAAATGATTACAAGTAGCTGATAGTGTGATTAAATGAATCAGATAAATATTTGAAAACACAACAATATTTTGATGTAATTAACACTCAATATTTTGTATTTTCTTACTTTCTTTATTAAGGTGAAGAATCCAAACTTAATAGCCCTTCTGAGACGTAAAGTAAGGCTTGCACAGCCGTATGCTGGAGTATTCCTTAAGAGAGATGATAAGTAAGAGATGGTTTCATCATCCAGAGTTTTTCATTTTATTTAATCTTAAATGAATAGTCCAATACACACTGGAATATAGTGTCTGTCAGTACGTGTCTGTGTTCTGTTTAATATAGCAGGATATCTCGATTTTGCAGAGCAGATGTTTGTTGTTTGGTTGTGGGGCGGGTTGTTATAGTATGCCGGAATAAAATTGTAGTATTAAGTGTGTTTATATGTAGCATTATATATAGTAAACCACATTTGACATTATGTTCAGTACTTTGCTTGGTCTCTAAAAAATGAATACATAAGTAAAAATTGTGCTTTTAATTGTAAGGTAATATGGTTAATATAGAAATAAAAAAACACAGAAAATAAGGCAAAACACACAATTCTGGTGTTACTCTCCTTATTGTTTTTGTTCATGTATTTCTCTCTGTCAAAACATATTTTCTCTAACGTCCTAGTGAATGCTGGGGACTCCGTAAGGACCATGGGGAATAGACGGGCTCCGCAGGAGACTGGGCACTCTAAAGAAAGATTTAGTACTACCTGGTGTGCACTGGCTCCTCCCTCTATGCCCCTCCTCCAGACCTCAGTTAGAATCTGTGCCCGGCCAGAGCTGGGTGCTTTTAGTGAGCTCTCCTGAGCTTGCTAATAAGAAAGTAATTTAGTTAGGTTTTTTTATTTTCAGAGAGCTTCTGCTGGCAACAGACTTTCTGCTACGTGGGACTGAGGGGAGAGAAGCAAACCTACTAACTGCGGCTAGGTTGCGCTTCTTAGGCTACTGGACACCATTAGCTCCAGAGGGTTCGAACACAGGATCTTAACCTTGGTCGTCCGTTCCCGGAGCCGCGCCGCCGTCCCCCTCGCAGAGCCAGAAGTCAGAAGCCGGCAGAAGCAAGAAGACATCGAAATCGGCGGCAGAAGACTCCTGTCTTCACATGAGGTAGCGCACAGCACTGCAGCTGTGCGCCATTGCGCCCACACTACCCACACACTCCGGTCACTGTAGAGTGCAGGGCGCAGGGGGGGGGCGCCCTGGGCAGCAATTAGGATACCTCTTGGCAAAAAGACACATATATACAGCTGGGCACTGTATATATGTACGAGCCCCCGCCATTTTATTACACAGACCCGGGACAGAAGCCTGCCGCCATTTTCTCTTCACAGCTCCGCTGAGAGGAAGCTCCCCAGGCTCTCCCCTGCAGTATCAAGGTAGAAAAAGGGTAAAAAGAGAGGGGGGGGGGGGGGGGCACATAAATTTAGGTGCAAATTATCATAAACAGCAGCTACTGGGTAAACACTAAATTACTGTGTAATCCCTGGGTTATATAGCGCTGGGGTGTGTGCTGGCATACTCTCTCTCTGTCTCCCCAAAAGGCCTTGTGGGGTCCTGTCCTCAATTAGAGCATTCCCTGTGTGTGTGCGGTGTGTCGGTACGTTTGTGTCGACATGTTTGACGAGGACGGTTACGTGGAGGCAGAACAAGTGCAAGTGAATGTGGTGTCGCCGCCGACGGCGCCGACACCCGATTGGATGGATATGTGGAAGGTGTTAAATGATAACGTAAGCTCCTTGCATAAAAGGTTGGATAATCAGTCAGGGTCTCAACCCGTGTCTGATTCTACAGCTCAGAGGCTGTCAGGGTCTCAAAAGCGCCCACTATCCCAGTTGGTTGACACAGATGTCGACACGGATTCTGACTCCAGTGTCAATGACGATGAGGCAAAGTTGCAGCCTAAAATGACTAAAGCCATCCGATACATGATTATAGCAATGAAGGATGTATTGCACATATCGGAGGAAAACCCTGTCCCTGACAAGAGGGTTTATATGTTTGGGGAGAAAAAGCAAGAAGTGACTTTTCCCCCTTCACATGAATTAAATGAGTTATGTGAAAAAGCGTGGGATTCCCCTGATAGGAAAGTACTGATTTCCAAAAGATTACTTATGGCGTATCCTTTCCCGCCAACGGATAGGTTACGCTGGGAAACCTCCCCTAGGGTAGACAAAGCGTTGACGCGCTTATCTAAGAAGGTGGCCCTGCCGTCACAGGATACGGCCGCCCTAAAGGATCCTGCGGATAGGAAGCAGGAAGGTATCCTGAAGTCTGTTTATACACATTCTGGTACTCTTCTGAGGCCAGCAATTGCTGCGGCCTGGATGTGTAGTGCTGTAACAGCATGGACGGATACTCTGTCTGAGGAGTTAGATACCCTGGACAGGTAGACTATTTTACTGACCCTAGGACATATCAAAGACGCTGTCCTATATATGCGGGATGCCCAGAGGGACATTTGCCTGCTGGGCTCTAGAATAAACGCAATGTCGATTTCTGCCAGAAGGGTCTTATGGACTCGGCAATGGACAGGTGATGCCGACTGTAAAAAAACACATGGAGGTGTTGCCTTATAAGGGTGAGGAATTGTTTGGGGATGGTCTCTCGGACCTAGTTTCCACGGCTACGGCTGGGAAGTCAAATTTCTTGCCATATATTCCCTCACAGCCAAAGAAAGCACCGTATTACCAAATGCAGTCCTTTCGTTCACAGAAAAGCAAGAAAGTCAGAGGTGCATCATTTCTTGCCAGAGGCAGGGGTAGAGGAAAAAAAGCTGCACCATGCAGCTAGTTCCCAGGAACAAAAGTCCTCCCCGGCTTCCACTAAATCCACCGCATGACGCTGGGGCTCCACAGGCGGAGCCAGGAGCGGTGGGGGCGCGTCTCCGAAATTTCAGCCACCAGTGGGTTCGCTCACGGGTGGATTCTTGGGCTATACAAATTGTGTCTCAAGGATACAAGCTGGAATTCGAGGTGACGCCCCCTCACCGTTACCTAAAATCGGCCTTGCCAGCTTCCCCCAGGGAAAGGGAGGTAGTGTTGGCAGCAATTCACAAGCTATATCTCCAGCAGGTGGTAGTGAAGGTTTCCCTCCTTCAACAGGGAGGGGGTTACTATTCCACCACGTTTGTGGTACCGAAACCGGACGGTTCGGTCAGACCCATTTTGAATTTAAAATCCCTGAATATTTATCTGAAGAAATTCAAGTTCAAGATGGAATCGCTCAGGGCGGTCATTGCAAGCCTGGAGGAAGGGGATTTTATGGTGTCTCTGGACATCAAGGATGCGTACTTACATGTCCCCATTTATCCACCTCATCAGGAGTACCTCAGGTTTGTGGTACAGGACTGTCATTACCAATTCCAGACGTTGCCGTTTGGACTCTCCACGGCACCGAGAATATTTACCAAGGTGATGGCGGAAATTATGGTGCTCCTTCGGAAGCAAGGGGTTACAATTATCCCATACTTGGACGATCTCCTCATAAAGGCGAGGTCCAGGGAGCGGTTGCTGATCAGCGTAGCACTCTCTCAGGAAGTGTTGCTACAGCACGGCTGGATTCTGAATATTCCAAAGTCGCAGCTGATTCCTACGACGCGTCTGCCCTTCCTGGGCATGATTCTGGACACAAACCAGAAAAAGGTGTTTCTTCCGGAGGAGAAGGCTCAGGAGCTCGTGACTCTGGTCAGAGGCCTCCTAAAACCAAAACAGGTATCGGTGCATCACTGCACGCGAGTCCTGGGAAAGATGGTGGCGTCATACGAAGCCATTCCCTTCGGCAGGTTCCATGCGAGGATCTTTCAGTGGGACCTGTTGGACAAGTGGTCCGGATCGCATCTTCAGATGCATCGGCTGATCACCCTGTCCCCCAGGGCCAGGGTGTCTCTTCTGTGGTGGCTGCAAAGTGCTCACCTCCTCGAGGGCCGCAGGTTCGGCATACAGGACTGGGTCCTGGTGACCACGGATGCAAGCCTCCGAGGATGGGGGGCAGTCACTCAAGGAAGAAACTTCCAGGGGCTGTGGTCAAGTCAGGAGACTTGTCTGCACATCAATATCCTGGAACTAAGGGCCATATACAACGCCCTGGGTCAAGCGGAGCCTCTGCTTCGAAATCAACCAGTGCTGATTCAGTCAGACAACATCACTGCAGTGGCCCATGTAAACCGCCAGGGCGGCACAAGAAGCAGGGTGGCAATGGCAGAAGCCACCAGGATTCTTCGTTGGGCGGAGAATCACGTACTAGCACTGTCAGCAGTGTTCATTCCGGGAGTGGACAACTGGGAAGCAGACTTCCTCAGCAGGCACGACCTCCACCCGGGAGAGTGGGGACTTCATCAAGAAGTCTTCACGCAGATTGCAAATCGATGGGAAATGCCACAGGTGGACATGATGGCGTCCCGTCTCAACAAAAAGCTAAAAAGGTATTGCGCCAGGTCAAGGGACCCTCAGGCGATAGCTGTGGACGCACTAGTAACACCGTGGGTGTTCCAGTCGGTTTATGTGTTTCCTCCTCTTCCTCTCATACCAAAGGTGCTGAGAATTGTAAGAAAAAGAGGAGTGAGAACAGGAAGGACTTGGTACCCGGAATTGCAAGAAATGCTCACAGAGGACCCATGGCCTCTGCCTCTCAGACAGGACCTGTTACAACAAGGGCCCTGTCTGTTCCAAGACTCACCGCGGCTGCGTTTAACGGCATGGCGGTTGAACGCCGGATCCTAGCGGAAAAAGGCATTCCGGATGAAGTTATTCCTACGCTGATAAAGGCTAGGAAGGACGTGACAGCAAAGCATTATCACCATATATGGCGAAAATATGTTGCTTGGTGTGAGGCCAGGAAGGCCCCTACAGAGGAATTCCAGCTGGGTCGACAGTCAGGAGTGACTATGGGCCTAAAATTAGGGTCCATAAAGGTCCAGATTTCGGCCCTATCCATTTTCTTCCAAACAGAACTGGCTTCACTGCCTGAGGTTCAGACGTTTGTTAAGGGAGTGCTGCATATTCAGCCCCCTTTTGTGCCACCAGTGGTACCTTGGGATCTTAACGTGGTGTTGAGTTTCCTGAAATCCCACTGGTGTGAGCCACTTAAGACCGTGGAGCTAAAGTATCTCACGTGGAAAGTGGTCATGCTGTTGGCCTTAGCTTCGGCTAGGCGTGTGTCAGAATTGGCGGCTTTGTCATGTAAAAGCCCCTATCTGGTTTTCCATATGGATAGGGCAGAATTGCGGACTCGTCCGCAATTTCTGCCAAAGGTGGTGTCATCCTTTCTTTTGAACCAACCTATTGTGGTGCCTGCGGCTACTTGTGACTTGGAGGATTCCATGTTGCTTGACGTAGTCCGGGCTTTGAAGATTTATGTGACCAGAACGACTGGAGTCAGGATGACTGACTCGCTGTTTGTCCTGTATGCATCCAACAAGCTGGGTGCTCCTGCTTCAAAGCAAACTATTGCTCGCTGGATCTGTGGCACGATTCAGCAGGCTCATTCTGCGGCTGGATTGCCGCATCCAAAATCAGTGAAAGCCCATTCCACAAGAATAAAGGATGGAAAAAGGGGAGGGGGTTGCGCTATCAATAGCAGCTGGTATGGGGATGGTAAATCCCCTAGAGTAATGCAAACAGAACAAAAAGAGAGATTACCAGCGCTGGCTGATCATGCTTATAAATATAAAAAACAATCTATGTTCCAAAAGGCTTATAATTAAAAAGACATATTTATTTCACATGTATAATCCTATAAAATAAAAAATAATAAAAGGTGAATAAAAATACTCAATAAATTTTGCCACAATATCTTAATTGTTTATATATCCACATTTGGCTATTTGTAGTACTCAAGGGGACTGGAATCACTTGGAGATGTCCATCACTAATCGGTTATTTTTGCATAAAGCCGATAATTTGCAGATGTGAGGTATTTACCCGTGATCCTGAGAGCAGATAATGTCCACCTGATGTGTAACTGGATCAGATTGTCCTCTTTAGCATGGAGGATTAGGTCCAGAGGGTGGATGCTGCTAGTAAATTGTCCCAAATGGTATGCACCAGAGTATCCGTAAAGCCAATGGAGATAGTGGTATTGGGTGTCCAGATAGGTTTAAAAGCTCAACGCGTTTCGCTGGTTTATATAGTCCAGCTTCCTCAGGAGCAAGTGAGATAGTGGCTATAGTGGAGCCCTTTTATACCAGATATAAGTGGCAATAATTGATTACACATGAATGAATCACATAAAATCATATGCATAAGCCTTTTGGAAAATTCATATAATACTATATATATTGGAATATCCACTGGTCCCATATACTTAATATACCAAGAAATATTAAAAACGATTCTTTATTAAGTAAATATGTACTTTTAAAGTGCATACCTGTTTCTATAATATCCCGATCATGTGATTATCTATATCACGTGATCGGCGTCTGTATCCAATGGAGGTATTATACAGTAAAAAGGGAAAAGGGGGTATGATCAAAGGCGCCCAAAATTAACAAAAAACGAAAATAGGGAAATTAAGAGGGAGTGTCAACTTTAGAAAATAATTTAAACAATTTAAATAATTTAAACAATACTTGTGGATTCTTCAGGCGAATCTCGCTCAATCGTCTGTCTATGGTGAAAATCCTCAATGGATATGTAAAACAAAAGCAATAAAACAAAACCAATGTGTAGTAGATTTAAAAGAAAAAGTCTGTATGAAAGATGGTGTCCAGAAAATGAAGCCCTGGTGGGTAGGGGACTTGATAGCAGAAAGGACAGAATCTCGCCACCAATTCTTTCAGGATTAAGGACGTACCAAAACTCACATTAGAAGAGATGGGAAAAAGCACATAAAGGTATCTTTTTCTGGTCGTTAAAAGGTACTGCGTACCTTACTCACATGTACAACAGATGTTTTCCTCATATAACGGTATCTTTAAAAATGGTCCAGCGAATTCAATTTCAATAAAAGAGTTTTTTAATTTGACAAAAAGCCAATTGAAAATAAAATACAATAAGCCAATACACCTTGAAAAAGACCTTATGGTTGAAACGGCGTTGGTGCATGCTGAGAGTGGACTTTCTCCTTTTATCCACATAAGCCTGATTATCTTCAACCATTTGTGAGGTACACGGGGGGGTTCACTTACAGAGGGGATTCCGGACTACCCTCTTGTATTGGAGTTTATTAACATCTTCTCCCCACACCTCCTGGTGTCACCACACAAGCAAGGTTTTTTGTATTGGCTTATTGTATTTTATTTTCAATTGGCTTTTTGTCAAATTAAAACTCTTTTATTGAAATTGAATTCGCTGGACCATTTTTAAAGATACCGTTATATGAGGAAAACATCTGTTGTACATGTGAGTAAGGTACGCAGTACCTTTTAACGACCAGAAAAAGATACCTTTATGTGCTTTTTCCCATCTCTTCTAATGTGAGTTTTGGTACGTCCTTAATCCTGAAAGAATTGGTGGCGAGATTCTGTCCTTTCTGCTATCAAGTCCCCTACCCACCAGGGCTTCATTTTCTGGACACCATCTTTCATACAGACTTTTTCTTTTAAATCTACTACACATTGGTTTTGTTTTATTGCTTTTGTTTTACATATCCATTGAGGATTTTCACCATAGACAGACGATTGAGCGAGATTCGCCTGAAGAATCCACAAGTATTGTTTAAATTATTTAAATTGTTTAAATTATTTTCTAAAGTTGACACTCCCTCTTAATTTCCCTATTTTCGTTTTTTGTTAATTTTGGGCGCCTTTGATCATACCCCCTTTTCCCTTTTTACTGTATTGCATTCTCACCTGTGTTTGGGCAGGTATAGGGGTTTGATTGGGCAGACCTTTGTGCGCCAGAGTTCACTATCCTTTTCTTCTCCATATCAATGGAGGTATTATGTTCGGGTCATGTGATATAACACATGACCATAATAGAGTTGGTTACTTAGTAACCAGTCCGGAAGTGTTAGGGTAAAGCTTGTGACGTTTATGTAGCGTCCCATGATCGGGACGCTACATAATATTATAGAAACAGGTATGCACTTTAAAAGTACATATTTACTTAATAAAGAATCGTTTTTAATATTTCTTGGTATATTAAGTATATATGACCAGTGGATATTCCAATATATATAGTATTATATGAATTTTCCAAAAGGCTTATGCATATGATTTTATGTGATTCATTCATGTGTAATCAATTATTGCCACTTATATCTGGTATAAAAGGGCTCCACTATAGCCACTATCTCACTTGCTCCTGAGGAAGCTGGACTATATAAACCAGTGAAACGCGTTGAGCTTTTAAACCTATCTGGACACCCAATACCACTATCTCCACTGGCTTTACGGATACTCTGGTGCATACCATTTGGGACAATTTACTAGCAGCATCCACCCTCTGGACCTAATCCTCCATGCTAAAGAGGACAATCTGATCCAGTTACACATCAGGTGGACATTATCTGCTCTCAGGATCACGGGTAAATACCTCACATCTGCAAATTATCGGCTTTATGCAAAAATAACCGATTAGTGATGGACATCTCCAAGTGATTCCAGTCCCCTTGAGTACTACAAATAGCCAAATGTGGATATATAAACAATTAAGATATTGTGGCAAAATTTATTGAGTATTTTTATTCACCTTTTATTATTTTTTATTTTATAGGATTATACATGTGAAATAAATATGTCTTTTTAATTATAAGCCTTTTGGAACATAGATTGTTTTTTATATTTATAAGCATGATCAGCCAGCGCTGGTAATCTCTCTTTTTGTTCTGTTTGCATTCCACAAGAAAGGTGGGCTCTTCTTGGGCGGCTGCCCGAGGGGTCTCGGCATTACAGCTTTGCCGAGCTGCTACTTGGTTGGGTTCAAACACATTTGCAAAGTTCTACAAGTTTGATACCCTGGCTGAGGAGGACCTTGAGTTTGCCCATTCGGTGCTGCAGAGTCATCCGCACTCTCCCGCCCGTTTGGGAGCTTTGGTATAATCCCCATGGTCCTTACGGAGTCCCCAGCATCCACTAGGACGTTAGAGAAAATAAGATTTTACTCACCGGTAAATCTATATCTCGTAGTCCGTAGTGGATGCTGGGCGCCCGTCCCAAGTGCGGACTTTCTGCAATACGTGTATATAGTTATTGCTTAACTAAAGGGTTATGTTATGTGGCATCAGTTGAGTGATGCTTGTTTGTTGTTCATACTGTTAACTGGGTAAGTTTATCACGAGTTATACGGTGTGATTGGTGTGGCTGGTATGAGTCTTACCCCGGATTCCAAAATCCTTTCCTTGTAATGTCAGCTCTTCCGGGCACAGTTTCCTTAACTGAGGTCTGGAGGAGGGGCATAGAGGGAGGAGCCAGTGCACACCAGGTAGTACTAAATCTTTCTTTAGAGTGCCCAGTCTCCTGCGGAGCCCGTCTATTCCCCATGGTCCTTACGGAGTCCCCAGCATCCACTACAGACTACGAGAAATAGATTTACCGGTGAGTAAAATCTTATTTTTTGTTTCCTTGCTCTTTACCCATCACACTTTTAGTAATGAGTCAGATTTGGTTGGAAGCCTGGATGAAATCTACCACACAGGAACCTTTGTACAGATACATGAGATGCAGGACATGGATGACAAGCTGCGTATGATCGTCATGGGTCACCGGAGGTACTGTGAGAAAGTTGGTGCAGTCAATTGCCTTTGTAATGACAATTAGGTATTAAAGTACAGGGTAAACGGATTGTTCGCTTCGACCAGGGGCATCTTAACCAAGGCCTGAGGGCCTAATCTGACAACCCTCCTATCCGTACTTCCTATTAGGAGATATCTGTGCATAATGAAGATTACAACTGGTCACTTTTTTTCCACTGGGGCATAAAGTGAATTATGGGAATTACACTGACATAATGTGAACTGTGGTACAATCTTAATCTTTTTTTCTTTTTTGTTGTGATGAAAATCTTTTCCTTATGAACAAAATGTTTTGGCCCTCCATAAAGATTAATGGATTTATTTTTTAATATGACACTCCCAAAAAAAAAAGGTTGGATACCACTGACTTCAGCTGGGTACACGCAGGCTGATATATCGGTCGTTTAATTTAACGGCCGATATATTGCTGGTCCATCGGCCAGTGTGGACTAGCGATATGTCTGCAAACGACTTCGTTCACAGGTATATCGCGTCTGCTGTACAGCACAGACTACATTAAATGCACATTTTCTGTCTGTCTAATGTTTTAAATGAGGACCCTATGTGTTACCTCTGTAGCTGTGATCCAAATTGTGCAATTATTTTGGAGACTGCCAATGCTGCTATAAGTGTAAGATCAGGCATGTCCAAACTGCGGCCCTCCAGCTGTTGAGAAACTACACATCCCAGCATGCCCTGACACAGCTTTAGCATTCTCTGACAGCAAAACTGTGTCAGGGCATGCTGGGATATGTAGTTTCACAACAGCTGGAGGGCCGCAGTTTGGACATGCCTGTGTAAGATGATACACTTGCTTGAAAGTTAGTAAATATATTTTGAAAGGATGATGATCAGAAATGTGTAAGAATTACATCACATAATAAAAGCTCATAGACAGTACTAAATATCATAAAGAGCTTAATTCTTTCTTATGTTGTGCAATTTAGGATCCGCATCAACAAGCAGCTTGAGGTTGAAAGTGACGAAAGTAAAAGTGAGGAGAAAGTAGAAGGGAAAAAGAGGAGAAGAAATATAGCAGCCCGACACATTAATGAAGTGGGGAAAAAAAAGGAAGAAGTGGTCAATTCAACCCCAACCCCTGAAGTTCTCATGGTCGAAGTGGACAATGTGTCTCATGAAGAATTCCAAATAACTGAGGAGGTTAAAGTAAGAGCAAGTTCATTGTCTGTGGGGTTTTCCTCTTTTCCTTTGACCCACTTTGGGTACTTTGTGGCTCTAAAACTGTTACAGGACTGCCATGTCGTTTTTTATGAATTGATTTCATTATTTTGGATCGTGCAGTGGGTGAGGAACTTACGATTTGATAACCGTTTAAAAATGAATTTGTTATTTTTCCCTTTAGGCTCTAACTGCTGAAATAGTAAAGACCATTCGGGATATTATTGCACTTAACCCTCTGTACAGGTATGTGTATCTTTCTGCAAGTTTATGTAGAATCTTCACTTTATTACGTTTCTTTTGTTAGTTTTTCTGGACAGTTGTTTTGTTTTTATTTATTTTTTCTAAAGTAATTGTTTCTTTTGCTTTTGTTACTAATGGAAGGGAGTCTGTAATGCAGATGATGCAGGCTGGACAGAGAGTGGTTGACAATCCTATTTATTTGAGTGACATGGGGGCCGCACTAACTGGAGCAGATTCCCAGGAGCTTCAGGATGTCTTAGAGGAAACAAATGTAAGTCACATAGATGGGTTCAGTGAAGTGACTTTGTGACTAGGAGTGTTTATTGCTAACATGGGATCATCTAAGCTGCGAGAAGTTAGCGTCATGCCTATGTTATGTACCGTTACTTCAGATAGCATTTGATTTATATAGTTAGCGGACAATCCCTGCAGTGACTTCTCTTCTTCTTTAACAGATCCCAAAGCGCCTGTACAAATCGCTGTCATTACTAAAGAAAGAATACGAACTCAGCAAGCTGCAGCAGCGTTTGGGTCGCGAGGTAATATTTTTTAAATGGTTCTCAAAGTTGGTGGAAAAAAAGGCAAAAGTCCATAAATTCCAATCACCTCTAATATGGTATAGCAGTGTTGGTCCAGAAGACTTAGAGCAAACCCCAGTGAGGCAGCTGGCAATATATTATTTTAGAACAAAACGCCCTCCATCCCTACTCCCTCAATAAATATCAGTCTGATTAATTTCTTAGATCAACCTCCCTTATAAACTTTAATTTGCTAGATATAATATTTATTGTTTAAAAAGAGATTAAATTCATAGTTAGATCCATGTAATGTACTGCCCAGTGTCCTTTGGTGCAGCATTCCATAGACTGGGTGGTCTTCTGTATGCCGAATGTCGGGATACCGGCGCACAGTATACCGGCGCCGGAATCCCGACACCCGGCATACCGACAACTATTCTCCCTCGTGGGGGTCCACGACCCCCCTGGAGGGAGAATAAAATAGTGTGGCGCGCCACCGCGCCCGCAGCGTGGCGAGCGCAGCGAGCCCACAAGGGGCTCCTTTGCGCTCGCCACGCTGTCGGTATGCCGGCGGTCGGGCTCCCGGCGCCGGTATGCTGGTCGCCGGGAGCCCGAGCGCTGGCATACCGTACTACACCCCCATAGACTGATTACCCTTACAGTGAAGAACCCCTTGCAGTGCTGATGGTGAAACCGTCTTTCTTCCAGACGCAGTGGATGTTCCCCTGCCACCTGCACAGTCCTAGGTATGAAGAGCTTGGTAGACAAATCATTGCATTGACCACGGATATATTTACACTTGATAGTTAGGTCACCTATAAGGCACTTTTTCCCATGTAAATATGTTCAGTCTTTCTGTATAATCTAAGCCCTTACTTAAGAAAGTTGACCTTCTGTCAAGTTCTAATATGTCCTTGTTGAAGCCTGTATCGCAGATGCAAGATGTGTTCTGATTAGTGATTATACACTGGTAAATCTAATTTCTCTGACGTCCTAGTGGATGCTGAGAACTCCGTAAGGACCATGGGGAATAGCGGCTCCGCAGGAGACTGGGCACAAAAAGTAAAAGCTTTAGACTAGCTGGTGTGCACTGGCTCCTCCCCCTATGACCCTCCTCCAAGCCTCAGTTAGATTTTTGTGCCCGAACGAGAAGGGTGCAAGCTAGGTGGCTCTCCTGAGCTGCTTAGAAGTAAAAGTTTAAATAGGTTTTTTATTTTCAGTGAGTCCTGCTGGCAACAGGCTCACTGCATCGTGGGACTAAGGGGAGAAGAAGCGAACTCACCTGACTGCAGAGTGGATTGGGCTTCTTGGCTACTGGACATTAGCTCCAGAGGGACGATCACAGGTTCAGCCTGGATGGGTCCCGGAGCCGCGCCGCCGGCCCCCTTACAGAGCCAGAAGAGCGAAGAGGTCCGGAGAAAGCGGCGGCAGAAGACGTTCCTGTCTTCAAATAAGGTAGCGCACAGCACTGCAGCTGTGCGCCATTGCTCTCAGCACACTTCACACTCCGGTCACTGAGGGTGCAGGGCGCTGGGGAGGAGCGCCCTGAGACGCAATAAAATCGATATAAAAACCTTATATGGCTAAAAAAATGCATCACATATAGCTCCTGGGCTATGTGGATGCATTTATCCCCTGCCAGTTTCCTTAAAAAAGCGGGAGAAAAGGCCGCCGTGAAGGGGGCGGAGCCTTTCTCCTCAGCACACAAGCGCCATTTTCTTTCACAGCTCCGCTGGAAGGACGGCTCCCTGACTCTCCCCTGCAGTCCTGCACTACAGAAACAGGGTAAAACAGAGAGGGGGGCACTATTGGCAGCTAATATATAAATACAGCAGCTATAACAGGGAGTAACACTTACTTATATAAGGTTATCCCTGTATATATATATATATATATATATATATATATAGCGCTCTGGTGTGTGCTGGCAAACTCTCCCTCTGTCTCCCCAAAGGGCTAGTGGGGTCCTGTCCTCTATCAGAGCATTCCCTGTGTGTGTGCTGGGTGTCGGTACGATTGTGTCGACATGTATGAGGAGGAAAATGATGTGGAAGCAGAGCAATTGCCTGTGTTAGTGATGTCACCCCCTAGGGAGTCGACACCTGACTGGATGGTAGTAATTAAAGAATTACGTGACAATGTCAGCACTTTGCAAAAAACTGTTGACGACATGAGACAGCCGACAAATCAATTAGTGCCTGTTCAGGCGTCTCAGACACCGTCAGGGGCGCTAAAACGCCCGTTACCTCAGATGGTCGACACATTGAACATTTCTGACACTACAAGTACCACAAAAAAGGGTATTATGTGGGGTGTGAAAAAACTACCAGTGGTTTTTCCTGAGTCAGATGAATTAAATGAGGTGTGTGATAAAGCGTGGGTTTCCCCCGATAAAAAACTGCTGATTTCTAATAAATTATTGGCACTATACCCTTTCCCGCCAGAGGTTAGGGCACGTTGGGAAACACCCCCTAGGGTGGATAAGGCGCTCACGCGCTTATCAAAACAAGTGGCGTTACCGTCTCCTGATACGGCCGCTCTCAAGGAACCAGCTGATAGAAGGCTGGAAAATATCTTAAAAGGTATATACACACATACCGGTGTTATACTGCGACCAGCGATCGCCTCAGCCTGGATGTGCAGCGCTGGAGTGGCTTGGTCGGATTCCCTGACTGAAAATATTGATACCCTGGATAGGGACAGTATATTATTAACTATAGAGCATTTAAAGGATGCATTACTATATATGCGAGATGCACAGAGGGATATTTGCACCCTGGCATCTAGAGTAAGTGCGATGTCCATTTCTGCCAGAAGAACGTTATGGACGCGACAGTGGTCAGGTGATGTGGATTCCAAACGGCATATGGAAGTATTGCCGTATAAAGGGGAGGAGTTATTTGGGGTCAGTCTATCGGACCTGGTGGCCACGGCAACGGCTGGAAAATCCACCTTTTTACCCCAGGTCACCTCTCAGCAGAAAAAGACACCGTCTTTTCAAACCCAGTCCTTTCGTCCCTATAAGGGCAAGAGGGAAAAAGGCCGCTCATTCCTGCCTCGGGGCAGAGGAAGGGGAAAAAGACTGCACCATGCAGCCTCTTCCCAAGAGCAGAAGCCCTCCCCCGCTTCTGCCAAGTCCTCAGCATGACGCTGGGGATCTGCAAGCAGACTCGGGCACGGTGGGGGGCCGTCTCAAGAATTTCAGCGCGCAGTGGGCTCACTCGCAAGTGGACCCCTGGATCCTGCAGGTAGTATCACAGGGGTACAAATTGGAATTCGAGACGTCTCCCCCTCGCCGGTTCCTGAAGTCTGCTCTACCAACGTCTCCCTCCGACAGGGAGGCAGTATTGGAAGCTATTCACAAGCTGTATTCCCAGCAGGTGATAATCAAGGTACCCCTCCTACAACAGGGACAGGGGTATTATTCCACGCTAGTTTGTGGTACCGAAGCCGGACAGCTCGGTGAGACCAATTTTAAATCTAAAATCTTTGAACACTTACATAAAAAGGTTCAAATTCAAGATGGAGTCACTCAGAGCAGTGATAGCGAACCTGGAAGAAGGGGACTATATGGTATCTCTAGACATCAAGGATGCTTATCTCCATGTCCCAATTTACCCTTCTCACCAAGGGTACCTCAGGTTTGTGATACAAAACTGTCATTATCAGTTTCAGACGCTGCCGTTTGGATTGTCCACGGCACCACGGGTCTTTACCAAGGTAATGGCCGAAATGATGATTCTTCTTCGAAGAAAAGGCGTATTAATTATCCCTTACTTGGACGATCTCCTGATAAGGGCAAGGTCCAGGGAACAGTTAGAGGTCGGAGTAGCACTATCTCAGGTAGTGCTACGTCAGCACGGGTGGATTCTAAATATCCCAAAATCACAGCTGATTCCAACAACACGACTACTGTTCCTAGGGATGATTCTGGACACAGTCCAGAAAAAGGTGTTTCTCCCGGAGGAGAAGGCCAGGGAGTTATCCGAGTTAGTCAGGAACCTCCTAAAACCAGGACAAGTGTCAGTGCACGAGAGTCCTGGGAAAAATGGTGTCTTCTTACGAAGCGATTCCATTCGGAAGATTCCATGCAAGAACTTTTCAGTGGGATCTGCTGGACAAATGGTCCGGATCGCATCTTCAGATGCATCAGCGGATAACCCTATCTCCAAGGACAAGGGTATCTCTCCTGTGGTGGTTACAGAAGGCTCATCTTCTCGAGGGCCGCAGATTCGGCATTCAGGATTGGATGCTGGTAACCACGGATGCCAGCCTGAGAGGCTGGGGAGCAGTCACACAGGGAAGAAATTTCCAGGGCTTGTGGTCAAGCATGGAAACGTCTCTTCACATAAATATCCTAGAGCTAAGGGCCATTTACAATGCCCTAAGTCAAGCAAGGCCTCTGCTTCAGGGTCGACTGGTATTGATCCAGTCGGACAACATCACGGCTGTCGCCCACGTAAACAGACAGGGCGGCACAAGAAGCAGGAGGGCAATGGCAGAAGCTGCAAGGATTCTCCGCTGGGCGGAAAATCATGTGATAGCACTGTCAGCAGTGTACATTCCGGGGTTGGACAACTGGGAAGCAGACTTCCTCAGCAGACACGACCTCCACCCGGGGGAGTGGGGACTTCATCCAGAAGTCTTCCAAGTGATTGTAAACCGTTGGGAAAAACCAAAGGTGGACATGATGGCGTCCCGTCTCAACAAGAAACTGGACAGATATTGCGCCAGGTCAAGGGACCCTCAGGCAATAGCGGTGGACGCTCTGGTAACTCCGTGGGTGTTCCAGTCGGTATATGTGTTCCCTCCTCTTCCTCTCATACCAAAAGTACTGAGAATCATAAGAAGGAGAGGAGTAAGAACGATACTCGTGGCTCCGGATTGGCCAAGAAGAACTTGGTACCCGGAACTGCAAGAGATGCTCACGGAGGACCCGTGGCCTCTACCTCTCAGGAAGGACCTGCTCCAGCAGGGACCTTGTCTGTTCCAAGACTTACCGCGGCTGCGTTTGACGGCATGGCGGTTGAACGCCGGATCCTGAAGGAAAAAGGCATTCCAGATGAAGTCATCCCTACCCTGATCAAGGCCAGGAAGGATGTAACTGCAAAACATTATCATCGCATTTGGTGAAAATATGTTGCGTGGTGTGAGGCCAAGAAGGCCCCTACGGAGGAATTTCAACTGGGTCGTTTCCTACATTTCCTGCAAGCAGGATTGTCTATGGGCCTAAAATTAGGATCCATTAAGGTTCAAATTTCGGCCCTGTCGATCATCTTCCAGAAAGAACTGGCTTCACTGCCTGAAGTTCAGACGTTTGTCAAAGGGGTACTGCATATACAGCCTCCTTTTGTGCCCCCAGTGGCACCTTGGGATCTCAATGTAGTTTTAGGGTTCCTAAAATCACATTGGTTTGAACCACTTGCCACAGTGGATTTGAAATATCTCACATGGAAAGTGGTAATGCTGTTGGCTCTGGCTTCAGCCAGGCGCGTATCAGAATTGGCGGCTTTATCCTATAAAAGCCCGTACCTGATATTTCATTCGGATAGGGCGGAATTGAGGACTCGTCCTCAATTTCTCCCTAAGGTGGTTTCAGCGTTTCACATGAATCAACCTATTGTGGTACCTGTGGCTACTAGGGACTTGGAGGACTCCAAGTTGCTGGACGTAGTCAGGGCCCTGAAAATATATGTTTCCAGGACGGCTGGAGTCAGAAAATCTGACTCGCTGTTTATACTGTATGCACCCAACAAGCTGGGTGCTCCTGCTTCTAAGCAGACGATTGCTCGTTGGATTTGTAGTACAATTCAACTTGCACATTCTGTGGCAGGCCTGCCACAGCCAAAATCTGTAAAAGCCCATTCCACAAGGAAGGTGGGCTCATCTTGGGCGGCTGCCCGAGGGGTCTCGGCTTTACAACTTTGCCGAGCAGCTACTTGGTCAGGGGCAAACACGTTTGCTAAGTTCTACAAATTTGATACCCTGGCTGAGGAGGACCTGGAGTTCTCTCATTCGGTGCTGCAGAGTCATCCGCACTCTCCCGCCCGTTTGGGAGCTTTGGTATAATCCCCATGGTCCTTACGGAGTTCCCAGCATCCACTAGGACGTCAGAGAAAATAAGAATTTACTTACCGATAATTCTATTTCTCATAGTCCGTAGTGGATGCTGGGCGCCCATCCCAAGTGCGGATTGTCTGCAATACTTGTATATAGTTACAAACAAATCGGGTTGTTTATTGTTGGAAGCCATCTTTTCAGAGGCTCCTACGGTTATCATACTGTTAACTGGGTTCAGATCACGAGTTGTACGGTGTGATTGGTGTGGCTGGTATGAGTCTTACCCGGGATTCAAGATCCTTCCTTATTATGTACGCTCGTCCGGGCACAGTATCTTAACTGAGGCTTGGAGGAGGGTCATAGGGGGAGGAGCCAGTGCACACCAGCTAGTCTAAAGCTTTTACTTTTTGTGCCCAGTCTCCTGCGGAGCCGCTATTCCCCATGGTCCTTACGGAGTTCCCAGCATCCACTACGGCCTATAAGAAATAGAATTATCGGTAAGTAAATTCTTATTTTTGCATCATGTGCACTTACTTTCCCGAAGTATTCTCCTACATATCATTAACTCCTTTCAAAATTTCTCTGGATGCAAATAAGTATAGTTATCAGACAGACATAGGTTGCTGCAGACTTACACACTAGCCCGATTCCGACACATTATTCACGTTATCTTCTAGTGTGTATGCACTATGTCACTGACTATGCGTACTCCAGAATATATCACCCCATCGGACTGCATGCAGGTCAGTCAAGCGGTATCACCAGCAATGGTCATGCTGCCAAATGCTGTTTTAATATGCTTCAATGTTTAACATTTAACTAGTAATATGCAGAGGTGTATATGATTCCCCCAATCTTAGAATTCTGAAATGTGTATCAATGCGTTATGTGGGACTTACCCCGATTTAAAAAAATAAAATAAAAACAAATAATCCAAATATATCTCCTGCACTTAAGAGTTACATTACATGTTAGTAAATTTCCATTAGAATTCCTTCAAATATTTTACTCAAAATGGTTACCTTTGTGATTCATAACTTCTTGGCTAGGATGTTTAAAGTAAAACTATTATGCCCGAAGCCATGTATGTAGTGTAGTTATAGATTGTAAACAATTTATTGGCAAGTAAAAGCCACTGTTTGACATTAGGTTTGTGTCTTGCAATCTGGATTATATAAATTAAATAGCTTGTGTTTTAACAATTTATTATGCCAACCATACTCTCTCATCTACAACAGGCCAGGAGGATGGTGCTCCTCCAACTGAGCAAGCACAGAATGACAACTTTTCAAACTTTTTCTGCAGAAATGCAGCGTTGTGTTTATGGATTTCATTAGAAAACTCTTCTAAAGATGTGTAGCTTCAGTTATCTTTAGTGCAATGTCAATATACGGGTACATTTACCAATGTAAAACTTAAGTATATGTGCTTACCACAGAGCTCATCAAATATTAGTTGTCTGTCCACTGCATACTGCATTAACCTGTCACCCATGCACCTCTAAAACGTTTCAACCACTACTGAGCCTAGCAGCCTTTTTTTCTTTTTTTTCTTTTTCTTTAAAATAGTCATTAGGGCTAAGGCCAGGTTTCTCCAAGTGTTTAGAATAACTTGTCAGTAGACTCTTATGGTGACTGCTATTGAGCTGTCTGTATAGGGAATGCATGTTTTAATATTTAAAATGGGTCTGGTGGTTTGCAGGTAGAGGAAAAGATCAAGCAGACACACAGGAAGTACCTGCTTCAAGAGCAGCTGAAGATCATAAAGAAGGAGCTCGGCCTTGAAAAAGAAGACAAGGAGGCAATTGAGGAAAAGTTCCGTGAGCGCCTAAAGGAGCTCACAGTCCCTAAGCATGTTATGGATGTTATTGAAGAAGAACTGGGCAAATTAGGACTACTTGACAACCATTCTTCTGAATTCAGGTAATGCACAAATCAGTGGTGCATTGTGGTATTTTTTTCTTTTGTTTTTGTTTCCACTATTATGTTTTTGGCATGTAGCTCTAAGTTATTTATTATTAAAGTTGCAGAGTAAAAGTGACCATACACGGTAAGATTTTTTTTTTTAAACAATGTGGGCGTTTCCGACCAGTCGGAACGACACATCGTTTAAAAAACCGTGTGTGAGTACGTAAACGATGCGATGTGCGGGTCATTCATTGCCTCATCTCTTGCTCCAACACCCCCTTCCACCGTCACTAATCGATGCCGGCTTCAGCAAGTGTGTGTACTTGCCGATGCAGACACCCCACCAGGTCCCGACGCTGGAGGACACATCATTCCCTGTGTGGGCACCTTTAACAGTAAACTTATTATATAGAAAGAAATTATTATTATAGTGTATTCTCTGGGAAAAGAGCAATGTCAAGTATAAATTCCATCAGTGGAACACAGGCTCCTCTAGGTGGGTTAAGCTCTACTTTTAGAATAGGTTTCGTCCGCTACTATATTAATACTCCCACAGTCAGGCTTCTTACGGTGCGCAGGAGTTTGTGTATATAGAATCTATATTTCGTCTTTACTTTATTTGAGACTCACGTTGGTTTAACCACTTAACTGACTATTTAGTTCGCCGAAAACCGCTTCAAAATTGTCGGGGGTTTTTTATGAGTGAATTAGGTGAAGCACATGACTTTAACCCTATCCCAAATGATTTTAGTTAAAAAAAGGAAAAAAAAATATTTATTTTTTGATTTTGTTTAAATATTTTCTCATCAAAACATCGATTGGGAACATCGCAACCGTCGGAACATCGCGACCATCGCGGCTTTTATTTTGAAAGCCGGGACAGCCTGCAGGTATACAGGGGGGGTCTGGGGTGACTTGGGAGGGTTCATTTACTCTCCCCAGCGGCTGCCATTGACTGCAGCCGCTGGTGGGGGGGATCCTGCCGTGCTGACCGATCAGCAGTGATCAGCAGCATGGCAGACACAGGGGGAGAGTGCAGGGAGGCAGAGGGACCTTCCGCTCCCTCTGACAGCAGCAGCGGAGGGAAGTTTCTCTTCCCTGCCGCTGCTAACACACTCTATCTGACTGGTCGCATCCTGTGCGACCAGGTCAGATAGAGCCCTTGCAGGCATGGTCGCATCTGATGCGACCATGCCAGGCAAGTGGTCAAACATCCATCATTCACTCATAATACAACTTCTACTCCTATTTTCTTTACTCATAGGCACTGAAATGCTTTACTCTGCTTGTTACTCAATGGCGGACAAGCCTTGCATCCTAGTATCACCCAGTGCACTATTGATTTTATGTGGTGTACACTATAGCTGTGGGTTATCCTTGCACATACTGTAAATGTTAGTGACTATCGTCACTATGAGTGTGCAGGGACAGGTTTGTTTGGGGACAGGGTGAGGGTGCGGGGACAGGTCTAGTAGGGTACATGGTGAGGGTGCGGGGACAGGACTGGTGGGGGACAGGTCTGGTAGGGGACAGGGTGAGAGAGTCTGGGCAAAAACACCCCCCGTCCCCCCCATGTTGTCCTCTCACAGAAAATTTCCACCTCCCCCTAATATTCACCTCACATTTCTACCCCCCCCCCCCCCATACAATAATCACCACATCACAGTACTTATCCATAGTCCACTTCACACACCGTGTCCTCCCCACAAGCAAAACCAGCAAACATTAAAGTTGCCTTCTAACAAACGTCCCCCGTCAGCCTGGCCTGACGTGACACCGCTAAGGAAGAGGGGAGTTAAGGGAGGCGGAACTGCTTGGTCACTACACAAAGCAGCCGGGGACGTGTGCCTCCCGACCGCAGCCATCCATGTATGTGAGGCTTTGGACGTACATGGATCTCTGACGTATTAGCCCGAGGGTGGACAAGATGGCTCCCCGACCTCCCCCTGGTCTATCCAGCCACTGCAATGGTAGGCCTGCTTTGCCGCAGAGCTGGGCAACAATGAACCCTAGCTGCATGGGGGAGGAGCCTCATGCTGGTGCTGGCCGTGTGCATCTGCCTGCAATAAAATAAAAACAGAGGTTGAATCCGCCACTGGCAGTATGTAAAGGTAATAGTAGGTGGCGACAGCGTAATATGATGTAATAGAAATGGTCAGACCTGCATCAGTTGTAATCTGACATCTAGCGAGTCAGTTTGATCGGAGTACGAACAAGGCATAATAGTGGGTGCCTGATAGATGGGCCATTGAACATTGCACAATCTACTATGCCACGTGTGTACCGGGAATATCTCATGGAAGACACAAGGTCAGCACAGTGGCTGATCACTGGTGCTTAATGATCCTGACCAGCGGTGTCTGACCAGGATTGTCCGTGATAACAAAAATTTGACCCTGGCTCAAATCACATCCACATTCAATGCAGGCGGTGCCAGAGGCATATCCAGCAGGTCAATACAGCATTTTTTAGCTTCCATGGGATGTGAGTAGAAGACCCGTCACTGTTATCCTTATGACACAGAACACATCACCTCACCTGGGCTTGTGACATCGCTGGCAACATGTGGTGTGATCTTTTGAGTCACATTTCCAGTTGTTGGCAAGCTGATGGCAAGGCTCGGGGTGGCATGGACCCCAGTTGTCAACAAGCTGGTGGTCTGTTTACATGGCGTTGTTTGGGTCTGCTGGACTGCCTGAATTTGTCATTGACTGGTAACTGCTGTGTTGCAGTGCTTGGTGACCATTTGCAGCCCTTCATGGACTTCATGTATCCCAACAATGATAGAATACTTCAGCTGGATAAGGCACCATTTCATCGGTCCCAAGTTGTCAAGACGTGGTGTGAGGAGAATACTTGAAATTTCCATTTATGGAACATGGTGTAGAGGTCCATTCATACCTAAGACTCTGTACCTACAAATATCAGTGAGCTGTGGGAAGCTATGCAGTCAACATGGGTCAACATCTCTCTAGAGGTCTTCCATTCACTTGTGGAAAGTGCCTGTCACGATCCATGCAGTTTCTCCTTCGTGCCTGGGGTGGCGCCCTCTGCTCTGGGTCTCAGCACTCTGCTCTGTAGCTGCAGCTTGGTAATTAGCTGTTACCACTGCTGTGAGCAGCACCAGAACTCACTATATAGGCCAGCCACACAGGCTCCCAGTTGCCAGTTCATCGTGTCAAGGTTGTCTCAGTTCTTGTTCCTGGTTATGCTAGTCTACTGCTAACATCATCCATAGTACTGCCGGACTCCCAACAGCTATCCTGTGTAGCTACCCTGCTACAGTGCAATCCCGTTATCCTGCTACATTGCATACTCTACTGCAGTGCTATCCTGTGATCCTGCTATAGTACAATCCCGTTATCCTGCTACATTGCACACTCTACTACAGTGCTATCCTGTGATCCTGCTATAGTGCAATCCCATTTTCTCTAACGTCCTAGTGGATGCTGGGGACTCCGTAAGGACCATGGGGAATAGCGGCTCCGCAGGAGACTGGGCACAAAAGTAAAAGCTTTAGACTACCTGGTGTGCACTGGCTCCTCCCCCTATGACCCTCCTCCAAGCCTCAGTTAGATTTTTGTGCCCGAACGAGAAGGGTGCATACTAAGGGGCTCTCCTGAGCTGCTTAGAGTAAAAGTTGAAAGTAGGTTTTTTATTTTTAGTGAGACCTGCTGGCAACAGGCTCACTGCACCGAGGGACTAAGGGGAGAAGAAGCGAACTCACCTGCATGCAGAGTGGATTGGGCTTCTTAGGCTACTGGACATTAGCTCCAGAGGGACGATCACAGGCCCAGCCATGGATGGGTCCCAGAGCCGCGCCGCCGGCCCCCTTACAGAGCCAGAAGACTGAAGAGGTCCGGAAAATCGGCGGCAGAAGACGTCCTGTCTTCAATAAGGTAGCGCACAGCACCGCAGCTGTGCGCCATTGCTCTCAGCACACTTCACACTCCGGTCACTGAGGGTGCAGGGCGCTGGGGGGGGCGCCCTGAGACGCAATAAAAATACCTTTTTTGGCAAAAAATACATCACATATAGCTCCTGGGCTATATGGATGCATTTAACCCCTGCCAATTTTTCCATAAAAAAGCGGGAGAAAGGCCGCCGAGAAGGGGGCGGAGCCTATCTCCTCAGCACACTGGCGCCATTTTTTCCTCACAGCTCCGTTGGAGGAAGGCTCCCTGACTCTCCCCTGCAGTCCTGCACTTCAGAAACAGGGTAAAACAAGAGAGGGGGGGCACTCATTTGGCATATAAATATATACACCAGCTATATCAGGGAAAAACACTTATATAAGGTTATCCCTGTATATATATATAGCGCTCTGGTGTGTGCTGGCAAACTCTCCCTCTGTCTCCCCAAAGGGCTAGTGGGGTCCTGTCCTCTATCAGAGCATTCCCTGTGTGTGTGCTGTGTGTCGGTACATTGTGTCGACATGTATGAGGAGGAAAATGGTGTGGAGGCGGAGCAATTGCCTGTGTTAGTGATGTCACCCCCTAGGGAGTCGACACCTGACTGGATGGTCTTATGGAAAGAATTACGTGATAGTGTCGGCACTTTACAAAAGACTGTTGACGACATGAGACAGCCGGCAAATCAGTTAATACCTGTACAGGCGTCTCAAACACCGTCAGGGGCTATAAAACGCCCGTTACCTCAGGTCGATACAGACACGGACACTGACTCCAGTGTCGACGGTGAGGAAACAAACGTATTTTCCAGTAGGGCCACACGTTACATGATCACGGCAATGAAGGAGGTTTTGAACATTTCTGATACTACAAGTACCACAAAAAAGGGTATTATGTGGGGTGTGAAAAAACTACCCGTAGTTTTTCCTGAATCAGATGAATTAAATGAGGTGTGTGATGAAGCGTGGGTTTCCCCCGATAAAAAACTGCTAATTTCTAAAGAATTATTGGCATTATACCCTTTCCCGCCAGAGGTTAGGGCGCGTTGGGAAACACCCCCTAGGGTGGATAAGGCGCTCACACGCTTATCAAAACAAGTGGCGTTACCGTCTCCTGATACGGCCGCCCTCAAGGAACCAGCTGATAGGAAGCTGGAAAATATCCTAAAAAGTATATACACACATACTGGTATTATACTGCGACCAGCAATCGCTTCAGCCTGGATGTGCAGCGCTGGAGTGGCTTGGTCGGATTCCCTGACTGAAAATATTGATACCCTGGACAGGGACAATATATTATTGACTATAGAGCATTTAAAGGATGCATTTCTATATATGCGTGATGCACAGAGGGATATTTGCACTCTGGCATCAAGAGTAAGTGCGATGTCCATTTCTGCCAGAAGAGGGTTATGGACGCGACAGTGGTCAGGTGATGCGGATTCCAAACGGCATATGGAAGTATTGCCGTATAAAGGGGAGGAGTTATTTGGGGTCGGTCTATCAGACCTGGTGGCCACGGCAACGGCTGGGAAATCCACCTTTTTACCCCAGGTCACCTCTCAACAGAAAAAGATACCGTCTTTTCAGGCTCAGTCCTTTCGTCCCCATAAGGGCAAGCGGGCAAAAGGCCACTCATATCTGCCCCGGGGCAGAGGAAGGGGAAAAAGACTGCAGCAGACAGCCTCTTCCCACGAGCAGAAGCCCTCCCCCGCTTCTGCCAAGTCCTCAGCATGACGCTGGGGCCTTACAAGCGGACTCAGGCAAGGTGGGGGCCCGTCTCAAGAATTTCAGCGCGCAGTGGGCTCACTCGCATGTGGACCCCTGGATCCTGCAGGTAGTATCTCAGGGGTACAAATTGGAATTCGAGACGTCTCCCTTTCGCCGGTTCCTGAAGTCTGCTTTACCAACGTCTCCCCCCGACAGGGAGGCGGTATTGGAAGCCATTCACAAGCTGTATTCCCAGCAGGTGATAATCAAGGTACCCCTCCTACAACAGGGAAAGGGGTACTATTCCACACTATTTGTGGTACCGAAGCCGGACGGCTCGGTGAGACCAATTTTAAACCTAAAATCCTTGAACACTTACATACAAAGGTTCAAGTTCAAGATGGAGTCACTCAGAGCAGTGATAGCGAACCTGGAAGAAGGGGACTATATGGTGTCTCTGGACATCAAGGATGCTTACCTCCATGTCCCAATTTACCCTTCTCACCAAGGGTACCTCAGGTTTGTGGTACAGAACTGTCACTATCAGTTTCAGACGCTGCCGTTTGGATTGTCCACGGCACCCCGGGTCTTTACCAAGGTAATGGCCGAAATGATGATTCTTCTTCGAAGAAAAGGCGTCTTAATTATCCCTTACTTGGACGATCTCCTGATAAGGGCAAGGTCCAGAGAACAGTTAGAGGTCGGAGTAGCACTATCTCAAGTAGTACTACGACAGCACGGATGGATTCTAAATATTCCAAAATCGCAGCTGATTCCGACGACACGTCTGCTGTTCCTAGGGATGATTCTGGACACAGTACAGAAAAAGGTGTTTCTCCCGGAGGAGAAAGCCAGGGAGTTATCCGACCTAGTCAGGAACCTCCTAAGACCAGGCCAAGTGTCAGTGCATGCACAAGGGTCCTGGGAAAGATGGTGGCTTCTTACGAAGCGATTCCATTCGGCAGATTCCACGCAAGAACTTTTCAGTGGGATCTGCTGGACAAATGGTCCGGATCGCATCTTCAAATGCATCAGCGAATAACCCTGTCTCCAAGGACAAGGGTGTCTCTCCTGTGGTGGTTGCAGAGTGCTCATCTCCTAGAGGGCCGCAGATTCGGCATTCAGGATTGGGTCCTGGTGACCACGGATGCCAGCCTGAGAGGCTGGGGAGCAGTTACACAGGGAAAAAATTTCCAGGGCTTGTGGTCAAGCATGGAAACGTCACTTCACATAAATATCCTGGAACTAAGGGCCATTTACAATGCCCTAAGTCAGGCAAGGCCTCTGCTTCAGGGTCAGCCGGTGTTGATCCAGTCGGACAACATCACGGCAGTCGCCCACGTAAACAGACAGGGCGGCACAAGAAGCAGGAGGGCAATGACGGAAGTTGCAAGGATTCTTCGCTGGGCGGAAAATCATGTGATAGCACTGTCAGCAGTGTTCATTCCGGGAGTGGACAACTGGGAAGCAGACTTCCTCAGCAGACACGATCTTCACCCGGGCGAGTGGGGACTTCACCCAGAAGTCTTCCACATGATTGTGAACCGTTGGGAAAAACCAAAGGTGGACATGATGGCGTCCCGCCTCAACAAAAAACTGGACAGATATTGCGCCAGGTCAAGGGACCCTCAGGCAATAGCTGTGGACGCTCTGGTAACACCATGGGTGTACCAGTCAGTATATGTGTTCCCTCCTCTGCCTCTCATACCCAAGGTACTGAGAATCATAAGAAGGAGAGGTGTAAAGACTATACCCGTGGCTCCGGATTGGCCAAGAAGGACTTGGTACCCGGAAATTCAAGAGATGCTCACGGAGGACCTGTGGCCTCTACCTCTAAGAAAGGACCTGCTCCAGCAGGGACCATGTCTGTTCCAAGACTTACCGCGGCTGCGTTTGACGGCATGGCGGTTGAACGCCGGATTCTGAAGGAAAAAGGCATTCCAGATGAAGTCATCCCTACCCTGATCAAAGCCAGGAAGGATGTAACTGTGCAACATTATCACCGTATTTGGCGTAAATATGTTGCGTGGTGTGAGGCCAGGAAGGCCCCTACAGAGGAATTTCAACTGGGTCGATTCCTGCATTTCCTGCAAACAGGACTGTCTATGGGCCTCAAATTAGGGTCCATTAAGGTTCAAATTTCGGCCCTGTCAATATTCTTCCAAAAAGAACTAGCTTCAGTTCCTGAAGTTCAGACGTTTGTCAAGGGGGTACTGCATATACAGCCTCCTTTTGTGCCTCCAGTGGCACCTTGGGATCTCAATGTAGTTTTGGGATTCCTAAAATCACATTGGTTTGAACCACTCACCACTGTGGACTTAAAATATCTCACATGGAAAGTGGTAATGCTGTTAGCCCTGGCTTCAGCCAGGCGTGTGTCAGAATTGGCGGCTTTATCCTATAAAAGCCCTTACCTAATTTTTCATACGGACAGGGCAGAATTGAGGACTCGTCCTCAATTTCTCCCGAAGGTGGTTTCAGCATTTCACTTAAACCAGCCTATTGTGGTACCTGCGGCTACTAGGGACTTGGAGGATTCCAAGTTGCTGGACGTAGTCAGGGCCCTGAAAATATATGTTTCCAGGACGGCTGGAGTCAGAAAATCTGACTCGCTGTTTATCCTGTATGCACCCAACAAGCTGGGTGCTCCTGCTTCTAAGCAGACGATTGCTCGTTGGATTTGTAGTACAATTCAGCTTGCACATTCTGTGGCAGGCCTGCCACAGCCAAAATCTGTAAAAGCCCATTCCACACGGAAAGTGGGCTCATCTTGGGCGGCTGCCCGAGGGGTCTCGGCTTTACAACTTTGCCGAGCAGCTACTTGGTCAGGGGCAAATACGTTTGCAAAATTCTACAAATTTGATACCCTGGCTGAGGAGGACCTGGAGTTCTCTCATTCGGTGCTGCAGAGTCATCCGCACTCTCCCGCCCGTTTGGGAGCTTTGGTATAATACCCATGGTCCTTTCGGAGTCCCCAGCATCCACTAGGACGTTAGAGAAAATAAGAATTTACTTACCGATAATTCTATTTCTCATAGTCCGTAGTGGATGCTGGGCGCCCATCCCAAGTGCGGATTGTCTGCAATACTTGTACATAGTTATTGTTACAAAAATCGGGTTATTATTGTTGTGAGCCATCTTTTCAGAGGCTCCTCTGTTATCATGCTGTTAACTGGGTTCAGATCACAAGTTGTACGGTGTGATTGGTGTGGCTGGTATGAGTCTTACCCGGGATTCAAAATCCTTCCTTATTGTGTACGCTCGTCCGGGCACAGTATCCTAACTGAGGCTTGGAGGAGGGTCATAGGGGGAGGAGCCAGTGCACACCAGGTAGTCTAAAGCTTTTACTTTTGTGCCCAGTCTCCTGCGGAGCCGCTATTCCCCATGGTCCTTACGGAGTCCCCAGCATCCACTACGGACTATGAGAAATAGAATTATCGGTAAGTAAATTCTTATTATCCTGCTACATTGCATACTCTACTACAGTGCTATCCTGTGATCCTGCTATAGTGCAATCCTGTTATCCTGCTACTGTGCTAACCTTCTACAGTGCAATCCTGCAACCCTGCATTCTCTGCTAAAGTGCATCCTGCTACGGTGCTAATTCTGCTACAGAACGATCCTATTACAGTGTCTATACGGTCTACAGTGTTACAAGTGCCTTCACAGTCCACAGCGTCTCAAGTGTTTCCACAGTCTACAGCGTTTCAATGTCTTCAGTCTTTAGCGTCTCAAGTGTGATCAGACTTCAGTGTGTCCGTGTAATCACAGTCTCCTGGCGTCCCCGTGTACCCACAGTTTCCAGCGCCTCTGTGTGCCCTCAGTCCCCAGCACCACAAGTGAGTTTCCAATCCCAGCATCACAAGTGTGGTCCCAAGTATCCAGCACTGCCAAGTACTTCCCAGACTCCCAGCATTGCAAGTACAATTTCAGTTCTCCCTTTCATTTTGAGTTCTCAAATCATTCCTGGTTTTCACTTATTATTTACAGTTGTATACTGCTTTACCCTGTATAAATAAACCTGCTATTGTACCGAGAACATCAGTCCCTGTGAATATGTTCCTACAGAGGAAATTCCAAACGGATTCTGACAGTGCCATGTTGAGTTACTGCGCTTCCCGAGGCTAAAGGGGGTCCTACATGATACTAGGCACCTATCCCAATACTTTTGGCACTTCAGTGTAGTATGTCTGCTCTGATTTGTTACTGCCTTGCTGTGTTTAAACTGACTGTGCCTCTAATGTAAGTTGTTTTGGGGTGGGGTGGGGGGGGTCTAGAAAAGGAGATCTATACTTTTAGGTTTCCTTACTGACTAATTATTCTTTAGTGCAATTTGTGCAACCCCAGATATTCTCTGCTTTGTTTAAATTTTTTTTAGTTCTGCTGAGAGATCCAATATGTATACTACTCAAGGATTGCCTTAGTTAAAAATACCAAGTAACAAATATGCACCTTTCTCTTACGTCCTAGAGGATGCTAGGGTCCACATTAGTACCATGGGGTATAGATGGGTCCACTAGGAGCCACTGCCACTTTAAGAGTTTGAGAGTGTGGTCTGGCTCCTCCCTCTATGCCCCTCCCACCAGACCCAGTTTAGAAAATGTGCCCGGAGGAGCCAGTCACAGCTAGGGGAGCTCTACAGAGCTTCTTTAGTAAAAGTTTATTTCTCATACGTCCTAGAGGATGCTGGGGTCCACTTCATGACCATGGAGTATAGACGGTTCCGCAGGAGCCATGGGCACTCTTAAGACTTTTCAATGGGTGTGAACTGGCCCTCCTCCAGACCTCCGTTTTAGAAATGTGCCCAGGCAGACTGGATGCACTCGGAGGAGCTCTACTGAATTTCTCTTAAAAGACTTATGTTAGGTTTTTTATTTTCAGGGAGAACTGCTGGCAACAGACTCCCTGCTTCGTGGGACTGAGGGGGCAGAAGTAGGAACCAACTTCCTGAAGAGTTTCATGGCTCTGCTTCTGGCTGACAGCACACCATTAGCTCCTGAAGGGTACTGAACGCTAGCCGTGTCTAGATGCTTACTCCCACAGCACGCCGTCACCCCCCTCAAAGAGCCAGAAGTCAGAAGACGGGTGAATAGAAGAAGACAGATCTTCTATCAAGAAAAGTGACGGCTGAGGTACAGCGCGGCTGGCGGGAGCGCAGCGCGCCATTGCTGCCCACACACACAGGCACTGCAGGGTGCAGAGCGCAGGGGGGTGGGGGGGGGGGGGGGGAGAGGCGCCCTGGGCAGCAAAAAGACCTCTATAAACTGGCAAAAAGGGGGCAATAGATGCCCAGGCACAGCCCTACCCCCGCCAGTATATACAGTATATATATTATGAAAAGTTTCTGAGGTAAAAAGGGCGGAGCTTCTTCCTCAGGCAGTCAGCACACTGCTCAGTGCCATTTTCTCCTCAGGCTGCAGAGACATCGCTGGTCCTCCTTCACTTCTGACTACTAGTATCAGGGTGCAAAACGGGGGGGCACAAGCGAATTTGGTGCTTTACAAGTGTGTTTTACTGTGTAAAAAGCGCTGCATGTCAGTGGGCATTCTGTGTTCACAGGCATTAGATACTGGCGCTGGGGTTGTGAACTGGCTGCTCCTAAACTGTGTCCCTCTGACAGATTTTACTGTGGGTCTGTCCCCTATAAGTCCCAGTGTGTCTGTGTGTGTGTTGTACACATGTGTAAGACATGTCAGAGGCAGGGAGTACCTCCCTGGAGGAAACCATTTTAGGGAAACAGAAGTGTAATGTGGTGGCGCTGCCAAAACACAAAGAGCCTGCATGTGTGAAAGAAATACGTGATAGTATGCATCATATCAATAGGAGATTAGATAAGTCTGAATCTCATGCTGAGTACTGGAGAAAATCTGTGGAGGATGTGATTTTTCAGGGCTCTGTTCTTCCATCCGCAGGCGACCCCTCTGGGTCACATAAGAGACCATTTGCGAATATTGTGAATACGGATACCGACACGGACACTGATTCTTGTGTCGACGATAGTGACTCCAGAGAAATAGATCATAAATTGGCAAAAAAATATACAATATATGATTGTGGCTATAAAGGAAGTTCTGGAAGTCACGGAAGCCACTCCTGTACCTCAGGAGAAGGCTTATTTCTATAAAGAAAAGAAATCTAAGGTCACTTTCCCTCCTTCCCACGAGCTTAATACACTCTTTGAAGGGATGTGGGTGAATCCCGAAAAGAAATTTCATACTCCCAAGAGAATTCAAATGGCTTATCCTTTCCCGGTGGAGGACAGGAAAAAATGGGAGTCACCCCCTGTGTTAGACAGGGCACTGTCCAGGTTGACAAAGAAGGTAATTCTCCCTGCACCTGGCACGGCTTCACTAAAAGAGCCGGCAGACCGAAAGATGGAAACTACATTGAAATCCATTTATGTTGCCAATGGTACGCTGCTCAGGCCCACAATTGTTTGCGCGTGGGTGAGTCGCGCTATTGAAAAATGGTCAGAAAGCGTGTCATCAGAAATTGACACGATTGATAAAGATGAGATACTCCTTAAGTTAGGGAATATCAAAGACGCTGCCGCATACATGCTAGAAGCGATGAAAGATATTGGATTCTTGAGTTCACAAGCCGCTACCATGGCAGTAACGGCTTGGCGGGCATTGTGGATTCGCCAGTGGAACGCGGATGCAGATTCCAAAAGAAATATGGAGGCTCTCCCATATAAAGGTGAGGCCTTATTTGGCGATGGACTGGATGCGTTAGTCTCGGCGGATACCGCAGGTAAGTCGACATTTTTGCCCTCTGTGCCTGCACCAGCAAAAAAGACATATCACCCGCACATGCAGTCCTTTCGGCCCAATAAATAAAAAAAGCAAGAGGTTCCCCCTTCTTTACGGGTAGGGGAAAGGGAAAGAAGTCCACAGCAGCTTCAGGTTCCCAGGAGCAGAAGTCTACCCCTACTTCTGCCAAATCTTCAGCATGACGCTGGGGCTCCTTTGCGGGAGGCCGCTCGGGTGGGGCACATCTCAAACTGTTCAGCCAAGGTTGGATTCTGTCTGGCCTGGATCCCTGGGTGTTGCAAATAGTGTCCCAGGGATACAAGCTGTAGTTTCAAGACGTTCCCCCATGCCGATTTTTCAAATCGACCTTGCCAGCTTCTCTTCCAGAAAGGGAAGCAGTTACAGCGGCAATCCAAAAATTATGTCAGGATCAGGTCATAGTCCTGGTACCTTTGTCACAACAAGGGGAGGGGTTTTATTCAAGCCTTTTTGTAGTTCCGAAGCCGGACTGCTCGGTCAGACCGATCCTAAACCTGAAAAATCTGAATCTCTGCTTGAAACGATTCAAGTTCAAAATGGAATCACTGAGGGCAATGATTTCCAGTCTGGAGGAGGGGGACTACATGGTGTCTGTAGACATAAAAGATGCTTACCTGCATGTTCCCATTTATCCTCCTCACCAGGCTTATCTGAGATTCGCGGTTCAGGATTGCCATTACCAATTCCAGACGTTACCTTTCGGTCCCTCCACGGCGCCGAGGGTATTCACCAAGGTGATGGCGGAGATGATGGTTCTCCTGCGTCAAAAAGGAGTCAATATAATTCCTTATCTAGACGATCTCCTGATAAAGGCGAGATCCAGGGAGCAGTTGTTACAAAACATCACACTCTCCCTGTTAATACTCCAACAACACGGTTGTTTGGAACGGACGACAAGATTGTCTTTTCTCGGGATGATTCTGGACACAGAAGTTCAGAGAGTATTTCTTCCGGTGGAAAAGGCTCTGGAAATCCAGAAAATGGTAAAACAGATATTGAAACCATCGAGTGTGTCGATCCATCAGTGCATTCGGTTGTTGGGGAAGATGGTGGCGGCCTACTAGGCCATACAGTTTGGCAGGTTCCATGCCAGGGTATTCCAGTGGGACCTGTTGGACAAGTGGTCGGGATCCCACCTACACATGCGCCGGAAGATAATCCTGTCGTCAAAAGCCAGGATTTCGCTCCTGTGGTGGCTACACAGTTCTCACCTACTAGAGGGACGCAGGTTCGGGATTCAGGACTTGCTCCTGGTAACCACGGATGCAAGTCTCCGAGGCTGGGGAGCTGTCACTCAGGGAGAAAGCTTCCAGGGAAAATGGTCAAGTCAGGAAGCCTGCCTTCACATAAAAGTGCTGGAATTGAGAGCCATTTACAACTGCATTCAACAAGCGGTACATCTTCTTCAAGATCATCCCGTGCAGATCCAGTCGGACAATGTAACCGCAGTCGTGTACATAAACAGGCAGGGCGGAACGAAAAGCAGAGCGGCAATGGCAGAGGTGACGAAGATCCTCCTCTGGGCAGAAAGACATGTAAAGGCTCTGTCGGCAATTTTCTTTCCGGGAGTAGACAACTGGGAAGCAGACTTCCTCAGCAGACACGATCTCCATCCAGGAGAGTGGGGCCTACACCAAGAAGTCTTCGCAGAGGTGACAAGTCTTTGGGGAGTTCCTCAAGTAGACATGATGGCATCTCGTCTCAACAAGAAGCTTCAGAAATATTGTTCCAGATCGAGAGACCCTAAAGCAATAGCAGTGGATGCGCTGGTGGCCCAGTGGGTGTTCCGGTCGGTGTATGTCTTCCCTCAACTTCCGCTGATCCCAAAAGTGCTCAGGATCATAAGAAGAACAAGAGTTTGAGCAATCTTCATAGCCCCAGACTGGCAAACGAGGGCTTGGTACCCAGATCTTCAGGAGTTGCTCATAGAAGATCCTCGGCCTCTTCCTCTTCGCGAGGACCTGCTGCAGCAGGGGCCGTGCGTGTATCGAGACTTACCGCGGCTACGTTTGACGGCATGGCTGTTGAGCGCCGGATCCTAGCCCGAAAGGGTGTTCCCAAGGAAGTCATCCCCACCCTTATTCAGGCCAGGAAAGGAGTAACGTCGAAACATTTCCACCGTATTTGGAGAAAATATGTTCCTTGGTGTGAATCCAAGATGGTTCCTACGGAAGAGTTTGAGTTGGGACATTTTTCCATTTTCTGCAGGCTGGTGTGGAGGCGGGCCTACGATTGGGATCAGTGAAGGTCCAGATTTCGGCCTTGTCAGTGTTCTTCCAAAAACAATTGGCCTCTCTTCCAGAGGTTCAGACCTTCGTGAAAGGGGTTCTGCACATCCAGCCTCCATTTGTGCCTCCAGTGGCACCATGGGACCTTAACGTGGTGTTGCAGTTCCTTCAATCAGATTGGTTTGAGCCTGTACAAGAGAGAGAGTTGAAGTTTCTCACTTGGAAAGTGGTGATACTTTTGGCATTGGCATTCACGCGGTGGGTGTCTGAATTGGGGGCCTTGTCTCACAAGAGCCCTTACCTGATCTTCCATGAAGATAGGGCAGAGTTGAGGACTCGTCAACATTTTCTTCCGAAGGTGGTTTCATCTTTCCACATAAACCAAACTATTGTGGTGCCAGTAGTTACTGACACGTTCACCGAGTCAAAATTTCTAGATATGGTTAGGGCTTTGAAGATTTATGTCGCTAGAACAGTTCGAATATGGAAAACAGAGTCTTTGTTTGTCCTGTATGCTCCCAACAAGATTGGGTGTCCTGCTTCCAAGCAGACTATTGCGCGTTGGATCAGAAGTACGATTCAGCACGCTCATACTACGGCTGGATTGCCGTTACCGACGTCGGTGAAGGCCCATTCCACTAGGAAGGTTGGCTCATCCTGGGCGGCTGCCCGGGGGGTCTCGGCATTGCAACTTTGCCGAGCAGCTACTTGGTCGGGGTCAGGCACATTTGCTATATTCTACAAGTTTGACACCTTGGCCGATGAAGACCTCAAGTACGGTCAATCGGTGCTGCAGGGTCATCCACACTCTCCTTCCCGTACTGGAGCTTTGGTATAAACCCCATGGTCATGAAGTGGACCTCAGCATCCTCTAGGAAGTATGAGAAAACAGGATTTTGATACCTACCGGTAAATCCTTTTCTCCTAGTCCATAGAGGATGCTGGGCGCCCGTCCCGTGCGTACTTTACCTGCAGTTTTGTTGTTAGAGTTACACAAGTTGTGTTATATTAGTTTCAGCATGTTGCTGTAATTGGTTCATGCCTGTTGGCGTGTGTTCTGTTGACTGTCATGTGCGGCATGGTTGAGGTGTGAGCTGGTATGTATCTCACCACTAGTTTAAAGTAAATCCTTTCCTCGAAATGTCTGTCTCCCTAGGCACAGTTCCTATAACTGAGGTCTGGAGGAGGGGCATAGAGGGAGGAGCCAGTTCACACCCATTGAAAAGTCTTAAGAGTGCCCATGGCTCCTGCGGAACCGTCTATACCCCATGGTCATGAAGTGGACCACATCATCCTCTACGGACTGGGAGAAAAGGATTTACCGGTATTTATCAAAATCCTGTTTTTAGAGTTTATTATTTTACAGGGAGGCTGCTGACAACAGCCTCCCTGCTTCGAGGGACTAAGGGGGGGGGGGGTAGTGTCCACCCTGCGGGGTCTGTGCCACTATCTCCGCTGACAGGACACTGAGCTCCTGAGGGGATCGAACGTTCCCCGCCACAGGGGATCGCTCACCCCGGCAGCATGCCACCACCCCCTTACAGAGCCAGAAGATCAGAAGAGGCGAGATATGGCGGCACAAGGGTAGGTGCTCCGGGAAGGCTCAGCGGCACAGTGTTGGTGCTTTGAAGGGCGTCCAGAGCCAGCGTCTAAATACCCTACACTGGTCACAGACTCTAACCGGAGACTGAATCCCCAGGCTAGCGTCACAATCCTCTGTACTCAGACGCTCACAGGGGACGGAATCCGCCGCCTTGCGACGGAGTCCTCAGGCCAGTATAAAGAATTTTTGCGGGAAGACACGCCATCTTCAAGAGCGGAGCTGCTCCTCAGAGCGAACCCAATAGCGTTCAGCGCCATTTTCCTGCTTGCAGTTCCTGTACACAGACGCTGACAGAGCTGTCCCTCCAAGCAACTCCAGCTATCCTGTGCGGTACTAGGGGGTTGTAGAAGGGGAGGGGGGGGGGTGAATTAGATCTGTGTAACTATTACAGTACACAGTGAGTGCTGATAAGGGGTGTCCTTTATATATAACAGCGCTGTGTGGGGGTTGGCTCTGAACTCTGTGTCTCTCTTGCCATTCTCTGGGGGGAAACTCTGTCTAACCTACCCTGTGTGTGTGTGGAGTGTTTGGGGTCTCCAGTTAGCTATGTCCAGGGACTCTGTGTCATATGCAGCTGAGGACATGTCCTCTCAGGATGATCTCATTCCATGTAATCGGGACTGCACTGTTGTAGCGCAGATACCAGCAAGGGAGCCTGAGTGGTTATCCTCTATCAAAACTATGATTTCTCAGATTTCTGCTAGGGTTGCTCAGAATGAATCTGCAACTCAGGTTTTACAGAATTCTGTGGCAGTTTGGTCTGGTTCTGTTACCTCAGACCCCCCTTCCCCCTCTGTGGGTTCCCACAAACATGCTCATGCCCAGATCATGCAAGACGACACGGATACCGACTCTGACACGGCAGACGGTGATGGGGACGTGCTCAGGGGGGCCGCTTCTGTTACAAAAGGGGTGCAGTTGATGATAGAGGCTATTAGAGATGTGTTGAATATTATTTACACAACACCTGAACAGGTTGAGGAGGCTTACTTCATTGACAATAAGAAAACCTCGCTAACCTTCCCTGCGTCCAAAGAATTAAATGCTATTTTTGAAAAAGCATGGGAAAATCCAGAGAAAAAATTCCAGATCCCTAGGAAGGCTCTGGTTGCTTTCCCCTTCCCTGAGGAGGCTAGAAAGAAATGGGAAAACCCACCCATAGTGGACGCGTCTTTATCCAGACTCTCAAAAAAGGTGGTTTTACCTGTCCCAGGATCTACCGCCTTGAAGGAGCCGGCTGATCGCAAAATTGTTCCTACGCTCAAATCCATATACACTGCTTCAAGGGCGATACTCCATCCTACTATTGCATGTGCATGGATTTCCAAAGCTATAGTAAAGTGGTCAGGCACGTTACTTGAGGATTTGGATACGTTAGATAACAGTGACATTGAATTGTTTATCCGTAACATTCAGGATTCTGCAGGTTTTATGGTGGAATCCATGAAAGACCTGGGTTCAATGGCTGCAGGAATTTCTTCCATGTGTGTCTCAGCTCGTCGAGGACTGTGGCTGCGCCAGTGGTCTGCCGACGCGGAATCCAGGAGAGGTGTGGAGACCCTACCCTACACAGGTCAGGCTCTCTTTGGTGAAGCATTGGATGGCTGGATCTCCACGGCTACAGCGGGTAAGTCCCCTTTTCTTCCCTCAGCAGCTCCTGCTACGAAGAAACATTTTTCTTCACCTGCATCTCAGTCCTTTCGGGTTACTAAACCGAGAAAGGCCAAACCGGCCAACACCTTCTTTATAGGGGGCCGACCAAAATCCAAGAAACCTGCGGTGGGTTCCCAGGAACAGAAGCCTGCTTCAGGTGCGCCAAAGTCCTTCGCATGACGGTGGACAGTGCAGCCTGGAGGTGGGGGCGAGACTCAGATATTTCACTCATGTCTGGGTGTTGACCGGCCTGGACCCCTGGGTACTAGATATTGTGTCCCAGGGGTACCGGCTGGAATTTCAAGATCTCCCTCCTCATCGGTTCTTCACATCAGGCTTGCCAGCTTTGCTGGCAGACAGGGCTACCCTACAGGGAGCCATCCAGAAGTTGGTGGAGGCACAGGTCATTGTACCAGTCCCTCCTCAAATGCAACACACAGGTTACTCTTCGAACCTTTTCGTGGTACCGAAACCGGATGGTTCAGTCAGGCCCATTCTGAACTTAAAATCACTAAACCCCTTTCTGAGTGAGTTCAAGTTCAAAATGGAGTCTCTAAGGGCGGTGATATCAGGTCTTGAAGAGGGGGAATTCCTGGTATTCCTGGATAACAAGGATGCGTACCTCCACATTCCGATTTGGCTGCCGCATCAAGCTCATCTCCGATTCGCACTGTTGGACTGTCATTTTTAGTTCCAGGCCCTACCATTCGGCCTCACCACAGCACCAAGGGTATTCACCAAGGTGAGGGCGGAAATTATGGTTCTCCTCCGCAGGCAGGGGGTGAACATAATTCCGTATCTGGACGATCTGTTGATGAAGGCAAGGAGAAGCTGTTACGGTCAATAGCTCTCACGACCCAGCTTCTCAGGGAACATGGTTGGATCCTGAATATCCCAAAATCACATTTGGAACCAACCAGGAGGTTGTCCTTTCTGGGAATGATCCTCGACACGGAAGGGCAGAGGGTGTTTCTTCCGGAGGAAAAAGTGTTGGTTATACAAACAATGGTCCGGGATGTCCTGAAGCCAGCCCAGGTGTTGGTTCATTAGTGCGTTCGCCTTCTGGGAAAGATGGTGGCCTCTACGAGGCCCTGCAGTACGGGAGGTTTCACGCTCGGTCCTTCCAACTGGATCTCCTAGACAAGTGGTCGGGATCCCATCTACACATGCACCAGAGAATATGTCTGTCACTCCTCTGGTGGCTGCAATTACCTCACCTTCTGGAGGGCCGCAGGTTCAGGATTCACGACTAGATCCTTCTAACCACGGATGCAAGTCTCAGGGGCTGGGGAGCAGTCACTCAAGGGGAAACCTTCCAAGGCAGGTGGTCAAGTCTGGAAGCCAGCCTGCCAATAAACATTCTGGAACTAAGAGCAATCTACAACAGTCTTCTCCAAGCGGCCCCTCTTCTGAGAAATCGTCCCATTCAAGTGCAGTCGGAGAATGTAACGACAGTGGCTTACATAAACCGACAAGGCGGAACGAAAAGCAGAGCTGCAATGTCGGAGGTAACAAGGATCATCCTCTGGGCAGAAAAACACGCGTTGGCGCTGTCGGCAATCTTCATTCCGGTAGTAGACATCTGGGAAGCAGACTTCCTCAGCAGACACGATCTCCATCCAGGGGAATGGGGCCTCCATCTGGAGGTGTTCAAGGAGGTAACATATCTTTGGGGTGTACCCCAGATCGTCATGATGGCCTCTCGTCTCAACAAGAAGCATGCTGGTATTGTTCCAGGTCGAGGGACCCACAAGCAGTGGCGGTGGACGCCCTGGTGACTCCGTGGTTGTTCCAGTCGGTGTATGTGTTTCCTCTACTCCCACTCATTCCAAGAGTTCTCAAACTCATAAGGAGAGCAAGAGTTCAGGCAATCCTCATCGCTCCGAACTGGCCAAGAAGGGCTTGGTACGCGGATCTTCTGGATCTACTGCTAGAAGAGCCGAGGCCTCTTCCTCTTCGGGAGGACCTGCTGCAGCAGGGGCCGTTCGCCTATCAAGACTTACCGCGGCTACGTTTGACGGCATGGAGGTTGAACACCAGATACTAGCTCGGAAGGGCATTCTGAACAAGGTTATTCCTACCCTGATACAGGCTAGAAAGGAGTACCGTCAAAACATTACCATCGTATTTGGCAAAAATATGTATCTTGATGTGAGTCCAAGAAGTTTCCTGCGGTGGAGTTTCAACTGGAACGTTTTCTCTTCTTGGATATGGGCCTGAGGATAGGATCCATAAAAGTCCAAATTTCATCCCTGTCCATTTTCTTCCAGAAACAGTTGGCTGCCCTCCCTGAGCTCAGACTTTTTTGGAAGGAGTTCTGCGCATCCAACCTCCCTTTGTACCGCCTACGGCGCCTTGGGATCTTAACGTGGTGGTCCTCCATTCGGACTGGTTTGAGCCTCTTAAGGAGGTTGAGGTCAAGTTTCTCACGTGGAAGGCTGTCACTTTGTTGGCCTTCGCTTCTGCTAGACGTGTGTCGGAGTTGGGGGCTTCGTCCTGTAAAAGCCCATACTTGATCTTCCATGAAGATAGAGCTGAGTTTCGGACACGTCATCAGTTTCTTCCGAAGGTTGTGTTGACATTTCATATCAATCGACCTATTGTGGTGCCAGTTGCGATTGACTCCTCAATTTCATCAAAGTCCTTAGATGTTGTAAGGTCTCTAAAAAAATCTATGTGATGAGGACTGCTCGTCACAGAAAATCGGACTCGCTGTATGATCCCAAGAAAATTGGGTGTCCTGCTTCTAAGCAGACGATCTCCCGTTGGATCAGGTTCTCTATCCATCATGCGTATTCTAAGGCAGGCTTGCCGTGTCCTACGTCTGTTAAGGCCCACTCTACTCGTAAGGTGGTTTCTTCCTGGGCGGCTGCCCGGGGTGTCTCGGCTTTACAACTTTGCTGAGCGGCTACTTGGTCTGGGTCGAACACGTTCGCAAAGTTCTACAAGTTCGATACTTTGGCCTCTGAGGACCTTAAGTTAGGTCAATCAGTTCTGCAGGAGCCTCCGTGCTCTCCCTCCCGTTCTGGGTGCTTTGGTACTTCCCCCATGGTACTAATGTGGACCCCAGCATCCTCTAGGACGTAAGAGAAAATAGTATTTTAATTACCTACCGGTAAATCCTTTTCTCGTAGTCTGTAGAGGATGCTGGGCGCCCACCCAGCGCTTCGTTATCCTGCAGTGGTTATTTAGTTCAGTACTGCTTAGTTCTTGGTTAGTACTGTTTTGTTACTTGGTAAGTAATTCTGTTCAGCCGTTGCTGATGTTTCAAGCTAGTCAGCTTGGGTTGCCTTGTGTGTGAGCTGGTGTGAATATCGCCACTATCTGTATAATCCTTCTCTCGAAGATGTCCGGCTCCTCGGGCACAGTTTCTGGACTGGGTCTGGTGGGAGGGGCATAGAGGGAGGAGCCAGCCCACACTCTCAAACTCTTAAAGTGCCAATGGCTCCTAGTGGACCCGTCTATACCCCACGGTACTAATGTGGACCCCAACATCCTCTACGGACTACGAGAAAAGGATGTGCCGGTAGGTAATTAAAATCCTATTTCTCTGACGTCCTAGTGGATGCTGGGGACTCCGTAAGGACCATGGGGAATAGACGGGCTCCGCAGGAGACTGGGCACACTATAAGAAAGATTTGGTACTACCTGGTGTGCACTGGCTCCTCCCTCTATGCCCCTCCTCCAGACCTCAGTTAGATTTCTGTGCCCGGCCGAGCTGGATGCACACTAGGGGCTCTCCTGAGCTCCTAGAAAGAAAGTATATGTTAGGTTTTTTATTTTACAGTGAGACCTGCTGGCAACAGGCTCACTGCAACGAGGGACTAAGGGGAGAAGAAGCGAACCTACCTGCTTGCAGCTAGCTTGGGCTTCTTAGGCTACTGGACACCATTAGCTCCAGAGGGATCGACCGCAGGACCCGTCCTTGGTGTTCGTTCCCGGAGCCGCGCCGCCGTCCCCCTTACAGAGCCAGAAGCAAGAAGATGGTCCGGAAAATCGGCGGCAGAAGACTTCAGTCTTCACCAAGGTAGCGCACAGCACTGCAGCTGTGCGCCATTGCTCCTCATACACACTTCACACTCCGGTCACTGAGGGTGCAGGGCACTGGGGGGGGGGCGCCCTGAGCAGCAATAAAATCACCTTGGCTGGCAAAATATCCACAATATATAGCCCCAGAGGCTATATATGTGGTAATTACCCCTGCCAGAATACAGAAAAAAGCGGGAGAAAAGTCAGCCGAAAAAGGGGCGGAGCCATCTCCCTCAGCACACTGGCGCCATTTCTCCCTCACAGTTCCGCTGGAAGGAAGCTCCCTGACTCTCCCCTGCAGTCTACACTACAGAAAAGGGTAAAAAAGAGAGGGGGGGCACAAATTTGAGGCGCAGTAAATATTATAGCAGCTATAGGGGACATAATTCAGTTAGTCCCTGCATTATATAGCGCTCTGGTGTGTGCTGGCATACTCTCTCTCTGTCTCCCCAAAGGGCTTTTGTGGGGTCCTGTCTCCTTTAAGAGCATTCCCTGTGTGTGTGCGCGGTGTGTCGGTACGGCTGTGTCGACATGTTTGATGAGGAGACTTTTATGTGGAGGCGGAGCAGATGCCTATAAATGTGATGTCACCCCCTGCGGGGCAGACACCTGAGTGGATGGACTTATGGAAGGAATTACGTGCAAGTGTCGACTCCTTACATAAAAAATTTGACGACATGCCAAATGCGGGACAGCCGGCTTCTCAGCTCGTGCCTGCCCAGGCAATTCAAAGGCCATCAGGGGCTCTAAAACGCCCACTACCTCAGATGGCAGACACAGATGTCGACACGGATACTGATACCAGTGTCTACGACGATGAGTCAAATTTAATGTCCACTAGGGCCATTCGTTGCATGATTGAGGCAGTGAAAGAGGTTTTACACATTTCTGATATAAACCCAGGTACCTCAAAAAAGGGTATTATGTTTGGGGAGAAAAAACTACCAATAGTTTTTCCCCCATCTGAAGAATTAAATGAAGTGTGTGAAGAAGCGTGGGCTTTCCCTGATAAAAAATTGGTGATTTCAAAAAAATTACTAATGGCGTTCCCTTTCTCGCCAGAGGATAGGTCACGTTGGGAAACTCCCCCTAGGGTGGATAAAGCGCTCACACGTTTGTCTAAAAAGGTGGCACTACCGTCTCCGGATACGGCCGCCCTAAAGGAACCTGCTGATAGAAAGCAGGAGGCTATCCTAAAGTCTATATATACACACACTGGTGTTATACTGAGACCAGCTATTGCTTCAGCGTGGATGTGCAGTGCTGCTGCTGCTTGGTCAGATTCCCTGTCGGAAAATATTGACACCCTGGACAGGGACACTATATTGCTAACCGTAGAGCATATAAAAGACTCAGTCTTGTACATGAGAGATGCACAGAGGGAGATCTGCCGGCTGGCATCTAGAATAAGTGCATTGTCCATTTCTGCTAGGAGAGGCTTATGGACTCGGCAGTGGACAGGGGATGCAGATTTTAAAAGGCACATGGAAGTTTTGCCTTATAAGGGTGAGGAGTTATTCGGGGATGGTCTCTCAGACCTTGTTTCCACAGCAACAGCTGGGAAGTCAGCATTTTTGCCCCATGTCCCCTCACAGCCTAAGAAAGCGCCGTATTATCGGGTACAGTCCTTTCGACTCCAGAAAAACAGGCGGGGAAAAGGCGAGTCCTTTCTGTCTAGAGGCAGAGGAAGGGGAAAAAAGCTGCACCATGCAGCAGGTTCCCAGGAACAAAAGTCCTCCCCCGCTTCTTCCAAATCCGCCGCATGACGGTGGGGCTCCACAGGCGGAGCCAGGTACGGTGGGGGGCCGCCTCAAAAATTTCAGCGATCAGTGGGTTCGCTCACGGGTGGATCCCTGGATCCTTCAAGTAGTATCTCAGGGGTACAAGCTGGAATTCGAGGCGCCTCCCCCCCGCCGTTTCCTCAAATCGGCCTTACCGACAACTCCCTCGGGCAGGGAGGCTGTACTAGAGGCAATTCACAAGCTGTATTCCCAGCAGGTGATAGTCAAAGTACCCCTACTTCAACAAGGACGGGGTTACTATTCCACACTGTTTGTGGTACCGAAACCGGACGGTTCGGTGAGACCCATTTTAAATTTGAAATCCTTGAACACATACATAAAAAGATTCAAGTTCGAGATGGAATCGCTCAGGGCGGTTATTGCAAGCCTGGACGAGGGGGATTACATGGTATCCCTGGACATCAAGGATGCTTACCTGCATGTCCCAATTTACCTTCCTCACCAGGAGTACCTCAGATTTGTGATACAGGATTGCCATTACCAATTCCAGACACTACCGTTTGGACTGTCCACGGCACCGAGGGTGTTTACCAAGGTAATGGCAGAAATGATGATACTCCTTCGAAAAAAGGGAGTTTTAATTATCCCGTACTTGGACGATCTCCTAATAAAGGCGAGGTCCAGGGAGCAGTTACTGGTCGGAGTAGCACTATCTCGGGAAGTGCTACAACAGCATGGCTGGATTCTAAACATTCCAAAGTCACAACTGGTTCCTTCCACACGCTTACTGTTCCTGGGGATGGTTCTGGACACAGAACAGAAAAAAGTGTTTCTCCCGCAGGAGAAAGCCAAGGAGCTGTCATCTCTAGTCAGAGACCTCCTAAAACCAAAACGGGTATCGGTGCATCACTGCACACGAGTCCTTGGAAAAATGGTGGCTTCGTACGAAGCAATTCCATTCGGCAGGTTCCATGCAAGGACCTTCCAGTGGGACCTCTTGGACAAGTGGTCGGGATCGCATCTTCAGATGCATCAACTGATAACCCTGTCTCCAAGGACCAGGGTGTCTCTACTGTGGTGGCTGCAGAGTGCTCATCTTCTAGAGGGCCGCAGATTCGGCATACAGGACTGGGTCCTTGTGACCACGGATGCCAGCCTTCGGGGCTGGGGCGCAGTCACACAGGGAAGAAATTTCCAGGGACTTTGGTCAAGTCAGGAGTCGTCCCTACACATAAACATTCTGGAACTGAGGGCAATTTACAATGCCCTAAGTCAGGCAAGGCCCCTGCTTCAAAACCAGCCGGTTCTGATCCAATCAGACAACATCACGGCAGTCGCCCATGTAGACCGACAGGGCGGCACAAGAAGCAGGGTGGCGATGGCAGAAGCCACAAGGATTCTCCGATGGGCGGAAAATCACGTACTAGCACTGTCAGCAGTGTTCATTCCGGGAGTGGACAACTGGGAAGCAGACTTCCTCAGCAGACACGACCTACACCCGGGAGAGTGGGGACTTCATCCAGAAGTCTTCCTACTGTTGGTAAACCGTTGGGAAAGGCCACAGGTGGACATGATGGCGTCCCGCCTCAACAAAAAGCTAAAGAGATATTGCGCCAGGTCAAGGGACCCTCAGGCGATAGCTGTGGACGCTCTAGTGACACCGTGGGTGTACCAGTCGGTTTATGTGTTCCCTCCTCTGCCTCTCATACCAAAGGTTCTGAGAATAATAAGAAGGCGAGGAGTAAGAACGATACTCGTGGTTCCGGATTGGCCAAGAAGAGCTTGGTACCCGGAACTTCAAGAAATGTTATCAGAGGACCCATGGCCTCTACCGCTCAGACAGGATCTGCTACAGCAGGGGCCCTGTCTGTTCCAAGACTTACCGCGGCTGCGTTTGACGGCATGGCGGTTGAATTCCGGATCCTAAAGGAAAAGGGCATTCCGGAGGAAGTCATTCCTACGCTGATAAAAGCCAGGAAAGAAGTTACCGCAAACCATTATCACCGCATTTGGCGAAAATATGTTGCGTGGTGTGAGGCCAGGAAGGCCCCTACAGAGGAATTTCAGCTGGGTCGTTTTCTGCACTTCCTACAGTCAGGAGTGACTATAAGCCTAAAATTGGGTTCCATTAAGGTCCAGATTTCGGCTCTGTCGATTTTCTTCCAGAAAGAACTGGCTTCACTGCCTGAAGTTCAGACTTTTGTAAAGGGAGTGCTTCATATTCAGCCCCCTTTTGTGCCTCCTGTGGCACCTTGGGATCTCAATGTGGTGTTGAGTTTCCTAAAATCACATTGGTTTGAACCACTTAAAACCGTGGATCTGAAATATCTCACGTGGAAAGTGGTCATGTTATTGGCCTTGGCTTCGGCCAGGCGTGTGTCAGAATTGGCGGCTTTGTCATGTAAAAGCCCTTATCTGATTTTCCATATGTATAGGGCAGAATTGAGGACTCGTCCCCAGTTTCTCCCTAAGGTGGTATCAGCTTTTCACTTGAACCAACCTATTGTGGTGCCTGCGGCTACTAGGGACTTGGAGGATTCCAAGTTACTGGACAAAGTCAGGGCCTTGAAAATTTATGTTTCCAGGACAGCTGGAGTCAGGAAAACTGACTCGCTTTTTATCCTGTATGCACCCAACAAAATAGGTGCTCCTGCTTCTAAGCAGACTATTGCTCGCTGGATTTGTAGCACAATTCAGCTGACGCATTCTGCGGCTGGATTGCCGCATCCTAAATCGGTGAAAGCCCATTCCACAAGGAAGGTGGGCTCATCTTGGGCGGCTGCCCGAGGGGTCTCGGCTTTACAACTTTGCCGAGCTGCAACTTGGTCAGGGGCAAACACGTTTGCTAAATTCTACAAATTTGATACCCTGGCTGAGGAGGACCTTGAGTTCTCTCATTCGGGGCTGCAGAGTCATCCGCACTCTCCCGCCCGTTTGGGAGCTTTGGTATAATCCCCATGGTCCTTACGGAGTCCCCAGCATCCACTAGGACGTCAGAGAAAATAAGAATTTACTCACCGGTAATTCTATTTCTCGTAATCCGTAGTGGATGCTGGGCGCCCATCCCAAGTGCGGATTGTCTGCAATACTTGTATATAGTTATTGCCTAACTAAAGGGTTATTGTTGAGCCATCTGTTGAGAGGCTCAGTTATGTTTCATACTGTTAACTGGGTTTAATATCACGAGTTATACGGTGTGATTGGTGTGGCTGGTATGAGTCTTACCCGGGATTCAAAATCCTTCCTTATTGTGTCAGCTCTTCCGGGCACAGTATCCTAACTGAGGTCTGGAGGAGGGGCATAGAGGGAGGAGCCAGTGCACACCAGGTAGTACCAAATCTTTCTTATAGTGTGCCCAGTCTCCTGCGGAGCCCGTCTATTCCCCATGGTCCTTACGGAGTCCCCAGCATCCACTACGGACTACGAGAAATAGAATTACCGGTGAGTAAATTCTTATTTTTTACATTCTGGAAGGAAAGGTTAAAAAAAATAAAAACAACCCAAATATCTTGTGTTTGGATATTTTTTGTACATACACAGTCAGCACGTGGTTAATATGCATCATGACCTAAAGGTACATTCATATTTAGATGAGCTGCTACTTACTGTAATACTGCTTCTCTACCTTCAGTGTTACAAGAAATTATCTAGATTGGCTAACATCCATCCCCTGGGGCAAGTACAGCCCAGAGAACTTGGATCTGCAGAGAGCTGAGGAGGTTTTGGAAGAAGACCACTATGGGATGGAAGATGTCAAGAAGAGAATACTTGTAAGTATTGTTACTTGTAAGTCCATAATAAAGCAAATATACTAATGAAAATGAATTGCCTATTTCAAGGTAATACTTCATCAGTAAACCAACTGCCAACGTTAGTTACCACATGCGCGTAAGATCTACCTTCATTTAATATCCTGTACATTTTTAATATTATAACAATCTTCAATAACCATGTTACACATTCTAAACATTATAGCAGATGGTGCTCTTTCTTATTTTATATGCAGATGTAGCCATGCTCCGCTTTGCCACAGTGCGCCCTAGTCACAGCAAAGCTGACGCGGCTAGTGTGCCTGCGACTATGACTCGTGTGCGTAAGCACGCACATGCCATAGGAATACATAGGGGTTGCGAATAGTCGCAGCCCAGCATATCTAGTTGCACACAGCTACATTTGTGTATATATAAAAATCACTTTTCCTTTACTCTGTGTTTAATGTGTACAAGTATCTTAACGTTTGATGTGATGCAAGTGAGAGAGATACAAGAAAGGGGTAGAGTGTGTGGGGTGTATTCCAGGATTCATTACAATCCCTACGTTTAAGCCCGTTATTACAGATCACATCCTGTATATTGTGAATTATTTTTTGGTACATCACTCCTGATTCATTGTCAAATCCCCATAGTGAGGGGACAAGAAAGAGAAACCAGTTATAACTGGGGTGAACACAACCCAACTTATAATATATGTAATACTTTATTACGGGTTTGAGGCTTCCCTGTATTAGTATTGTACAGTGAGGCTTAAATGCCCACATACATCAAAAAGTATGAATACATTTTAATTTTTGTCATATCGGGACTGATCGTCCTTTATTATTTGACGAGCGAAGTATAAAAAATAAAGGAAATGTGAAAAAAGATTGCAAAAAAAAAAAAAAGTGTGAATAAAGATTAAAAACAAATAGCAGATGTGTCCATTCCTTAAATTCTTATATGTGCTTTCTTATCTACACATTAATGAACCCGAAGGTTGGGGCTAAATGAGGTACTGTATCAGCACTGACTCAGTTAATATAATTTATAATTGCCCCATGGATAGAGTAAACTGTAAAATTATAAAACTGGTCTCTCACAGTGAGAAAATACTGCAATAAACTATTTCAATGATGATCCACAATATTAGTGACATATGTATCAAATTAGTTGCACTATAAGTTCAGTGCCACTGCCAGTCTGTCCAGTTATGTTAAAATGTTACAGTATAGAAACACTGTTACTGACTGACAACTGATAATGGATACATGTGAAAAAGCCTGAATAATGCTAATGTATAGGCATAAAATAGTATTACACTGCTGCAAGACAAACTAGAACAGATATCTGCAGCGATAAAGATAATATCATTCCAGCGGTAGTACACCTGCGTATAAACATCCGACAGTGTAACGGTGTATATATAACAGTACTAATAAATAGCGTACCTGCAGTCAGAGATTAATTGATGTGAGTGTATAATATAGTTGTGAACGCTAATGTAGCAATGATAATTTAAGACAAATTGTCAATCACACATCAGTGCATATATTGGGACATACAATACTGTGCCAACATAATTGTGGGTGATATATATCAATCAGTTTGTCAACTATACAAGTTGTATGGGGGCATGGCTACGATGGGGATGGAGTAGCACGTACTGTGCTGAGCTCTCCTGCCTGAATATCCTCCTACATATCCTGACGGCTCCCCCACCCGGGGTTAAGAGGTGCCCTGGACCTGCCTTACCGTTTGGTGGACCCATCGGAGTGTTTCTGGCCCTGCTCTGTTATCCTGCTTGTGTGCCTGGCCGGCGGGACGCGGTGTCCGTGGCTGCGGGGATCGGAGCGCTGCATCTGCGCGTTCTGTCGGGCTCCCGGGGAGAGATCTGCGGCGGTGAGCGCTCCCTGCCCTCCTCCCTCCTGTTGCCGCTCGGTCCCTCTGCCATGAGTGCGGTCTCCCCTGCTCCGGCCGCGGCTGGCCGCGCTACTTCCGGCCGGCGGCTGGGAGATGCGCACGGAGTGCACCTCCTGCCTGTACGCTTCAGTCCACTGGGCTGAGCGTGCCCCCGTTTCCCCCTGTGTCTGATACCTCCTGCCTGCTGCTGGTGCCGGAGGGGCCGCGCTGCTGCTGCCTCTGATATTATGCTCCACATGACAAGGCACTGTGAAGAACATCAGGCCATATAACATATAACGTGCTACCCAGGTGCTTCCACCTACAGTCTGAGAACCCCTGCTGGGGCTAGCATATTGGGATTTCCCTTCTACAGTCTACTGGAGTGTGCATGAGTCAGGGGTGTTCCACTGCCCTTGAGTCCCAGATGACGGAGGTGCAGAAAAAGTTGACCGATATGGAGGGGCGTCTGAGACGGAATAACATTCGGTTTGTTGGCCTGCCTGAGCAGGAAGAGGGCGATGCACCTGAGCGGTTTTTGGAGAAGGGGCTTACAGATTTCTTTGGGATGGATGCTTTTACGTCACACTACGCGGTGGAACGAGCACATAGAATCCCTATGCGGCCACTACCGCCGGGGGCTCTTACCCGTACATTTATAGCTAAATTCCTTCACTTCAAGCATCGGGACATGGTTCTCACCCTGGCAGGCACCAAAGGCCCACTTAAATGGAATGGTACCCGAATCTCAGTGTTTCCTGATTTTGCGGTCGACATCCAGAAGGAGAGAGCCCAATTCCTTCCAATTAAGAGACGTCTCCGGGAGCTCAATCTCCCTTATGCTATGCTCTTTCCCTCAAAGTCGCGGGAGGAGAGACAAAATTCTTTTTGACCCCGCGGGAGGCGGCGACGTGGCTTGACCGGCAGTTCCCGGCAGGGTGCGCTCTGGCAAATGACTAAGTGTCACGGCTACCCGCGGACTGGGCTGCGATTTATGTCATTAAGTATTTGTGTATACAGTTATTGCATTAATGTTTGTTGACTTTTTCCTTCTAGGGGGGTCGATACAGCCTTTATTGGTAGTATACTGAATGTTGCACTTGATATTGGGTCCCTGCTTGTTCGGGGGTTGGGTGCTAATCTGGCCCTGGGGGTGGTAGGTTATGGTGGAGGAGCAATGCCTGCCCTTGGCCGCTGTATTTTTTTTTTTGTCCTCTTTACTAGTTGTTTAGTTGTTGGGAGGTTTTTTGGGGTTAGGTATGCCACAGTTCGGGCCGGTATACAGGGTGGGGGGTTGTATGGGGGGGAAGGGAGGATTTAATGGGTTGATGTTTTTTGAGCATTGCTGTTGCGACATGTTTAGCGAAATCTTTCGCAGGCGGTTACTTACATAGAATTTGACGGCAGATAAGAACCACTTGGCCCATCTAGTCTGCCCTTTTTTTAACCATATTTTTACCTCAAACCTTATTTGAGTCTTATTTCTTTGTAAGGATATCCTTATGTCTATCCCATGCATGTTTAAATTGCTCTAGTGTCTTAGCCTCTACCACCTCTGATGGGAGGCTATTCCACTTGTCCACTACCCTTTCTGTGAAATAATTTTTCCGCAAATTTCCCCTGAACCCCCCCCCCCCCTCCAGTCTCAGTGCATGTCCTCGTGTCCTATTGCTTCTCTTCATTTGGAGAATGTTTCCCTCCTGGACTTTGTTAAAACCCTTGATATATTTGATAGTTTCTATCATGTTCCCCCTTTCCCTTCTCTGCTCCAAACTATACATATTGAGATTTTTTAGTCTTTCTGGGTATGTTTTGTGATGTAGGCCATGCACCATTTTAGTTTACTTGCCCTTCTTTGTACAGTCTCTAATGTATTAATATCCTTTTGAAGATATGGCCTCCAGAATTGAACACATTATTCTAGATGAGGCCGTACCAATGACCTATACAATGGCATTATTATTACTACTTTCTTTCTGCTGCTTATTCCTCTCCCAATGCAGCCAAGCATCTGACTAGCCTTCCTCATTGCTTTGTTACATTGCTTACCTGTCTTTAAGTCACCTGAAATAGTGGCCCTCATTCCAAGTTGTTCACTCGCTAGCTGCTTCTAGCAGCATTGCACACGCTAGGCCACCGCCCTCTGGGAGTGTATCTTAGCTTAGCAGAATTGGGAACGAAAGATTAGCAGAAAACTGCTAATAAATAATTCTTTGCAGTTTCTGAGTAGCTCCAGACCTACTCATAGATTGCGATCAGCTCAATCCGTTTAGTTCCTGGTTTGACGTCACAAACACGCCTTGCGTTCGGCCAGCCACTCCCTCGTTTCTCCAAACACTCCTGCGTTTTTCCCTGACACGCCTGCGTTTTTTATCACACTCCCGGAAAACGCTCCGTTACCACCCAGAAACGCCCCTTTCCTGTCAATCACTCACCGATCAGCAGAGCGACTGAAAAGCACCGCAGGATCCACAGCAAATCTACTAAGTTTTTAGTTAAATAACTAAGCGCATGCGCCCTACGTGCCTTGCGCATGCGCATTTTGCAACAAATCGCAGGATAGCGAAAATCGGCAACGAGCGAACAACTCGGAATGACCCCCAGTGACTCCTAGATCCGTTTCCTCCTCAGTCGTTTCCAGTATAGTGCCATTAATACTATATTTAGCCTTAGGATTTTTAAAACCCAAGTGCATGATTTTGCATTTTTTGGCATCAAACTGTAATTGCCACACTCTTGACCATTCCTATAGTCTACCTAGATCCTCAGTCATTTGTTTTACCCCACCTGGTGTGTCTACCCTGTTGCATACCTTTGTGTCATCTGCAAAAAGGCATACTTTCTCTTTAATGCCATCTGCAATGTCACCAATAAAGATTTTAAAAAGCACTGGTCCTAGTACAGATCCCTGGGGTAACTCCACTGTTAACATTTCCCTCCTGTGAATGCACTCCATTTACCACAACTCTCTGTTTTCTATCCTGCAACCAAGATTTTATCCGTTCAATTCAATACGTTTTCTACCGATATGGACTATATAGGTATATGGGTAGAAATATCGCACCACGTGTAGGCCCCTTCTGACTGGAGAGTGGGGCTAACAATCACCTAATCTAGGTAAACTGTAAGCCCCTGATGCTCATTCATGAACCTCCATTCCCATATAAATGTTTACTGCAATATGTTTACCTGATTCTTGGACTGTCATCTCTGGCTTCTGACACCAGGCTCTTGGATGACAACCTCCTCTGTAGCTCATGCACAGGTAATAGCAGGACTTTGCCATCTTTAGGACTCTGGGCCCAATACAGATCTGATCGCAGCAGCAAATCTGCTAGCCACTGGGCAAAACCATGTGCACTGCAGGGAAGGCAGATATAACATGTGCAGAGAGAGCTAGATTTGGGTGGGTCATATTGTTTCTGTGCACGGTAAATACTGGCTGCTTTATTTTTACACTGCAATTTACATTTCAGTTTGAACATACCCCACCCAAATCTAACGCTCTCTGCACACGCCACATCCACCCCCCTGCAGTGCTCATGGCCCTGCCCATTTGCCAACAAATTTGCTGCTGTGATCAGACCTGAACCAGGCCCTCTGTACTTAAAGGTGCTCTACATTTTGTTCAGTAAAGTGTTGTTGCTACTGGATTCCAAAATACATACAATGGGGTTTGAAAGCTTGGGCACCCCAGGCAAAAATCCATTCCAATGTGCAAAAAGAAGCCAAGGAAAGATGGAAAAATCTCCAAAAGGCATCAAACCACAGACCAGACATTCCTACAACATGTCAAAAAAAGTTTGATTCCATTTCCATCATCCACACCCTCAAAAGAACAGAAAACAAAAATACTTCTCTGTCTCTTTCAGATACCTTCAATGTTTTGGGCACATTTAGCACTTGTTGCTACTATGTATTATGGCATCACTTAGTCTAAAAATGTTATCCTGGAATGTGCGGGATAATAATGATAAAATTAAAAGGGCCCTAGTGCTTCGGCAAATTAGGCAGTACTCCGCAGGTGTTATTTGTCTTATGGAGACGCACCTGGAGGGAGCCAAAGTTCTATCTCTTAAAAAGCCATGGATTGGGTGGTTATACCACTCCACTCATACCTCCCATTCCAGAGGCGTCTCCATCCTGATCCGCAGATCTGTCCCATTTGTTTTGGGCCAGGTCCAGGTAGACCAGTGGGGAAGATATATTTTTCTTAAATTTCAGATGAATTCCATGTCTTTATTATTGTTGGCTATTTACATTCCTCCACCGTACTCCCCGGAGGTTCTACGCAAGGCTGCTGATTTTCTGTCCCTTTACCCCAACATTCCCACTGTCTGCATTGGGGACTTTAATAATGTCATGGATCTCAGAGTGGATAGATTCAGCACCAATGCTACTGTGCCTCGTCCACGTCCGGGTAACTTCGCTCTGTTAGTGGAGGGTATGGGCTTGGTGGACGTCTGCAGGGCACGGCATCCAGCTGCTTGCCAGTTCTCCTGCTTCTCCCCTACTTACTCCTCCTTTTCTAGGATTGATATGGCCCTGGTCTCCCCCTGTTTAATTCCCAAAATTGTTGATGTCCGGTATGCAACTAGAGGTATCTCTGACCACTCTCCAATACTGTTGAATCTGGATACTGGGGGTACCCGGGGACAGATGTTTTGGAAATATAACTCATTCTGGCTTTCACAGATGGGCACTGGAGCGGAACTTGAGCTTGCATGGCGGGAGTTCTTGGAGCTAAACGGGGGTACTGCTGGCCCAGCAATCCTCTGGGACGCATTTAAAGCATTTATACGTGGTTCCTTAATTAGACGGGCTGCTACTTTAAAAAATGGCTACAAACGCCAAGAAATGGAACTGTAGGTCCCTAGAAATTCAATATTTGCAAGATGGATTGGTTGCCTCCAAGGACGCATGGTTGCTTGCGCAGTCCAAATGGAGGAACTGTCTGTCTGATAAAGCCAAATACCGTTTACTGTATGCCCAACACTCTTATTATGCTACAGGCGATAGACCTGGTACTTATCTAGCACATTTAGCGGCGGCAGATAAATCTTCTAATACTGTCCTTGCGATAGGCGGGGATGATGGTGTAACTTATGTAAAAACTCCGGAAATAGCGGACCAATTTGTTGCTTATTATAAAAGTCTGTATAGTACGAGATTATCGGCTGATTTAACGGAAATAAATAATTATCTTGCTGGTATACCATTGCCAACGCTCTCTAATGTGGCGGTTGCATTCCTGGATTCCCCTTTGTCATTGACGGAGATTGAAACAGCCATCAAATCATTTCCTGGAGGCAAGTTACCAGGGCTAGATGGAATTCCTATTGAGCTATATAAGAAGCATATTGACTTTTATGGCCCTAAATTGCTTGCTCTGTTCAATTACTTGTTGGAGTTAGGTTCACTGCCAGATTCTATGACTGAGGCTTTGATAATAGTGCTATTGAAACCAGATAAGAACCCAGAGCGGGTAGATTCATATAGACCTATCTCGCTGCTTACAACTGATGTCAAGGTCTTAGTAAAGATCCTGGCACTTAGACTGGACTCCGTTATTACCCAAATTATACACACAGATCAGACCGGTTTCGTGCCGGCGCGGTCCTCTCTAACTAACCTTAGGCACTTGTTCACGCACTTACAGGGCCTTCGCTGGGACGCCGACACTTCTGTTGTAGTGTCTCTCGACACTGCTAAAGCTTTTGATTCACTGGAGTGGGCAATCTTGTGGGGGTCTATGGCCCGCTTCGGTATTGGACCACGCTTTATACAGTGGGTCAAGTTACTTTACTCCCCCCATCAGCCAGGGTCTCGATAAATGGATTAATTTCCTCCTGCATTTCCCCTAGCCAGGGGTACAAGGCAGAGCGGCCTGCTATCCCCTATCCTTTTTGCTCTAGCAGTGGAGTCCTTGGCGTGTTTGGTGCGTTCTGACTTGCGGGTGGGGGGATTCCAGGTGGGCCCCACCACGGACAAAATTGCCCTATACACGGATGATATTCTGCTGTTTATATCAGACTACTGCAATACCATGCCACACGTGTTGCGTATTATTGACACCTATGGCGGGTACTCCGGCCTGTCCATTAATTGGGGAAAGTCCTGCATACTGCCCTTTCGAGGTGCTTGTCCTGGTGTCCCGCCCGTGGCCCTCCCTCTTCGCTGGGTGGACTCATTCAAGTACTTAGGAATCTGGGTCACAAATAATCCTTCTCAATACTTTTTCCCTAAACATAAAACCTCATATAGATTATTTGCATTCCCGTATTGCGGTGTGGGGGACTCTACCTCTAACTATAACGGGTAGAATTAATTTAGTGAAAATGGTGGCCCTGCCTAAGTTGCTGTATGCGCTACAGCACTCCCCTGTTTATCTCCCATTAAAAACCTTTCGGAAAATAGATAGTCTTCTGTCCTCTATCGTGTGGTCTAAACGCCGGGTCAGAATAAAATTGGACACCCTCACACGCCCACGTGACTCTGGGGGCCTGGGCCTCCCTAAATTCAGATTATATTATCTAGCGGCACTAATGGTGCATATTAGTAAGTGGTTACATGATCCTGGTAGAGATGAATTGATCTCCTGAATTCTCTATGTAATGATCGGAATTGCACCCCATTACAACTACTGTTGAGTGACAATGTATCGATACTTAACCTTCCCGTTGTCAAACAAGCAATTATGGTATGGAGACAGACGCATAGATTGCTCCAGGGAGAGGGTTGGGATCCGGAAACGCCTCTGGCCTACACACATTCTCTTAACGAGTTTGCATCGTTACAGATAAGGGAGGTCTGGTACCGCCGAGGAGTGCAGTCTCTTGGGCAATTGTATCATATGGGTATATTTAAGTCTTTCCAACAATTGCAGGAAGATTAACAAATAGTTCCCTATTTCCATATTTTATTCGGCTCTACTACGTGCTTATCATGGCGAGACCCTTCTTTCTCTTAAAACTAAATGGGAATGTGATCTGGGGCCCATATCTCATGATACCTGGGAGGATGCACTGGCTGCCTCTAGACTGGCGACCACAGCGGTCTGTTACCAACAGGTGCATCTTTTTGTTTTACATAGAGTCTATATTACTCCTGAGAGGTTGATGAGATTCGGAGGAAGAATGGATTCTAAATGTCCCAAGTGTACTCTAGATGGGGGCACCGTTTGGCACATGATTTGGTCCTGTAGGATAGTTAATGCCTTCTGGCAGGATGTACTCAAGATTATGGTTTCCACTGGTATACCTGTTGATGTGCTGACCCCTCTTGTGTGTGTGCTGGCGGTGGTGGATGAGGAGTTGCTGGATGCCCCCTGCAGACGTTACGTTATCAACCTTTGTGCTCTTGCACAGGTTTCTATAGCCCGGGCGTGGATGGCACCTGCTGGCCCAGATATTGACTCATGGATTGCTTTAGTGAATACTACAGTGGCACATGAAAGATTTGTCTATGTGTCCAGGAAAGCCATTACTAAATACTATGCGATATGGGATAGGTGGCTGTCATCACCATATGTTAGGGATGCCCGCATTGCACTGTCTGCGGATGCGAGCTTAGCTTCAACATAATCACCCTGGGGCTACCTGAGGAGGCTAGGAAATGGTACTGCTTGCACAATCTTGTTGTTTACTATATTTCTCTTACGTCCTAGAGGATGCTGGGGACTCCGTGAGGACCATGGGGTATAGACGGGCTCCGCAGGAGATAGGGCACCTAAAAAGAACTTTGACTATGGGTGTGCACTGGCTCCTCCCTCTATGCCCCTCCCTCAGACCTCAGTTAGATCTTGTGCCCAGAGGAGAATGGGTGCACTGCAGAGAGCTCTCCAGAGTTTTCTGTGGAAAAAGAATTTTGTTAGGTTTTTTATTTTCAGGGAGTCCTGTTGGCAACAGGCTCCCTGCATCGTGGGACCGAGGAGAGAGAAGCAGAGCTGGCTTGTAAAGTTGGGCACTGCTTCTATGCTACTCTACACCATTAGCTCCAGAGGGAGTCGGAACACAGGTCTCACCTGGGGTTCGTCCGGGAGCCGTGCCGCCGTCCTCCTCACAGATGCCGAAGATAGAAGCCGGGTGAGTATTCAGGAAAAGACTTCAGGCGGCAGAAGACATCAGATCTTCATGAGGTAAGCGCGCAGCGGTAAGCTGCGCGCCATTGCTCCCAGTCACACACACAAAGCAGGCACTGAAGGGTGCAGGGCGCAGGGGGGGGGGGGCGCCAGGTGCAGCAATAAACCTTGATTTGGCCATAAATACGATGGATTAGGCTGTGGGACAGTAAATCCGCGGACCCCCGCCATTTTATTAGTATATGATGAAGGGACCGAAGCCTGCCGTCGGGTGGGCGGGGCTTGATCCTCGGCACTAACCAGCGCCATTTTCTCCACAGAGGACTGCATGAGAAAACGCTGGCTCCCTGTTCTCTCCCCTGCTGAGCTTCACAGGTTGGAAAAAGGAGGAGGGGGGCACTTTGGCGACGCAGTGAGTGGAGATTACAATTATAACATATAATAGCACTATCTGGTCATATATTCCAGTGTTTTAAGCGCTGGGTGTGTGCTGGCATACTCTATCTCTCTGTCTCTCCTAAGGGCCTGGTTGGGGTTTTTGTCCCCTTATAGGTAACTCCCTGTGTGTGTGGGGTGTCGGTACGTGTGTGTCGACATGTCTGAGGCGGAAGGCTTCTCCAAGGAGGAGGTGGAGCAAATGAGTGGTGTGTCCCCGTCGGTTGTGCCGACTCCAGATTGGATGGACATGTGGCATACGTTGCATGCAAGTGTGGCATCTTTACATAAAAGGCTTGATAAGGCTGGTTTAGGGGGGACATCAGGCGGTCAATCCTCAGATAGGACCGACTCACAGGGCCCGTCGGGGTCTCAAAAGCGTCCCTTAACACAAGACACTGCTACCGACACGGATTCTGATTCCAGTATCGACTATGACGAAGTAAAATTGCACCTAAGGGTGACTAAAACTGTTCAGTGTATGATTGTGGCAATAAGGGATGTGTTGCATATTGTGGCTGAACCCTCAGTCCCCGACACAAGGGTACACATGTTTAAGGAAAAGAAACAGATTATTAATTTTCCCACATCTCATGAATTGAGTTCTTTGGAAAAGCTTGGGAGACTCCGGATAAGAGACCGCAGATCCCCAAAAGAATTTTTATGGCATACCCTTTCCCTAAGCAGGACAGGGAGATTTGGGAATTACCCCCCACTGTGGACAAGGCCCTGACGCGCTTATCCAAGAAAGTGGCGCTACCGTCTCCTGACACAGCAGCCCTTAAAGACCCAGCAGATCGCAGGCAAGAAACTACCTTAAAGGGTATTTATTCTCATACGGGTGCTGTGCTAAGACCGACGATTGCGTCGGCATGGGTGTGTAGCGCGATTGCAGCTTGGACAGATGAGCTGACAGATCAATTTGACACTATGGATAAGGATACTATATTCCTAACTCTAGCCCATATAAAAGACGCAGTCTCATTTATGAGGGATGCTCAAAGGGACATTGGATTGCTAGCTTCTAGGGCCAATGCCATGTCTATCTCAGCGAGAAGATTCTTATGGACTCGCCAATGGACGGGTGATGCGGATTCCAAGAAACATATGGAAGTACTACCTTATAAGGGGGATGTATTGTTTGGGGATGGGCTGACGGACCTGGTTTCCACAGCTACAGCAGGTAAATCAAATTTTTTACCATATATTCCCCAACAGCAAAAGAAAGTAACACCCTATCAGATGCAGTCCTTTCGGTCGCACAAGTCCAAAAGAGGTCGGGGATCCTCTTTCCTCGCCAGAGGTAAGGGCAGAGGCAAGAGAGCACCTGCTTCGGCAGGTGCCCAGGAACAAAAGTCCTCCCCGGCTGCTCCAAAACCCACAGCATGACGCTGGGGCTCCCCTGAGGGAGTCCGCACCGGTGGGGGCACGTCTTCGACTTTTCAGTCAGGCCTGGGTCAGTTCGGACCTGAATCCCTGGGTGTTGGAAATAGTTTCCCAGGGTTACAAATTGGAATTCGAGGAGGTGCCCCCGCGCCGATTTTTCAAATCGGCCCTACCAGCTTCCACATCGGACAGGGATGTAGTGTTAGCTGAAATTAAAACGCTGTGTATACAGCAAGTGATAATCAAGGTTCCCCTGCACCAGCAGGGAAGAGGTTACTACTCAACCCTATTTGTGATCCCGAAACCGGACGGTTCGGTCAGACCGATTTTGAATCTGAAATCCCTAAACCTGTACATAAAAAGATTCAAATTCAAAATGGAATCACTCAGGGCGATAATAGCCAACATGGAGGAGGGGGAGTTTATGGTGTCTCTGGACATAAAGGATGCGTACCTTCATGTCCCCATATATGCCCCCCATCAGGAATACCTGAGATTCGCTGTACAGGATTGTCATTACCAATTTCAGACGTTGCCGTTTGGACTTTCCACGGCCCCGAGGATTTTCACCAAGATAATGGCGGAAATGATGGTGGTCCTGCGCAAACATGGTGTCACAATTATCCCATACTTGGACTATCTCCTGATAAAAGCGAGATCAAGAGAGAAATTGCTGAGCAGTGTGGCGCTCTCTCTGAGAGTGCTCCAGCAACACGGTTGGAGTCTAAATCTACCGAAGTCACAGTTGATTCCGACAACTCGACTATCGTTCCTAGGTATGATACTGGATACGGAACAAATGAAGGTCTTCCTCCCAATAGAGAAAGCCCAAGACATCCAGAACATGGTCAGAGACCTGTTAAAACTGAAAAGGGTGTCAGTTCACCATTGCACTCGAGTTCTGGGGAAAATGGTGGCGGCCTACGAGGCCATTCCCTTCGGAAGGTTCCATGCAAGGACTTTTCAATGGGACCTTCTGGACAAGTGGTCCGGGTCCCATCTGCATTTACATCGGAAAATAACTCTGTCCCCAGGAACCAGAGTGTCCCTCCTGTGGTGGTTGCAAAGTGCTCACCTGCTGGAGGGTCGCAGGTTCGGGATTCAGGACTGGATCCTGGTTACCACGGATGCGAGCCTCCGAGGATGGGGAGCGGTCACACAGGGAAGGACTTTTCAGGGTCTTTGGTCAGACCAGGAGTCCTGTCTACACATCAATGTGTTGGAACTCAGGGCCATTTACAACGGCCTTCGACAAGCGGAGAGTTTTCTTCGAAACCTTCCGGTTCTGATTCAATCAGACAATGTCACAGCAGTGGCTCATGTGAACCGCCAAGGCGGGACAAGAAGCAGAGTCGCGATGGCGGAAGCCACAAGGATCCTTCGCTGGGCGGAAAATCATGTAAGCGCTCTGTCGGCTGTCTTCATTCCGGGAGTGGACAACTGGGAAGCAGACTTCCTCAGCAGAAACGATCTCCATGCAGGAGAGTGGGGACTTCATCAAGAAGTCTTTGCAGACGTAACACGTCTTTGGGGAACTCCTCAAATAGACATGATGGCGTCACGCCTCAACAAAAAACTTTGGAGGTATTGCGCCAGGTCTCGGGACCCTCAGGCAGTAGCAGTAGACGCACTGGTAACACCGTGGGTGTTCGACTCGGTCTACGTGTTCCCTCCTCTTCCTCTCATCACGAAAGTGTTGAGGATCATAAGACGAAGAAGAGTACAGACGATACTCGTTGTCCCAGACTGGCCTCGAAGGGCTTGGTACTCTGATCTACAAGAGATGCTCACAGGAGACCCCTGGCCTCCTCCTCTGAGGGAAGACCTGTTGCAGCAGGGGCCCTGTGTATTTCAAGACTTACCGCGGGTACGTTTGATGGCATGGCGGTTGAACGCCGAATCCTAGCAAAAAAGGGGATTCCGGAAGAGGTCATCCCTACTTTAATAAAGGCTAGGAAGGAGGTGACAATAAAACATTATCACCGTATCTGGCGAAAGTATGTGTCTTGGTGTGAGACCAAGAATGCACCTACGGAAGATTTTCATTTGGGTCGTCTTCTCCACTTCCTACAGACAGGAGTGGATATGGGCCTGAAATCAGGATCGGTTAAGGTACAGATTTCGGCCCTCTCGATTTTCTTTCAGAAGGAATTGGCTTCTCTTCCAGAAGTCCAGACGTTTGTAAAGGGAGTGCTGCACATACAGCCCCCTTTTGTGCCTCCAGTGGCACCAAGGGACCTGAACGTGGTGTTGCAGTTCCTAAAATCACACTGGTTTGAACCGCTTAACAAGGTTGAGTTGAAATTTCTTACCTGGAAGGTGGTAATGTTGTTGGCCTTAGCATCAGCAAGGCGAGTGTCAGAATTGGCGGCTCTATCACACAAGAGCCCCTACTTGATTTTTCATGTGGATCGAGCTGAATTGAGGACACGTCCGCAATTTTTGCCTAAAGTGGTTTCGTCGTTCCATATGTATCAACCTATTGTGGTGCCTGTGGTTACTGGTGACCTGGAGGATTCCAGATCCCTGGACGTAGTCAGGGCCTTAAAAATTTATGTAGCCAGGACGGCTAAAATTAGGAAAACAGAGGCTCTGTTTGTCCTGTATGCGGCCAATAAGATTGGCGCCCCTGCTTCAAAGCAGACTATTGCTCGCTAGATCTGTAATACGATTCAGCAGGCTCACTCTACGGCTGGATTGCCGGTACCAAATTCGGTTAAGGCCCATTCCACTAGGAAGGTGGGCTCTTCTTGGGCGGCTGCAACTTTGCCGAGCGGCGACGTGGTCGGGGTCAAACACTTTTGCTAAATTCTACAAGTTTGATACCCTGGCTGATGAGGACCTAGCGTTTGCTCAGTCGGTGCTGCAGAGTCATCCGCACTCTCCCGCCCGATTGGATGCTTTGGTATAAACCCCATGGTCCTTACGGAGTCCCCAGCATCCTCTAGGACGTAAGAGAAAATAAGATTTTAAACCTACCGGTAAATCTATTTCTCGTAGTCCGTAGAGGATGCTGGGCGCCCGTCCCAGTGCGGAAACTCTGCAAGACTTGTATATAGTTGTTGCTTACATAAGGGTTATGTTACAGTTGACATCGGTCTTGGATCGTTACTGTTGTTTTTGTTCATACTGTTAACTGGTTATGTATGTTCCAGGTTGCATGGTATGATTGGTGTGGGCTGGTATGAGTCTTGCCCTTGGATTGCTAAATCCTGCCTTGTATTGTCCATCTCCTCTGGGCACAGTTCTCTAACTGAGGTCTGGGGGAGGGGCATAGAGGGAGGAGCCAGTGCACACCCATAGTCAAAGTTCTTTTTAGATGCCCTATCTCCTGCGGAGCCCGTCTATACCCCATGGTCCTTACGGAGTCCCCAGCATCCTCTACGGACTAGGAGAAATAGATTTACCGGTAGGTTTAAAATATTATTATCTCACCCACGGCACTACTTCCTATATTTGATATAGTTGTGTACAGTAGTTCTGGAATGCTGACATGACTGCATACTGTTATTGAAATCCGCTGAATGTTTTTATATATATATATATTTGAAATGGCATGTCTGCTAAGTCTATTTTCAGATGTCGACCGATTATTAATATATGTCTGTGTGCGTCATTCTGTATGTTGCTTGATATTGTTGCCGACAGCAATGCTTTAGGTTTATGTTGTATTTTTGTATTGTACTCAGAACAAAAAAGAAAAAATTGTTGAATTTAAAAAAAAAAACTATACAAGTTGTATACATGCACTGATGGTAATATTTTAAAAGATTAAATACGTGGCAAAGTTATTGCCACGTATCTTAGGAGCACTTAAAGTGCACCGTGCATGTAGTCAAGGTTAAACCTTATAAGGATACTGATATGCAGTGTCCTGTTTTGTGTCCTTAATAATGTTTAATTCTCAGTATGAGGCAAGCACACACTTTTGGCATTCTAAAGACACTGACGTGTATCATATAATATCATACTGCATGCTCATTATAATTATTTATTGTGCATGGTAACCATACTGATTGTGCCACTCACAATTTATATAAGGATCTTTTTATCCACTGATGTGTGTAATATATTTACCGATATTAATTGATCCGTGTAAGGTCTCCTATCTGCACCGATATGGATCACTACACCAGCATATGATATACTGTATAATATGCTGACGGGTATCAGCTGATCCGTGTGCTATCTCCTATTACCACTGGTGTGCATCGCTACACCAGCATAATTGCAAATAATACACATCAATCTGTTTGTCACCTGTACAGATTATAGTGGTGCACTGGTGACATATATCACAAGGGATTAGGTGTATGATGCATTTATTACTGTTCCCTCAATATCTAAGGGGTTGAGTATATGGTGCATTTGTGACTATTCCCTCGATATCTAAGTAGCTCTAATATGCATCGTGCATTCAATCCAGGTTTAACCTTATATTAGTATTGTTATGTAGTGTTCAGTATGATGCGTTTTAAAGATATCAACTCGTATTATATAATATTTCACTGCACAATATAAATGGTTGATTACTGTACACGCTTTCCGTATTAATTGTGCCACTCACAACATATAATATATCCTATCTGCATTAGTGTAAGTAACTGTTCCTATTCTATGCGCGGGCAGTAGAGAGACCGTGACGGCAAGTGAAAATGGATCACACATTAACAGATAAGGCTCTCATAGCGTTGAAACATCCATTCACAGTGAGATACATTTAACTAGATATTTTACACAGCTTATGGGTTCATTACGATTAAGTATTTAGTACATATAGTAAAGCGGAGGACACATTGCTAGCCACTAATGCGCATTTGGCTCTAATAGGCTTCCTCAGGGCACTATCATATCATATGTGATACTGGGACACACAGCACAGCACACTATTGGTACAAAACCGTTGGGTGCTACTACTAATTTTGATTCTTTGAGTATCACATGCCGATTTTTAAGATTGATCAGCTTGTGAATTATATGAATCTCCAGTGGGTTTTTGATTCCATAATTTCCACAATTTCATCCCTCCTGATTGGCCAGGCATTATTGGCTATGTACTCCTAGTGGATGATTCACTTTTTACCGATGTTAATATCCCAGAGCAAATGAATCCATTGATTGTTTGAGGCTAATTACTCGAATAAGATGTACCCCTGATGAAGTCTCTGTGAGAGACAAAACGCGTTGGGTTATCAAATTTGTTGTGATGATCTGACCTCCAATTTACAATCCTTGAAGGAGGAGTTCGCAAAATAAATATTTGTACATCTGCTCTTATGTGGACCACCACTGGACGTTAGTGGTGGTTGAAATGTTTTATGGACGGTTATATCAATACAGTATCAGATGATATTTTATAAATTTTAATACATTTTGCGTATTGGAACATATTGCTTGTTTTCCTAAACAAGATTTTATTTGACATTAGGTCATTCAGTCACAATAAATAGGGGTGTTATAACAACCCTAAGGCGCCAATTACACTAATACTACACACACGTGTGTGTGTGTGTGTGTATATATATATATATATATATATATATATATATATATATATATATATATATATATATATGGGGAAAAAATGCTGCGGCACTCGGAGACTGATGAAAAGAAGATGTATTCAACAATACATAATTTACATCAACGTTTCGGGGATTTTAACCCCTTTTTCAAGATGTACCTGTGTGAAACAAGAAGAACCCACTCACCTTTAAATAGAGACAGAAACCCGCCACAACACCCGTGCACCTGGAGTCCCGAGCGTCCCCGTCCGGCGTGTGCGGAGGCGCCAGGAGATGACGTGGCCCGACGTCCCAGCTGCGCTTGTCCGTCAGTTGCCCGGCAACGCCTGACGCTCAAACCCGCAGTCCGGAAGCTGGGGAGAGGGGACACAGAAAGCGCAGACACCAGTATTAAAAAAGCCCACAATACATGTAAATAGCAATAGAAAAAATAGACTTCCTATCAGCCTGGCATGCAAAGGAAAGGCACCATGTAAGTGTCTTCAGAGAAAGAGACCAATCAGTCCCCGTCATGCAAAAGGGTAGGGAAGAGGGCAAGTGGGTGTACATAGCCAGTTGTGCCAATGTGACCCGTAAAATTAACAAATGCTGTAGGGTAAAGTAATTATGAAAAATAAACATGAAAATATAAAAAAACAATAAATGATAAAATATAAAAATAAACAAATAAAGAAATGAAAAAATATATAAGGAACAAGAAACAACATATACTCCGCCGTGTATTTATTCTTCCTATACTGAAGACTCACTGAGTGCCGCTCCTTTTGGACTCCTATATATATATATATATATCTATATATATATCTATATATATATATATATATATATATATATATATATATATATATATATTTCTCTGACGTCCTAGTGGATGCTGGGAACTCCGTAAGGACCATGGGGAATAGACGGGCTCCGCAGGAGACTGGGCACTCTAAAAGAAAGATTAGGTACTATCTGGTGTGCACTGGCTCCTCCCTCTATGCCCCTCCTCCAGACCTCAGTTGGAATCTGTGCCCGGCTCGAGCTGGTTGCACACTAGGGGCTCTCCTGAGCTCCTAGTAAAGAAAGTATTTATTAGGTTTTTTATTTTCAGTGAGATCTGCTGGCAACAGACTCACTGCTACGAGGGACTTAGGGGAGAGAAGCGAACCTACCTGCTTGCAGCTAGCTTGGGCTTCTAGGCTACTGGACACCATTAGCTCCAGAGGGATCGAACACAGGCCCAGCCTCGGTCGTCCGGTCCCGGGCCGCGCCGCCGTCCCCCTTGCAGAGCCAGAAGACGGAAGATTCCGAGGAGAAAATCGGCAGCTGAAGACTCCGGTCTTCTTTAAGGTAGCGCACAGCACTGCAGCTGTGCGCCATTGCTCCCCATGCACACCACATACTCCGGTCACTGATGGGTGCAGGGCGCTGGGGGGGGGGCAAAAAAACACATAATATAGTCTAATAAACTATATATGTGTAAAAATCCCCTGCCATAATATTAATAAAAGAGCGGGATAAGCCCGCCGAGAAGGGGGCGGGGCTATCTCCCTCAGCACACTGGCGCCATTTTCTCTTAACAGTTCCGCTGGAAGACAGCTCCCAAGCTCTCCCCTGCAGTTTCCAGGCTCAAAGGGTTAAAAAGAGAGGGGGGGCACTAAATTTAGGCGCAAACTATACATGTTAAGCAGCTATAGGGAAAAATCACTTTCTGTAATAGTGTAAATCCCTAATTATATAGCGCTGTGGTGTGTGCTGGCATACTCTCTCTCTCTGTCTCCCCAAAGGACTTTGTGGGGTCCTGTCCTCAGTCAGAGCATTCCCTGTGTGTGTGCGGTGTGTCGGTACGGCTGTGTCGACATGTTTGATGAGGAGGCTTATGTGGAGGCGGAGCAAGTGCTGATAAATGTGATGTCACCCCCTGCGGGGTCGACACCAGTGTGGATGGATATGTGGAGGTATTAACCGACAGTGTCAACTCCTTACATAAAAGGTTTGATGACATAACAGCTGTGGGACAGCCGGCTCTCAGCCTGTGCCTGCCCAGGCGTCTCAAAGGCCATCAGGGGCTCAAAAACGCCCGCTACCTCAGATGGCAGACACAGATGTCGACACGGAGTCCGACTCCAGTGTCGACGACGACGAGACAAATGTACATTCCACTAAGGCTATCCGTTGCATGATTACAGCAATGAAAAATGTGTTGCACATTTCTGACATTAACCCAGGTACCACTAAAAAGGGTATTATGTTTGGGGAGAAAAAGCAACCAGTGGTTTTTCCCCCTTCAGATGAGTTAAATGAAGTGTGTGTAGAAGCGTGGGTATCCCCTGATAAAAAAATTAGTGATTTCTAAAAAGTTACTAATGGCGTACCCTTTCCCGCCAGAGGACAGGGTACGTTGGGAGACATCCCCGAGGGTGTATAAAGCGCTCACACGCTTGTCAAAAAAGGTGGCACTACCGTGTCAGGATACGGCCGCCTTAAAGGAGCCTGCGGATAGAAAGCAGGAGGCTATCCTGAAGTCTGTGTATACACACTCAGGTACTATACTGAGACCTGCTATTGCTTCAGCATGGACGTGCAGTGCTGCAGCAGCGTGGTCTGATTCCCTGTCTGATAATATTGATTCCCTTGACAGGGACACTATATTGCTAACCATAGAGCACATTAAAGACGTAGTCTTATACATGAGAGATGCACAGAGGGATATTTGCCGGCTGGCATCTAGAATAAATGCAATGTCCATTTCTGCCAGGAGAGTATTATGGACTCGGCAGTGGACAGGTGATGCGGATTCTAAAAGGCACATGGAGGTTTTGCCTTACAAGGGTGAGGAATTGTTTGGGGATGGTCTCTCGGACCTCGTTTCCACAGCGACAGCTGGGAAGTCGACATTTTTACCCCAGGTTCCCTCACAGCCAAAGAAAGCACCGTATTATCAGGTACAGTCCTTTCGGCCCCAGAAAGCCAAGCGGGTTTAAGGCGCGTCCTTTCTGCCCAGAGGCAGGGGTAGAGGGAAAAAGCTGCAGCATACAGCCAGTTCCCAAGAACAGAAATCCTCCCCTGCTTCCACTAAATCCACCGCATGACGCTGGGGCTCCACTGGTGGAGCCAGGTGCGGTGGGGGCCCGTCTCCGGAACTTCAGCGACCGGTGGGTTCGCTCACGGGTGGATCCCTGGGTTCTACAAGTGTTATCTCAGGGATACAAGCTGGAATTCGAGACGTCTTCCCCCTCGCCGTTACCTCAAATCAGCCTTGCCAGCTACTCCCCCGGACAGGGAGGTAGTGCTGGCGGCAATTCACAAGCTGTTCCTCCAGCAGGTGATAATAAAAGTTCCCCTCCTTCAACAGGGACGGGGTTACTATTCCACAATGTTTGTGGTACCGAAACCAGACGGTTCGGTGAGACCCATTCTAAATTTAAAATCCTTGAACACTTATATAAGAAGGTTCAAGTTCAAAATGGAATTGCTCAGGGCGGGTATTGCAAGCCTGGAAGAAGGGGATTACATGGTATCACTGGACATCAAGGATGCCTACCTGCATGTCCCCATTTACCCTCCTCACCAGGTGTACCTTCGTTTTGTGGTACAAGACTGCCATTACCAATTCCAGACGTTGCAGTTTGGTCTGTCCACGGCACCGAGGGTAGTTACCAAGGTAATGGCCGAAATGATAATACTCCTTCGAAAGACGGGAGTTATAATTATCCCATACTTGGACGATGTCCTTATAAAGGCGAGGTCCAGGGAGCAGTTGTTGGTCGGAGTAGCACTATCTCAGGAAGTGCTTCAACAGCACGGCTGGATTCTGAATATTCCAAAGTCGCAGCTGGTTCCTACGACGCGTCTGCTGTTCCTGGGTATGGTTCTGGACACAGAACAGAAGAAGGTGTTTCTCCCGGAGGAGAAGGCCAAGGAGTTGTCATCTCTGGTCAGAGACCTCCTGAAACCAAAACAGGTGTCGGTGCATCACTGCACGCGAGTCCTGGGAAAGATGGTAGCTTCTTACGAGGCAATTCCATTCGGCAGGTTCCATGCAAGGATCTTTCAGTGGGATCTGTTAGACAAGTGGTCCGGATCGCATCTTCAGATGCATCGGCTGATCACCCTGTCCCCAAGGGCCAGGGTGTCTCTGCTGTGGTGGCTGCAGAGTGCTCATCTTCTAGAGGGCCGCAGATTCGGCATACAGGACTGGGTCCTGGTGACCACGGATGCAAGCCTCCGAGGTTGGGGGGCAGTCACTCAGGGAAGAAACTTCCAGGGACAATGGTCGAGTCAGGAGGCTTCCCTACACAAGATCCCCGCTTCAAAACCAGCCGGTGCTGATTCAGTCAGACAACATCACGGCGGTCGCCCATGTAAATCGACAGGGCGGCACAAGAAGCAGGATGGCGATGGCAGAAGCCACAAGGATTCTCCGATGGGCGGAAAATCACGTGATAGCACTGTCAGCAGTGTTCATTCCGGGAGTGGACAACTGGGAAGCAGACTTCCTCAGCAGGCACGGCCTCCACCCGGGAGAGTGGGGACTTCATCCAGAAGTCTTCCAACTGATTGTAAACCGTTGGGAAAGGCCACAGGTGGACATGATGGCGTCCCGCCTAAACAAAAAGTTAAAAAGATATTGCGCCAGGTCAAGGGACCCTCAGGCGATAGCTGTGGACGCTCTAGTGACACCGTGGGTGTACCAGTCGGTTTATGTGTTCCCTCCTCTTCCTCTCATACCAAAGGTGCTGAGGATAATAAGAAAGAGAGGAGTGAGAACTATACTCATCGTTCCGGATTGGCCAAGAAGGACTTGGTACCCGGAACTGCAAGAAATGATCTCAGAGGACCCTTGGCCTCTGCCTCTCAGACAGGACCTGCTACAGCAGGGGCCCTGTCTGTTCCAAGACTTACCGCGGCTGCGTTTGACAGCATGGCGGTTGAACGCCGGATCCTGATGGTAAAGGGCATTCCGGTTGAAGTCATTCCTACGCTGATTAAAGCTAGGAAAGATGTGACAGCAAAGCATTATCACCGCATATGGCGAAAATATGTTGCTTGGTGTGAGGCTATGAAGGCCCCCACAGAAGAATTTCAGCTGGGTCGTTTTCTGCACTTCCTACAGTCAGGAGTGACTATGGGCCTAAAATTGGGTTCCATTAAAGTCCAGATTTCAGCCCTGTCTCTTTTCTTTCAAAAAGAACTGGGTTCACTGCCTGAAGTTCAGACGTTTGTTAAGGGAGTGCTGCATATTCAGCCCCTTTTGTGCCCCCAGTGGCACCTTGGGATCTCAACGTTGTGTTGGATTTCCTAAAATCACATTGGTTTGAGCCACTTCAGACCGTGGAATTAAAATATCTCATGTGGAAAGTGGTCATGCTTTTGGCCTTGGCTTCGGCTAGGCGGGTGTCAGAATTGGCGGCTTTGTCCTGTAAAAGCCCCTATCTGATCTTCCATATGGACAGAGCAGAATTGAGGACGCGTCCCCAATTCCTCCCTAAGGTGGTATCAGCGTTTCATTTGAACCAACCTATTGTGGTGCCTGCGGCTACTCGGGACTTGGAGGCCTCCAAGTTGCTGGACGTAGTCCGGGCCCTGAAAATCTATGTTTCCAGGACGGCTAGAGTCAGAAAAACTGACTCGCTGTTTATCCTGCATGCACCCAACAAGCTGGGTGCTCCTGCTTCTAAGCAGACTATTGCTCGCTGGATCTGCTCCACGATTCAACTTGCACATTCTGCGGCTGGACTGCCGCATCCTAAATCAGTAAAGGCCCATTCCACGAGGAAGGGGGCTCTTCTTGGGCGGCTGCCCGAGGGGTCTCGGCTTTACAACTTTGCCGAGCTGCTACTTGGTCGGGATCAAACACGTTTGCAAAAATTCTACAAGTTTGATACCCTGGCTGAGGAGGACCTTGAGTTGCTCATTCGGTGCTGCAGAGTCATCCGCACTCTCCCGCCCGTTTGGGAGCTTTGGTATAATCCCCATGGTCCTTACGGAGTTCCCAGCATCCACTAGGACGTCAGAGAAAATAAGAATTTACTCACCGGTAATTCTATTTCTCGTAGTCCGTAGTGGATGCTGGGCGCCCATCCCAAGTGCGGATTGTCTGCAATACTTGTATATAGTTATTGCCTAACTAAAGGGTTATTGTTATGAGCCATCTGTTCGTGAGGCTCAGTTGTTATTCATACTGTTAACTGGGTATAGTATCACGAGTTGTACGGTGTGATTGGTGTGGCTGGTATGAGTCTTACCCGGGATTCCAAATCCTTTCCTTATTGTGTCAGCTCTTCCGGGCACAGTTTCCCTAACTGAGGTCTGGAGGAGGGGCATAGAGGGAGGAGCCAGTGCACACCAGATAGTACCGAATCTTTCTTTTAGAGTGCCCAGTCTCCTGCGGAGCCCGTCTATTCCCCATGGTCCTTACGGAGTTCCCAGCATCCACTACGGACTACGAGAAATAGAATTACCGGTGAGTAAATTCTTATTATATATTATATAAAATCTGTTATATCTTTCTTAGTGTGTATTTTTTCGGTATCATTGCCCATAGTTATCAGTTGGGCTCATCCTCCTCCTCTGTTGTCTATTATTCCGTCTCTCCTCGGGCTCAGTGTCTCTAACTGGTCTAGAGGTGGGGCGTAGAGGGGGAGGAGCCAGTCACACATTTACATTCTTAAAGTGCCCGCCTCCCATCTGCCACCATCTATACCCCACGGTCTTAAGCCTTCCAGTGTTCCCTGTGGAATTGGAGAAAGGGATTTACTGGTAAGTACCAAAATTCTGTTTTATAGCACTTCAATAGACTGAAATACGTTCTATGAAAGCTCGGATTGAGGTTCTAGGCAATAGAGGGAGAAGAAATAATAATAGAATTAGAGGCCTCCCTGGGTCTATTCAACCTCCTAATCTGATCCCAGCATTGACGAAGGTGTTTAACGAAGTTCTTGAGTGATTCTAACAAGGAATTGTTTTTGACTGAGTACACAGAGCTCTCTGTCCAAGAGGTACCCCCTCTGAAAAACTTAGAGATGTGATCTGTAGGTTGCACTACTACTCTCAAAAGGACAGGATAATGCAGAGTATGACAACTTGATTGCGTAGACTACAATGGAGATACTATACAGATATATCAAGATTTATCTTGGTATACACTGCAGCAACGTAGGGCACTGCGTCCACTTACTGATGAACTGCGTAAGCGCCAAATAAAATATCGATGGAGCTATCCAATCAATCTACAAGTGTTCAGGAAAGTCGCATTTCCTCCATACCCCATCGGATTTACAGTCTTTCTGCTCTACCCTGGGCCTCCCAATAATTGATACTCCGGACTGGAGGGATCCACTAGTTCAAGTGGACTTTTCCAGTATTCCAGAGAAGAAATCTACTTGGCAAAAAGTCAAAAAGAATAGACATTCTTCTAGAAAAGACTTGATGTTGAAACACTGCCTTATCTTCTTCAAGCATGATGGTCTATTCCCCAGGGAATACTTGAATTTTCCGAAATATTTCTTGTTCCAGTTGATAAGTATTTCTTTGCAATATGCGTTTCATTGATCACGGTTTGACATTCATGTAAGTTTAAAATGTTTGTGAGGATATCTCCCTCACGACGTACTATTGACAAATGGTTATTCTTATTGTAGAAGTGTTATTGTTAATGCACCGTATCCATTGTTATTACATTTAAAGATTAAGTGACACAGGCCCCCTTGATCCCACAAACCCACATCTCACACTTGTTGCTGGGACATGTTGCCTGTTCCATATCCTCAGTTGTGGGTCTCTCATTTGATGTTATGTCTGAACTGCCATCAGGCTTCCTCCTGCTTGCTTGCACCTCATGTCATCTGTCTGTCACCCCTCCCCACTAGATTGTTAGCTCTTCAGAGCAGGGCCCTCTTTCCTATTGTTGTCTAAGCCCTCTTCTCGACACATTTCAGTCAGCGACCATCTTTACCTGCTTTTTCTCCTACTGGTAAAGGCTCCTCTCTATGTATGGTTGCCAGCCCCAAGTAGTACAATGATTACCCGTATTTTCGGACCATAAGACGCACTTTTTCTCCCCAAAAATGTGGGGGGAAAAGTATGTGCGTCTTATGGAGCGAATAAGACGTGTTTGCGGGTAGCGCCGGCGGGTATCGGCGGGTCCTGGATGATGCTGCTGCGCCGTCATCAGCAGAGCGCCCGCATCTCAGCAGCAGAGCCGGCATCATGCGACTCCCCCGCTCCCCCCCCCCCACCTCCTCCCTCCTCAGGAGTGCACCGCGGGCAGCGTTAGCTGAGAGCCTGGACGTGGGGAACCACTGGTACTGTCAGTGTGAGTGTGTGTGTATGCTGGCTCTGATGTGTGTGTGTCTCTGTATGCTGGCTCTGACAGAAGGCTGCACTGTACAGAATCCTTGTAGGAGTCTGAGAAATCACACAGAAATATCTCTTAGAGGTTGGTGAAAACTAGGGAGGCAGCGCAAGGATGATAAAGCAGAAATGGTTCAGAATATTTTTTTTCCAGTTTTCCTACTCTAAAAACTAGGTGCCTCTTATGGTCAGGTGCGTCTTATGGTCCGAAAAATACGGTACTCCCTTGCTACTTACATCTAAGCTGTATTATATTTTGAGAATAGTGGTGCTCTTTGTTACCTGTACTCCATTTTTGTTATTTAATTACTGTTATGCTAAGTTTTGTCTCCCTGTACTGTCCTTTGTACGGCGCTGCGTAACACTTGTGGCGCCCTATAAATAAAATGTAATAATAATAACTTTATCTTTTTTCTCTTCTTTTTTCTTCTTTTCTCTACCTTGCTTACTTCATCTATTTCCCGCAAAACCCACCCCTCCCCCTTACATATGGGATACCTCCCTAAGCAAAAGCTTATTTTTTTTATAAATTACTATTCCGACCAAACTTGTAATTTCTTCAATAAACGCTAGAGGTCTAAATGTTGCTGAAAAGAGGTCTGTGGGTGAGTACAACTGATATAGCTTTAATCCAAGAGAGACATTTCAAAACAGGTTTACTTTCTCCCTTTCTTCGAGACCATCGTTTTCCTTTGGGATTTTATGGTAACAATCCTGACTGGAAAGCCAAAGGAGTTGCAATTTTATCCTCACGCAGACTTCCTATACTAGATATAAAAGTCCACAGATTGATCCCTGGAAGACTTCTTTTAATCACATGCCTGATATTTCATCAACCATTTACCATAATTAATATCTATGTCTCGAACCATGCACAACTGACTTTTCGTAGGGCAGCAATTGAATTGGTTGCCCCTTAATGAAAAATAGTACTATCTTCGGTGGATACCTTAATTGGACTCTTAACCTTTCTATTGACACCTCCACTTACGCCCCTAACTTCTCATTGGCAGAGTACTCTAAAGTCTGGAAGATTTTTCATGAGCACCAGTTGGCTGACTCTTGGAGGGTACTCCACCCATCTGAAAAAGACTTTACTTTCTGTTCACACCCTCATAAAAGTTACTCTCGTATTGATTATCTCTCTCTCAGCCATAGGCACCTCCACTTGTTAGTTGATGCTAAAGTGTAGTCAATAACATGGTCTGACCATGCCCCCATATCGCTGACGATAATTCTGCCCTCATCTTCTCCCAAGCAGTGGTCCTGGCAACTTAATGAACTATAAAATGTTTAAAAATTTGCTAGCACCTATGCTTCTTAAAGCTTTTAACAAGGTTTCTGCTGCTTCATATTTCCCCCCCCCCCCAATCGTTAGAAGCTCATATATCAGTGATTCACAAACCAGGTAATGACCCGTCCCTGTGCTCTAGCTACAGACCTATCTCTTTGCTCAATGTTGATCTCAAATTGTATGCCATAATTATTGCCAATAGAATTAATGTTATTCTCCCCCAGTTGATCATAGTGATCAAGTAGGATTTATAAAAGGGAGAGAAGCAAGAGATAATATGACTAAAATTCTGAATCTAATTCAACGTTAAACTAGAATTAACACACCTGCTATCCTTTTGTCCACGGATGTCGAAAAAGCTTTCAATAAAATAAATTGGACATTTATGAGATCTGTGCTGGAGCATATGGGTCTGGGTCCGACTGCCCTACATAAAATCTTGTCCCTTTTATTCGTCCCCAACGGCAAAAATAAAAATGAATGGCACCCTGTCGGAATCAATTACAATCCGTAATGGTACACGCCAAGGATGTTCTCTATCCCCCCTTGTGTTCGTGTTGTGTATCGAGGCTCTGGCCATTGCTATAACATTTAATTTCCAGATTTAGGGGGTTTGGGTGGGAGGGTTAGAGTATAAACTTGCTTTGTTTGCAGACGATCTGCTTGCTACCATTTCTCATCCTATAACGTTGTTGCCTCACATTATGTCTGAGTTTAAGACCTTTAACACTCTCTAATTTTAAGATAAATTCAAAGCTGATGATTTAGAAAAATAAACAGCTCCCCATAAGCTGATAGAAGGTTTGAAACCTGCCTTCCCTCTTATCTGGCACCCCTCGCATATAACTTACCTAGGAGTTAAAATACCGAGAGATCTCTCCCTTCTTTTTTCCACTAATTTTACTCCAATGCTTTCTTTTTTAAAATCTGAATACGCTAAGTGGAATATGAAACCCCTCCCCTGGTTAGGCAGGATCAATGCACTTAAAATGATTACACTCCCCAAACTTCTTTACCTTTTTCAGGCCCTACCAATACAAATCCCTGTGGCTTGGTTCAATTCACTTAATACCTTGATTAGACTGTTTATATGGGCTAGGAAATATCCCAGAGTCAAACTGACTTTTCTAACTCATTCCGGAATGATGGGTGGTCTCCAACTCCCAGACTTTAAACGATACTTCCAAGCGATACAGCTAAATGAAATTCTCAGATGGACTAGGGACAGGGGGAATAAACAATGGGTTGACTTAGAGGACAGTCTTATGACTTCTACTATTGAAATATTGCATTGGCTACCTAGAATCTTTAAACTCTCCCCCCCCCCCCCCCCCTACTATTACCCCTACTTTGGCTGTCTGGAAATCTCTTAGAAACACAACAAATATCTCTTCTGACTTGGGTTCAGGAGGGCCTTTTCAGAGTGGGTCAGCTGGTGTCTAGCTCAGGACTTAAATCGTTCACAGAGCTTCGTGACCAATGGAATATTCTTCAGACCGATTTTTGGAAATTTCTACAGGTTCATCATTTTTTAATGACGGAACATAGACTGATTTCAGCTAAAAGAGAACTTACAAGTTTTGAGAAAGTGTATTGCTACTATTTCCCAAGCCCACAGAATCTCCGCTTTATATAAAATTATTTAGCATAAACAGGGTTCTCCTATTCTTATCTGGGCTAAGTCTTGGAAAGGGAATTGGGAATTTCCCTATCGGATACTGACTGGCGCAATATATTTCTAAAAACCCATTTTAGCTCTATATGCATCACTACAAGGGAAACGCAATATAAATTACTTATGCGATTGTATAGACGCTATTCTCTACTTCATGTAATATATCCCTCAACACCCAAAACTTGCTGGAGAAGTTTATCAGATACTGGAATTTTGGCACATATCTGTTGGAGCTGTCCCAAACTGAAAAATGATTGGTCAGATGTAGTTAACGTCACCCAGCAAATATTGAAGTGCACAGTTCCCTTTGAGTCTGCTTTTTGGCTTCTCAATCACTCCTGCACTCCTCTGTCTGGATTTAAAGTATCCCTCCTTAGACATTTAGGAAACACAGCGCGTACTCTTATACCGGTCCTATGGAAATCTAAGACACCTCCATGTCGTAAAGACTGGTTTAATAAACTAAACTACTTTATGTCAGTGGAAGACATTTTGAACTCCACACATTTTGAACTCCACCCCTTTCAGACTGACAAAAATTTTGTGGGTTATTTCACATGAACGCGCATCAACCCGGGAAATTGCTCCGTGTGAAAGGGTACAGGAACAATTTTTTCATCCCAGGTCTCGACCATGGTTGAATCCGCGATCGTCCCGGGATGCAGTGTAGTGTGAATGGGACCTACCCGGTATTCAGTACCCGGGACTGTTAAAAGGCCTCTCATTGGAGCTTCTACCGGCTCAGAAAATATGATGTCATCATCCAGATCCCGGGGAAGCGTGCAGGAAGCGGAGGAGACAGTCATGGCGACCTGGACAGATCAGGAGGTGAAAGAGCTGCTCAGCATAAGGTGTGAGGAGGAGATAAAAAAAAAATCACAGGCGCAGTGAAGGATGCAGTCATTTATAAAAATATTGCAAAGCTACTTGAAGCAAGAGGCATTATATGTACACAACAGCAAGTTGTAAATAAAATGAAGACTCTAAACAAGCAGTTCTTGAAGGTGCATGACAACAACCATAAAAAGAGTGGGGCTGGACAGAAAAATGTCCGTATGCATTTGCAGGGATTTCCCGAGATCAGTGTGAATGGGGCTGCCCCGGGTCGATCCCAGGTCTAAGTGCAGTCTGAAAGAGGTCAATCCCGGGATGCGTCCCGGAACACATTCCCGGGTGTGACCCGGCTCTGTCAGTCTGAAAGGGGTATAAGTTATCTGGTTATATGGCCACATGGCTACCTTGGTTGGAATAGAAAACTTCAGATGATTATAAGCTCTACATGTCCTCTACCTAATCTTTTAATTATACTAGTTACTTGGAAGGAGTCGATCCCTCCCTTGATCCCTACCCTCCCAATTCTTTTCTTATCTGTTACTATCCTCTATTCAAATTTTCTCTATTGTCTTGTTTTTTGTTTTGTTTTGTTTTTTTCTGATATATTGAGCAAATTATTTAGACAGTTTATGTACAAAATGGAAGAGTCTGAGGTTTTATTGTTCCATTGAAATGTCTTTATTAATAATTATAATAATAATAATAATTGCCTGCAACAGTTTTTTGTTTTATATATTTGCAAAAATTAATACAAATTGATTACACACAAAAAAAAACATTTGATATTGGATAGGTTGAGTGGTTCGCTTGGCAAAATTCCCCTGCCGCATGGAACTGTGACGCAGCAGAAAGTTGCGCAACCGCATCAGGTTGGAGGAGGACAGAGCAGGTTCCACCCCCAATATAAAAAGAGAGGGATTGCCGGCACGAACAGTCACTGGTGAACAGTGAGAAAGTGGGCTGCCTGGGTCCATCTCTGCGTTCAGAGGTGACATATTTGTTACTGGGTGGCCTTCTGTGTAGTCAGCAAGTGGTGCAGTATCTGGGCCGCTATAAGAGGATTTACTACTTTAAAACCTGTATATGGAATGGCATGTAGCAGAGCAGATTAAATTATTTCATACTGATATCACTAAAAGGACCAGATCCTACAGGCTGTGTTTATGAAAAAGCTTCCGACAACTGGACCTCTAAGAGTAAGAGAATAATTAATATATAATATATTGCAGAGGCCACCACCCAGCTTCTTCCTGGTGCCACCTGGCTGGCAAAGTTTTAAACTGAGGAGATCACTGGAATATATTGAAAAAAGGCAAAGTGACCGGTTTAATATGTTACACATCAGTACAAAGTATGTTTTACCTAGGGACAGGGACCAACAATACTATTGCAGTCTTGTATGCTCTAACTCTCTGTGTGAAAGAAAACAAGTTTCATTGAACATTTAAAAATGTAATACAGAACAAGCAGGTGCATAATCTCAACTGGCATGGGAAGTGATAGGGACTTGTCTTTCTTTTTCCCATGTATAGTCACTCATGCATTTAAAAAATGTTTTTGGTCTTCAAACTATTAATTTATTCCTTAAACTAAAATTGAAATCTTTATCTCATTGATGCAGGTCTGCTGCAGTCTCTGCTTATACTGTGTCGGCTCTCATCGTATTTTATAGGAATAGTCCAATGTTGTTTTTTAGTTTTTCTATTTACATTTTTTTGTGTAATTGTTATGGACCTGCTGTGGGTCTATTTTGCAGGTAACACTGACTAGCTAGCTTGCATCATTAGTTTCACAAACCCTGTTTTCAAGTATATTTACTAATTCATGAATAAAAAAATATAAAAGGGCCTTGTGTTTTCATGGGGTTGATGTAGTCTTGTTCACACTATGCTGACGGATTGTCTGCCCAGCTGTGATGTCAGTCCTTGCAGCCAGTGCACGGGCGATCGGCGGGTCGCCCGTACACACAGACATGATGATATATCTGTAATATGCGTTGGTTGTGCTGTAGGGCCTGACCTGAACATTCACAGACATATCGAGTGCACGCACCTGCTGATGCACTAGAGATATCGACCATTCAATGGAACGGGTGATGTATCTATTAGTGTGTAACCCAGCTTTAGAATGCAGACATGCTGGAGTCTTACATTGTCATATGGCCAATATCAGGTTGGTATTATACAGTGTAAATACAATTTTACCTTTCAGAATGAACACCCTTTTACAAAGGTCTATAAGGAGTCTTTCTGTGTGTGCATCTTATAGTTATGATATCTAATACCGGGGGTTGGGGGGAGAGGGGGGGGGTCCACAACGTTGGACCTTTACACCTCCTACCTTAGAACATGCGGACTGTGTGTATCATACCTCACTTGTTATCTTGGCTTTTGTTGCTGTATGTATTTCCCATCACCAGTGTCTAGGGTATCAGTATTTTGGTATGGACATACTGTATCAATCCTTATAATAAATTTGATTTTGGACTTACATCTACCTATTTGGGGTTCAACTTGGCTTCCCTTTTTTTTTGGGGGGGAGGGGGGATTCACTCAGAACATTCTCTAATGGGAACTATCAAAAAACAGTTTAAAAAAAATAATAATTCTTAAGTGCACTTAGCTGTTAATTTAGTGGTGCCAAAGATGGCATAAACTCAAAACTCCAGGAACCTAATTTCAGCTGTAAAGGACATACGTATTTACTATGTCTGTGCTTGTTGGTCATATGTATAATTGATGCTTTGATTTCTTATACAGGAGTTTATAGCTGTGAGTCAGCTCCGAGGAAGTACCCAGGGAAAGATTCTGTGTTTCTATGGTCCACCAGGAGTGGGAAAAACTAGTATTGCCCGCTCTATTGCTTGTGCACTGAACAGGGAGTACTTCAGGTTCAGTGTGGGTGGAATGACTGATGTTGCTGAGATTAAGGGCCACAGGTGAGTGTATTTCCAGTTTCTTTTAGCGGAAGTGTCTGATGGCATTTTCCAAACTCTTAACTCCAATTTTTTTCTATTATGACAAGTTGGGCTGACTTTGCCACTGACTTTGCTTCCTGACTGGTAAGATCAGGCAGTGTTTGCTCAAGACACAGGTCATAGTCAGGCCAAAGTTATTCATGTGTGTTAGTTTCTGCTCTTCATGGATTGGGCATCTGTATGTGTCTGCTCTGCTTATGTTACCTCTCCATTCATTTTACTTCACCATTTATACTATAAATAGAACATTTTATATACCCCAACAAGTGGTTTAATCTTCTCTTGACCACTCTACCCAGGCATTTCTTTTTTGAAAATAAGTTTAGTGAAATAAAATTATATTTTGATGTTGTATTGTACATAGGTAATAGAATGGTGCAGGCTAAGGTAACAGTTCCCTCATTAATTCACCATTGCAATCGCAGTAATTAATATTCTGTGATAACCTCGACCTGTAATGTTCAGATCGCTCAGAAAACAAAACGTGTGTGTATAGAATAACTATGTACAGTAACCATTACAATGGTGGTACTCATTCTATCTGCAGGAGGACATATGTTGGGGCCATGCCAGGGAAAATCATTCAGTGCCTGAAGAAGACTAAGACAGAGAATCCTCTTGTTCTTATCGATGAGGTTTGTTATCTCAAGCAATTATTTATTTATATAGCGCATACATATTCCACAGTCCCTGACCCAGTGGAGCTTACATTCTATATTCATTTTAACATGCGTGGGAGAAAACTGGAGTACCCGGAGTAAACCCACCCAAGCAAGAATGGGGAGACTTTACTTACGCCACACAGGGCTTTGGTGGGAATTGCAGCCAAGACCTCAGTGCTGTGGGGTAGTAATGCTAACCACTACACATTCTGTGCTGCAATGTAATGGTGATATGATCAACACTATTTCATTGCACCTCAGGTGTAATCTGTGAAAGGAGGAATACATGAGAAGCTGAATTTTGCATTATAGGCACTGATACTTAAGTCTTTGTTCTTCTAGAACCTCATTTATAAGTGACTATTAGTGAATATAAAGGAGTTTTTCTTTAAAGGGGGCCATGCATCCAACCATTGCATTGATATGGTCTTATTGGTATCTGATTGGTTTCTTTCATGCATCTAAATTTCTTCATTCTCATTCTATGACCATCAAAACCTTTGTAAAACCTTTTACTTCCCTCCCAGAGGGGAGTTGCGGGTGGTCACTAGGGGGCTGGGGTGAATTGCATCATTATACATATACAGACAAAAGGCACAACACTCAAGGACTTGGGGGTATGCAATTAGGTCAATTTTTTTCGCCTAGGTGAAAAAACTGAGCTTTTTGCTATTTTTAGGGCAAATAGGGATTCGCCCTATGCAATAGCAGTGCTGTATTTTCACCTAGGCGGAACTTTCGACAGGAGCGAAAAACATGTGGACCAGTGGATCCACGTGTTTTCGCGTTGGAGGATCCATGTGTTTTTGCGCCGGCGGATCCACAGACCGTTTTTGCAGATTTTTGAGGCATTTTTCGTGAATGCCTTTTCACTTAAAACAAAAAGGTGAAAAGGCATTGGCAAAAATGCCTTAAAAACGGGCAAAAACGACCTGCAGTGGAATTCATCAGTTCTGAAATGATCGGAGCTAATTCATTCCCCCTTAAAGTGATACAATTTTGTGACTTTACTTACTATATTCTTTCACTTTAAAGTCCTTGACTGCCGTCTATTCTTTATGTATACACACAAGCTGGCATGTTAGGAATCGTATAGAACACTGAGGCCAATTTCACTTTTTAGTTTGAACGCCAGCATCCCATCCGCCGCGATGCCAACTACATGTGTACACATACATATATACGCACAGACATGCGTGTATTGGTATGCTACTTAGTGTGTTCCATCCTCCCCTCTGTAAGTTTATTACTGACTCGCATACAGAGACATCCTTCAATTTTTTTTGCTAGATGAATTCAGTGGTGGCCTCCAGTGGCCGGTGCCCCTAGGCAGCAGCCTAAAGTTGACTAATTGTATAGCCGACCCTGGTTATACTCATGGTTATATTGAGGAGTAGAGTCTTAACATCAGGGATGTTAATTCTGGATTTTTACTATATGCTTTCATTCATACATTTTGTTCTACTTAAAATATATAGATGACTTTGCAGTTGAATATTGCAGAGAAAGTGTCATTTTCAAAGAACTTGTACAATATTTAATTTGCGATCCACCTTTACTTGTCCTAACGTGAATGATATGACAGTGTCTCTCTCTCTCCCTGACAGGTGGACAAACTCGGGCGTGGGTATCAAGGCGACCCATCTTCTGCTCTTCTGGAGCTCCTGGATCCAGAGCAGAACTCAAACTTCCTGGACCATTATTTGGATGTGCCGGTAGACTTATCGAAGGTAAGACATATGCAGCTGTTTCCTGAATATGTACAGGAATGGTTCATTTTCCACAATTGTTGGGACAGGGTTTTCCAGACACTTCGGTCCTACCTAAATCTGTGAAAACACTTCAAAAAGGGCCTCCCGCTCTCCTTGGACCCATGGGTGTTCCTATTAGCTTGACCGTTTCCATATTTATATCCTTCACTAAACAAATTGTTTTCCCATATCCTTGCAGCAGCTAAATCTGTAATTGCTAGAAACTGGAAGTCAAATAATCCCCCAAGTATTCCTGCCCTAATGTATGGTTCATAGCAAATATGGAAAAGATTACCTACTATCTCCATGATTGCCCCCACAAATTTGACTTTATCTGGGGCCCCTGGTTTCTTCATTGTACCAACCATTCATTTTTGCCTGGTTAATGTTCTGCGGTCCCTTCTCAGGGAACTTTGAGTCACAGTAAGCCTTTCACTCCTCTATATAAATGATATTTCTGCAGCGGAGGTACACTGGAGTTCCACAGGGATAACATCGGGGTGTAGAGTAGGATCTTGATCCGAGGCACCAACAGGCTAAAAGCTTTGACTGTTCCCAGGATGCACAGAGCTGCCTCCTCTATAACCTCGCCTCTGTGCACAGGAGCTCAGTTTGTAAGTTGGTGCCCTGCAGGCAGGTCACTAACAGTGGGGCTGCTCCAGCAGCCTTGAAAAGAGCTTTTATAAGAAGAAATAGAAGATTTCAAGGGCTGCAGCATAGGCACTCACAGTGCTAGATGTCATTCTGTCATCTCATGCTGCAGCTCCATCACCTCCCCCGGCGGTGTTGTATACTCCCGCGCCCTGGTAGCCGGGTACTTACAGCGGAGGGCTCCGGCGCTGACTAGCACACACAAACCTGCCGCTGCTCTCCGGGATCGCGTGGCCGCACCAAGGGAGGGGATAAGAGGGTCCCACAGGCGGGACCCGCTGCAAACCGCGAACTGGCGCGGCCTTTGGGAGACAGGCCGCGCACGCTGGCGTGGACACTGTGGTTGTACAGGGACCCCACTAGACCACTAGGGCACAGATCGGATTACATTATTAATCTCTCTTACAAGGCCCGCAGTACCTGGCGGTGAAGTCCAGCAAGGGAATAAGGCTCTGGCCTGTAGCCCCTCCACCAGCCCCAGGCGCCATTTACTGAAATGTTCCCGTCTTGGAGCTGCATATTTAGCTCTCTCCCTCACTCCCTGTCAGCGTTTGGCGCCATCACTACATGCGGAGTTGATTCTGGGAATGTATGGGCAATGTCTACTCTGTAAAGCCGCCTGCATCATCAGCGCTGTGCATTTTACAGGACACTTAAGTATTCTACATGTCCTTAGACAGTGTTCGTTAAGAAACCGTGCATTACTGCAGGGTTATTTAGTGCAAGTACCCTGTGATATACATCCAGTCTTTACTGTGCATTGTTATATTTATTAATCTGTATAGCTTTACTTAGTATTAATTGGTATCGCTGGTCCAGTGCAGTTTTATTGTTTGTCATAATTTCTGCATTGTACATGTGACTGTGTGTGCATATAGCTGCTGTATGTTATCCACTCCGTGTATCTCACTCATACTGCTATCACTATATTCTGTACCCTGAGGGGTGCTAAGTGCGTCAGGGTTTTTGTTTGATATAGGTAGTTCACAGGATATACTTATTTTGTATTTCTGCTGCGAGGTACACTGGGCTCCACAAGGATTAACATCGGATGTAGAGTAAGATCTTGATCCGAGGCACCAACAGGCTCAAAGCTTTGACCTTCTTCCCAAGATGCATAGCGCCGCCTCCTATATCACCCTGCCTCCGTGAACAGGAGCTCAGTTTTCTAGTTGGTGCCATGCAGTAAGCAGGCACATAACAGGGGGGCTGCTCCATCAGCCCTGAGAGAAGCTTTTAAAGAATATTGAAGACTTCAAGGGCTGCAGCAGAGACACTGACTGTGTTAGATGTCAATCACCGACATCTCCTGCTGCAGCTCCATCACCTCCATCCTGGTTGCCGGGTACCTACAGCGGAGGCTCCGGTTTTCTTCCAAGTAAGTAACACACGCGACCGCTGCTCTCCCGGATCGCATGGCCGCACTCAGGGAGGAGGTAAGGGGTCCCCTCGATCCCGCGCGACCTGGCGTGGACACTGTGGTAGTACAGGGACCCCACTAGACCACCAGGGCATGGGCACAGGTCGGTTTTCTCTCATAAAAACGTTTTATTAAGCCCCCAGTACCCGGTGGTGTAGTCCAGCAGGGGAATAAGGCTTTGACCTGTAGCCCCTCCCCCAGCACCAGGGCGCCATTTAGAGTAAATGTTCCCGCCCTGGAGCTGCATAGCTCTCTCTCCCTCACTTCCTGTCGGTGTTTGGGCGCCATTATAGCAAGCAGAGCTGATCCTGGGACTGTTTGGGCAAATCCTCCTCTGTAAAGCTGCCTGCCTGTCAGCGCTGTGTATTTTACAGGACACTTAAGTAGTCTACATGTCTGCTGACAGTGTTAGTTAAGAAAAAGTGCATTTAGTCAGGGTTATTTAGTACAAGTACCCTTTGATATACATCCAGTCTTTACTGTGCATTGTTATATCTATTGCAGAGTATGTATAACACAGCGCTCAGCCCCTGATAATTGAACTTATGGGGTGTCAGTGTTCACCTTATCTATGTAGTCTTGATTATAATATTATGTCACAGGTGTGAATCATAGATTGTATTGATGTCAAACAGATAATAATAACTTAAGGTATCAATTAAACTTTTATTGGGGAGTCACAGTGCTCCTCCCAGACACTTTGTTAATACTATGGGTTCAGGGTTAATTCTGTCCATGCAAATTGCGTGAATTTTCTCCTGTAAATTACTTTTAATAATCTCTGACCATTATCATAGGCCCGCAAAGTTAATGCGCCCAAATGATCCAATCAACAAAATATAGAAATAAAAATAAAAAATAAATAAAAGAATTCAATTGCTGATCGCAAATGTACTTGTTAAATGTGATGTTCCGCCCTAGATAGAGCCGTCTTTAGTCCTGCTAACCGAAGCAGATTCTTGGGTATAAAATAGAAATGCAGGTATACGTTGGGGGATATATGTTCTGGGGGTGCGGCGTCCCGTAACCCTCAGGTGCATATACTTACCCTTCTTCTTCTGGTCGTCCTTGTCTTTCGTCCCCCGCTGTGCTTGCTTGTCCCTCCGTCTCGCTCCCCGGCCGGTGTAGAACCTCTGTGTGCAACCTGCACAGAGATGCACGGACCTCCGGGATGACGAGATCACCGGCGGCTACGGCACTTCTGGGTACTGTTAGCCTGTTGTAGGCATTCAGTCCCCGGCGCGCTGCAGCACTGACGGCGGCTCTACTTCACTAGCCAGTGAAGGAGACTGTAGGATCGGGAAGCGGTTGATGCTGTCAGCGGATCTTTTAAAGATGATAAATGTTAGATCATGTCGTGTTCCTCCAACGCGTTTCAGCCTTAATTGGCCTTCCTCTGGGAGCAGTGTATCAATTAGTGCTGTATGGGACTCCTTATATGGTCCCTCCTAATTTCTGATTGGCTTGATTGACATGGCGCCGCTCCGAGTCTTGCCCCTATATCACAAATAGAAGAAGAAGAAGCCAGCAACTGCACACCGCAATACCTAAGCTGTATCACAGCTTAGGTATTGCGGTGTGCAGTTGCTGGCTTCTTCTTCTTCTATTATGTGAGCTACAAAGGACAACATAAGCTGGGGCTTATCCCACATTGCGTGGTGTTGACGCAGCAGACACATTTCAGGATAACGTAGCAGCTGAGGGTTCAGGTTATGGGGGTTCCTTACCCCCAGTGGGACTGTAGCAACAGGGGTGCAAAATGACCCCTTGGGCTACCTTCTCCATGTTATTGAATATGCTGGTAACTAGACTAATGCCCCCTATGGGACCTCCTGTGCCGGTACAACCGCTTATGGTCCCTGCGGTTAACCCGCCATGGGCAGATCAACTGTCCACTCAGTTACAGCAATTGAACCAATCACTGACTGCTCAAAAGTCTAACCCTCGCCTGCCTAAGACTAAGGGGTCCTCGAAATGGGCAATTACTTCCTCACAATCCACCAACATCTCGGACACCTCGTCTGATGAGGATGGCGTTTATACGGACCCCACATATTCTGACCCTGATGCTCCTGATGGGGAAGTTTTTTCGCAGGTGTATTTTCCTGATTTGTTAGAGGCTCATTCTTCGGGTTGATGTTGAACCAGAGCCTGACACTGCCCCTAAGAAACCGGACAGGTTTAAACGTCAGAAGGTGGTTAAACAAGTTTTACCTCACTCTGAATATTTAATTGACATACGTCATGAGTCCTGGGAAAATCCAGGAAAGAAGTTCACGCCTCACAAGAAGATGCTGGCTCGCTACCCCCTTGCTGCGGAACTTAATAAAAATTGGATTTGCAAGTGGCGCGGCTGGTAGTATCCTCAGCTCTGCCTGTAACTACCGTCACGTCCTTGAGAGATCCGACGGACAAGCGTGTGGAGGGTTGTTTGAAGGCAATCTACACCCTAAACGGTGCGGTGCATAGGCCCACTATTGCAGCGACATGAGCTCAGAAGCTGTGGAAGCGTGGGCTCAGAAGCTGGAGTCGGAGTTGCCTTCCAATGCTTCTGATCATGCTAGAAAATGCCTGTTGTATATTGTTACAGCATCCCATTACATTAAAGAGGCGGCTTCTGATGCCGGTATTCTGGCGGTCAAGGCTTCTACTACGTCCATTTTGGCTCGCCGAATTCTCTGGCTTCGGTCCTGGTCTGTGGCCCTGGGCTCTAAGAAAACCCTGGACGTACTCCCCTTCAAAGGAGACATTCTTTTCGGAGAAGACCTCAACAAAATAGTGGCTGACTTAGCGTCTGCTAAAACAGCATGACTTCCTAGTACTGCTCCTTCGGTGCCGAAGGCTAAGAGTACTTCCTTTCGCTCCTTTCATCCTTCAGGGAAAGCAAAACGTCAGGCGTACCTAAAACAGGTTCGCACTTCCAAACCCAATAAACCCAAACGGTCCTGGGCTGCCCGTCGGCCTGCTTCCAAAACTTACGAGCCTGCCGCATGACGGGGCAGGCCTCCCTCTGGGGGATACCAGAGTGGGGGGCCGACTTCTAGGGTTTACCCAGGAATGGTTGAAGACCACTTCCGATGCCTGAGTACGGGAAGTCGTCACTTGAGGTTACGCCGTATCCTTCAAGAATCGTCCCCCTCATCGATTTTGCCTGACAGACGTCCCTTCGGATCAGGTGAAGGCAGACTCTTCATTTGGTGGTACAGTCCCTCCTGGATACAGGAGTGGTAGTACAGGTGCCTCTGGCTCAGAGAGGCAAGGGGTACTATTCACCGCTGTTCCTAGTCCCGAAACAGAATGGGTCTTCCCAGCCCATTCTTAACCTCATGTCCTTGAACAATTTGTGAAGGTCTCCAAGTTTCGTATGGAAACTCTTCGCTCTATTGTTCTGGCCTGGGGACTATATGGTCTCACTGGACATACAGGATGCTTACCTGCATATTCCCATTGCAGTGTCGCATCAGCAGTACCAGAGGTTTGCAGTTGGCAACCTCCATTACCAATTTCGGGTGTTACCTTTTGGTTTGACCACGGCTCCGCGAGTCTTCACCAAGTTCATGACGGTAATGACTGCTGTACTCCGCCGTCAAGGGGTCAGGATCCTACCGTACTTGGATGACTTGTTGATACTGGCAAATTCCCCAGAGATTCTGCTACGCCATCTGGATCTGACTTCCAGTTTCTGCCAGCCCACGGGTGGCTCATCAACTGGAAGAAATCCTCCCTGGTCCCTGCTCAGAGCATGGTGCACCTGGGGGCGTTGTTGGACACTCACAACCAGCGGTTGTTCTTGTCTCAGGAGAAAGTCCTTAAGCTTCAGGACAGGATTCGATGCTTCCTATCTCGTCCACAAGTGTCGATACATTCGGCAATGCAAATGCTAGGTCTCATGGTGTCGGCTTTCAACATGGTGGTGTACGCTCAATTCCATTTCCGCCCTCTCCAGAGGCTAATTCTTGCCAAGTGGGACGGCCTGCCTCGCCGAATCAGGTCTCAAGTGATCTCATTGTCTCCGGAGGTCCGTCTGTCGCTGAACTGGTGGCTTCAGGACCAACGATTGAGCAGGGGTCGTCCCTTCTGGATCTCCAACTGGGTCCTTCTGACGACGGACGCCAGTCTGAGGGGTTGGGGCAGTGTTGGAGCAACACTCCCTTCAGGGTTGGTGGACCAGGGAGGAGTCTCTCCTCCCGATAAACATTCTGGAATTGCGGGCAGTGTTCAACTCATTGAACTTGGCCCAGCATTTAATACAGAACAGACATGTTCAAGTATAGTCGGACAACGCCACCACGGTGGCGTACATCAGTCATCAAGGCGGCACTCGAAGCAGCATGGCAATGAGGAAAGTATCACGGATTCTTCAGTGGGTGGAACGCCATCTGCCAGCCATATCGGCAGTGTTCATTCCGGGGGTCCTAAACTGGGAAGCGGACTTTCTCAGTCGCCAGGACGTGCACGCCGGAGAGTGGAGCCTCCATCCTCATGGACAAGTGGGGCCTTCCAGATGTGGACCTGATGGCATCTCGACACAATCTCAAGGTTCCGGTCTTCGGAGCAAGGACAAGGGATCCTCAAGCAGCGTTTGTGGACTCACTGGCAATTCCATGGAACTTTCGGCTGCCATACGTGTTCCCTCCGGTGTCACTCCTGCCCAGAGTAATAAGGAAGTTCAAGCAAAAAGGAGGTATCCTACTTTTGATCTCTCCAGCGTGGCCCAGACAGCATTGGTTCTCAGACCATCAGGGTCTCTCGATAGAGCACGTCCCCTTCTACTTCCGCAGCTCCCAGATCTCCTCATTCAGGGTCCCTGTGTATATCAGGATTTAGCCCGATTGGCTCTGACGGCGTGGCTCTTGAAGCTTCCGTCTTAAGGGCCAAGGGATTTTCTGAGGCGGTCGTTCAAACCATGTTGAAGGCCCGGAAACCGGCTTCTGATCGGATTTGTCATAGGGTCTGGAATTCTTACTTTGCTTGGTGCGCATCTAACAATCATGACGCTTACAAGTTTAGTACGGCCAAACTTTTGGCCTTTCTACAACAAGGCCTGGACTTGGGCCTTTCATCTGGCCTCCCTCAAGGTTAATATTTCTGCTTTGTCGGTTTGGTTTCAGAGGAAAATTGCAACCTTACCTGATGTGCATACGTTCACTCAGGGTGTGTTGCGGATTCAACCTCCTTAGGTCCCGCGGGTGGCTCCTTGGGACTTGTCGGTGGTTCTGGAGGCGTTGCAAGGGTCTCCGTTTGAGCCTCTTGAATCTGCAGACCTTAAGTGGCTTTCTCTTACGGTATTGTTTCTGCTGTCTATTGCCTCTGCTAGACGGGTGTCGGTTTTGGGTGCCTTGTCTTGTAGGTCACCATATCTGATTTTTCACCGTGATTGGGCGGTTCTTAGAACACGTCCCGGGTATTTACCTAAGGTGGTGTCGTCTTTCCACCTTAATCAGGAGATTGTGGTTCCGACCTTTGCCTCTCCTGATTTGTCTTCCAAAGAACGGTCTTTGGATGTGGTACGGGCTCTCCGTGTCTACGTGAAGAGAACTGCCTCCATCAGGAAGTCTGATTCTCTTTGTACTGTTTGGTTTTCACAAACGTGGCTGGCCTGCTCACAAGCAGACCTTGGCCAGATGGATTAGAATGGTGATTGCACATGCTTATGTACAGGCTGGTCGCCCAACTCCTGCTACTATTAAAGCCCATTCTACTCAGTCTGTTGGACCTTCTTGGACGGCCCGCCGTGGTGCAACCCTTGAACAATTGTGCAAGGCGGCTACGTGGTCCTCAGTGAACACGTTCATAAGGTTCTATGTCTTCAATACTTCCGCCTCCCAGGATGCTTCCTTTGGACGCCGGGTTCTTGTGCCCGCTACAGTGCGTCCCCTCCCATAAGGAACTGCTTTAGGACATCCCCGATGTTAATCCTTGTGGAGCCCAGTGTACCCCGCAGCAGAAAACAAGGTTTATGGTAAGAACTTACCAATGTTAAATCTCTTTCTGCGAGGTACTGGGCTCCACAAGGCGCCCACCCTGACACACTTGGCTTCTTTGGGTTGGTATGGCAATAACCGCTGACACCCTCTCCTGTGGTGAGTGTGTGGTGTATGTGGCTACTAACGATTGTCGTCTTTTTTACCTGCTACTGCATTGGGCTGGTTAACAAAAACTGAGCTCCTGTGCACGGAGGTGGGGTTATAGAGCAGGCGGCACTAGGCATTCTAGGAACAGTCAAAGCTTTGAGCCTGTTGGTGCCTCGGATCAAGATCCTACTCTACACCCCAATGTCATTCCCTGTGGAGCCCAAGTGTAACTCGCAGAAAGAGATTTAACAATGGTAAGTTCTTACCATAAATCTCATTTTTTATTATTTTACTAGTTATCAGCCTGTCAAAATTACGTAACATAACAGTAATGTCAGCGGCGGTGCGCTTCCGAATGGAGCAACACTTGAATTGCTCAGTTGGCGCCATCTTTGTGTGGCCGGTGTGCAAAAGCCTTTGGTTTTCTCCCCCCCCATAGAGGTAAGGCACAGCATTAGCATTTTATTATATATGATTAGTGCTTGTTATATTAAAAAATATATATATATTATTAGGAGTATTATTATCTCTCCTTGGGTCTATAGTTGATGTTGTCTTGCTGTCCTAGGATGGTTGGATTTTTGTTAATTTTTTGTTTAGACTAGACATGTATCACTCCCTTTTGGTTGGTTTGGTCCACTCCTCCTTGTTACATAAAAACAAAGAGTCCCTTTGCTCAGATGGGGATTAATGGGGACTAATTGTTGTGTTTTTAGTCATTGACAACTTTGGGTGATGCTTAACTATGTTTATAGCATGTGTATTCCCATTTGAATCTTGGAGAAAAGGATTTATTGGGAATTAACCACTTCATTTTTCTCGTATGAAAAAGCATTGACTAGGTAGCTTGGGAATGCCAGGTACATTTAAAACGTGACAACAGCTGGGTAGAGTAACATCTAATAATACTTGAGCATTGCGGATGTGAGCACTTGTCAGGGTAAAGTGGGGTAATTGGAGGACACTCCAGTGACATCCTGTACATTCTCCACATGTAATCACATGTACAGTAAATAGATGAGGCAACATACAAAGCACAGCATCACAGCACAAACACTGTGACTGTAAGTGCAAATGCTGTGTGATCACTAGAACCCATGGATTATATTCTCATACCAGTTTTCATGCTTTTATTCTCACTGGGAGAAAACGGCTGATAAAAGCATGTATCGTGATGCCAGTGGGTTATGAGCTTTACCCTGTGGTGCTGTTCCTATGTTTCCTCTATAATTATACACCACTGGATTATGTTGACACTGTGTGTATAAAAATTGATTATTACAGAAGAGTGTAATTCACTGTTCACCAATGAAAGGTATTTTGTGCTCTCTGCAGTGTGTTATATTACGTATCAAGTCTGTTCCATTGTTTTTCGCTCTGATGAGTTCCTAAAACATACTGTATGCTTATGACTGATTGGTCGGCCACTATGACCCTAACATTGTTGCCCTACTGAGCTCTTTATCTCCATCCATCTCTTTCAGGTCCTCTTTATCTGCACTGCCAATGTAACAGAAACCATTCCAGAGCCTCTGAGGGATCGTATGGAGATGATCAATATCTCTGGCTATGTGGCCCAGGAGAAATTGGCCATAGCGGAGGTGAAACATATTTTTTGGATTGCTTTATTATTACTACTTTTGAAGTTAATCATTTATAAATGTTTACTTTATCTATGGTCCCTAAAGTGTGTTTTTCTGTTAAGAAGTTAGTACTAGGAAACATTTTTTCATCCTTCAACAAAGGGAATGCCCCAGATTTTCATGATGAAACTTGTGTCTGTTCATTTGTAGAGGTATCTAGTACCACATGCTCTGACTATGTGTGGGTTGGACGAAGGAAAGACTCGCATCACATCGGACGCTCTCACTGTGCTGATAAAACAGTATTGCAGAGAGAGTGGAGTCCGGAACTTGCAGAAGCAAGTGGAAAAGGTGGGTGAGATAAGAAAGCTCGTATGATATTAATAGGGTAATTTGTCATAAGTGGAAAATGATGCCAGAAGCATGTACTGTATAAGCTGGTGATAAAAATCTTCCCTTTTCTCAAGGTTCTGCGCAAGTCTGCTTACAAAATTGTGAATGGAGATACCCAGTATGTGGAAGTGACCCCATCCAATCTGCAGGACTTTGTTGGAAAGCCAATCTTTACTGTGGATAGGATGTATGATGTCACCCCACCTGGTGTTGTGATGGGCCTAGCTTGGACTGCCATGGGTGAGGAGCCAAAAGGCTGTTCTGATCATGTGTATTGCTTCACCATTTGCAAATAAGACAGAAAAATGAAACCGGTGGTGTGGTAAGACTGCTAAAGTTATAGACCCGAAATGAACAGGTTCTTCTAGAAATGTATCACCGTATTCTGCTGGTAACCTTCACTAACTATCATAACTGGGCGTCCTACAGGGACGTACTGATCGGGAGATTTCCCCAGAGATGTGTACTGAGCAGTCTAGCCCAGACCGCTCAGCATACGTCTCCCCCCCCCCCCCCCCCCCCTTCCCCGCTCAGCACAGCGCGATGTGCTGAGCGAGGGGGGGGGGGGGGATCGACACGGGGGAACGCTCATTTCACCCAGTGGTGAAATGAGCGACCTGCTAGATTGTGTCAGTCTAGCACCGGCGATTGCTTAGAAATTAGCTGAACATCGCTCTGTGTGTACCTCCCTTTACTCTTCTGGTTCTAGATAAGGCTGTGATACTGCACAAAATGGTTATCCTCAATTATCTTAGGCATTTATCTACCATTTACAGACAATAATTCAGTTTGTTAGCTTCTAAATAAATTTTTTCCTGTGACTTTCTCCTTCTGATATACAGGGAATTATTGACTAATGATTGGTTAAATATACAACAATATTGTAATTTCTGTTATATGACATAGCCTTTACATTTATCAAATGGGCACTTTTCAGGTGGATCCACCTTATTTATAGAGACTTCCCTCCGACGTCCACTTGACAAAGAAAATAAGGATGGTTCCCTGGAAGTGACAGGTCAACTTGGAGATGTTATGAAGGAGAGTGCAAAAATTGCCTACACATTTGCTCGTGCTTTCCTAATGAGAAAACAACCAGATAATAAAATGCTGGTGACCTCACACATTCACTTACATGTCCCAGAGGTGAGTGGTATGACTTATTTTTGGTATTAAATAAGACTCACATTGTCTATATTCAGCATCCAGACTATGGGGGGTATCGAATTACCAACTAAAAATTTTAGGCCTGAAAAAATGGGCTATTAGCGTGATTTTTCCCAATGTGCCTTATCGGGCTATCCAATTTTACCCCTTTTTTGATGAGGGGGGGGAGGGGTGGAATAAATTCCTGGACCTATGTATTTTTGTGGCTGAAATCGCGAAAAAAGGGTAGTTTATCATGGATTATTTCTCTAACGTCCTAGTGGATGCTGGGGACTCCGAAAGGACCATGGGGAATAGCGGCTCCGCAGGAGACTGGGCACAAAAGTAAAAAGCTTTAGGACTACCTGGTGTGCACTGGCTCCTCCCCCTATGACCCTCCTCCAAGCCTCAGTTAGATTTTTGTGCCCGAACGAGACGGGTGCAGGCTAAGGGGCTCTCCTGAGCTGCTTAGTGTAAAAGTTTAAAGTAGGTTTTTTATTTTCAGTGAGACCTGCTGGCAACAGGCTCACTGCACCGAGGGACTAAGGGGAGAAGAAGCGAACTCACCTGCGTGCAGAGTGGATTGGGCTTCTTAGGCTACTGGACATTAGCTCCAGAGGGACGATCACAGGCCCAGCCATGGATGGGTCCCAGAGCCGCGCCGCCGGCCCCCTTACAGAGCCAGAAGAATGAAGAGGTCCGGAAAATCGGCGGCAGAAGACGTCCTGTCTTCAATAAGGTAGCGCACAGCACTGCAGCTGTGCGCCATTGCTCTCAGCACACTTCACACTCCGGCCACTGAGGGTGCAGGGCGCTGGGGGGGGCGCCCTGAGACGCAATAAAAACACCTTTTTTGGCAAAAAATACATCACATATAGCTCCTGGGCTATATGGATGCATTTAACCCCTGCCAATTTTTACATAAAAAAGCGGGAGAAAGGCCGCCGATAAGGGGGCGGAGCCTATCTCCTCAGCACACTGGCGCCATTTTTTCCTCACAGCTCCGTTGGAGGAAGGCTCCCTGACTCTCCCCTGCAGTCCTGCACTACAGAAACAGGGTAAAACAAGAGAGGGGGGGCACTAAATTGGCATATAAATATATACAGCAGCTATATTAGGGAAAAACACTTATATAAGGTTATCCCTGTATATATATAGCGCTCTGGTGTGTGCTGGCAAACTCTCCCTCTGTCTCCCCAAAGGGCTAGTGGGGTCCTGTCCTCTATCAGAGCATTCCCTGTGTGTGTGCTGTGTGTCGGTACGTTGTGTCGACATGTATGAGGAGGAAAATGGTGTGGAGGCGGAGCAATTGCCTGTGTTAGTGATGTCACCCCCTAGGGAGTCGACACCTGACTGGATGGTCTTATGGAAAGAATTACGTGATAGTGTCAGCACTTCACAAAAGACTGTTGACGACATGAGACAGCCGGCAAATCAGTTAATACCTGTACAGGCGTCTCAAACACCGTCAGGGGCTCTAAAGCGCCCGTTACCTCAGGTCGATACAGACACGGACACTGACTCCAGTGTCGACGGTGAGGAAACAAACGTATTTTCCAGTAGGGCCACACGTTACATGATCACGGCAATGAAGGAGGTTTTGAACATTTCTGATACTACAAGTACCACAAAAAAGGGTATTATGTGGGATGTGAAAAAACTACCCGTAGTTTTTCCCGAATCAGATGAATTAAATGAGGTGTGTGATGAAGCGTGGGTTTCCCCCGATAAAAAACTGCTAATTTCTAAAAAGTTATTGGCATTATACCCTTTCCCGCCAGAGGTTAGGGCGCGTTGGGAAACACCCCCTAGGGTAGATAAGGCGCTCACACGCTTATCAAAACAAGTGGCGTTACCGTCTCCTGATACGGCCGCCCTCAAGGAACCAGCTGATAGGAAGCTGGAAAATATCCTTAAAAGTATATACACACATACTGGTATTATACTGCGACCAGCAATCGCCTCAGCCTGGATGTGCAGTGCTGGGGTGGCTTGGTCGGATTCCCTGACTGAAAATATTGATACCCTGGACAGGGACAATATATTATTGACTATAGAGCATTTAAAGGATGCATTTCTATATATGCGAGATGCACAGAGGGATATTTGCACTCTGGCATCAAGAGTAAGTGCGATGTCCATTTCTGCCAGAAGAGGATTATGGACACGACAGTGGTCAGGGGATGCGGATTCCAAACGGCATATGGAAGTATTGCCGTATAAAGGGGAGGAGTTATTTGGGGTCGGTCTATCGGACCTGGGGGCCACGGCAACGGCTGGGAAATCCACCTTTTTACCCCAAGTCACCTCGCAGCAGAAAAAGATACCGTCTTTTCAGGCTCAGTCCTTTCGTCCCCATAAGGGCAAGCGGGCAAAAGGCCACTCATATCTGCCCCGGGGCAGAGGAAGGGGAAAAAGACTGCAGCAGACAGCCTCTTCCCACGAACAGAAGCCCTCCCCCGCTTCTGCCAAGTCCTCAGCATGACGCTGGGGCCTTACAAGCGGACTCAGGCACGGTGGGGGCCCGTCTCAAGAATTTCAGCGCGCAGTGGGCTCACTCGCAAGTGGACCCCTGGATCCTGCAGGTAGTATCTCAGGGGTACAAATTGGAATTCGAGACGTCTACCCCTCGCCGGTTCCTGAAGTCTGCTTTACCAACGTCTCCCCCCGACAGGGAGGCGGTATTGGAAGCCATTCACAAGCTGTATTCCCAGCAGGTGATAATCAAGGTACACCTCCTACAACAGGGAAAGGGGTATTATTCCACGCTGTTTGTGGTACCGAAGCCGGACGGCTCGGTGAGACCCATTTTAAATCTGAAATCCTTGAACACTTACATAAAAAGGTTCAAGTTCAAGATGGAGTCACTCAGAGCAGTGATAGCGAACCTGGAAGAAGGGGACTATATGGTGTCGCTGGACATCAAGGATGCTTACCTCCATGTCCCAATTTGCCCTTCTCACCAAGGGTACCTCAGGTTGGTGGTACAGAACTGTCACTATCAGTTTCAGACGCTGCCGTTTGGATTGTCCACGGCACCCCGGGTCTTTACCAAGGTAATGGCCGAAATGATGATTCTTCTTCGAAGAAAAGGCGTCTTAATTATCCCTTACTTGGACGATCTCCTGATAAGGGCAAGGTCCAGAGAACAGTTAGAGGTCGGAGTAGCACTATCTCAAGTAGTACTACGACAGCACGGATGGATTCTAAATATTCCAAAATCGCAGCTGATTCCGACGACACGTCTGCTGTTCCTAGGGATGATTCTGGACACAGTACAGAAAAAGGTGTTTCTCCCGGAAGAGAAAGCCAGGGAGTTATCCGACCTAGTCAGGAACCTCCTAAGACCAGGCCAAGTGTCAGTACATCAATGCACAAGGGTCCTGGGAAAGATGGTGGCTTCTTACGAAGCGATTCCATTCGGCAGATTCCACGCAAGAACTTTTCAGTGGGATCTGCTGGACAAATGGTCCGGATCGCATCTTCAAATGCATCAGCGGATAACCCTGTCTCCAAGGACAAGGGTGTCTCTCCTGTGGTGGCTACAGAGTGCTCATCTCCTAGAGGGCCGCAGATTCGGCATTCAGGATTGGGTCCTGGTGACCACGGATGCCAGCCTGAGAGGCTGGGGAGCAGTCACACAGGGAAGAAATTTCCAGGGCTTGTGGTCAAGCATGGAAACGTCACTTCACATAAATATCCTGGAACTAAGGGCCATTTACAATGCCCTAAGTCAGGCAAGACCTCTGCTTCAGGGTCAGCCGGTGTTGATCCAGTCGGACAACATCACGGCAGTCGCCCACGTAAACAGACAGGGCGGCACAAGAAGCAGGAGGGCAATGATGGAAGTGGCAAGGATTCTTCGCTGGGCGGAAAATCATGTGATAGCACTGTCAGCAGTGTTCATTCCGGGAGTGGACAACTGGGAAGCAGACTTCCTCAGCAGACACTATCTTCACCCGGGGGAGTGGGGACTTCACCCAGAAGTCTTCCACATGATTGTGAACCGTTGGGAAAAACCAAAGGTGGACATGATGGCGTCCCGCCTCAACAAAAAACTGGACAGATATTGCGCCAGGTCAAGGGACCCTCAGGCAATAGCTGTGGACGCTCTGGTATGTGTTCCCTCCTCTCCTCTCATACCAAAAGTACTGAGAATCATAAGAAGGAGAGGAGTAAAGACTATACTCGTGGCTCCGGATTGGCCAAGAAGGACTTGGTACCCGGAAATTCAAGAGATGCTCACGGAAGACCCGTGGCCTCTACCTCTAAGAAAGGACCTGCTCCAGCAGGGACCATGTCTGTTCCAAGACTTACCGCGGCTGCGTTTGACGGCATGGCGGTTGAACGCCGGATCCTGAAGGAAAAAGGCATTCCGGATGAAGTCATCCCTACCCTGATCAAAGCCAGGAAGGATGTAACCGTACAACATTATCACTGTATTTGGCGTAAATATGTTGCGTGGTGCGAGGCCAGGAAGGCCCCTACAGAGGAATTTCAAGTGGGTCGATTCCTACATTTCCTGCAAACAGGACTGTCTATGGGCCTCAAATTAGGGTCCATTAAGGTTCAAATTTCGGCCCTGTCAATATTCTTCCAAAAAGAACTAGCTTCTGTTCCTGAAGTTCAGACGTTTGTCAAGGGAGTACTGCATATACAGCCTCCTTTTGTGCCTCCAGTGGCACCTTGGGATCTCAATGTAGTTTTGGGATTCCTAAAATCACATTGGTTTGAACCACTCACCACTGTGGACTTAAAATATCTCACATGGAAAGTGGTAATGCTGTTAGCCCTGGCTTCAGCCAGGCGTGTCTCAGAATTGGCGGCTTTATCCTATAAAAGCCCTTACCTAATTTTTCATACAGACAGGGCAGAATTGAGGACTCGTCCTCAATTTCTCCCTAAGGTGGTTTCAGCATTTCACTTAAACCAGACTATTGTGGTGCCTGCGGCTACTAGGGACTTGGAGGATTCCAAGTTGCTGGACGTAGTCAGGGCCCTGAAAATATGTTTCCAGGACGGCTGGAGTCAGAAAATCTGATTCGCTGTTTATCCTGTATGCACCCAACAAGCTGGGTGCTCCTGCTTCTAAGCAGACGATTGCTCGTTGGATTTGTAGTACAATTTAGCTTGCACATTCTGTGGCAGGCCTGCCACAGCCAAAATCTGTAAAAGCCCATTCCACACGGAAAGTGGGCTCATCTTGGGCGGCTGCCCGAGGGGTCTCGGCTTTACAACTTTGCCGAGCAGCTACTTGGTCAGGGGCAAACACGTTTGCTAAATTCTACAAATTTGATACCCTGGCTGAGGAGGACCTGGAGTTCTCTCATTCGGTGCTGCAGAGTCATCCGCACTCTCCCGCCCGTTTGGGAGCTTTGGTATAATCCCCATGGTCCTTTCGGAGTCCCCAGCATCCACTAGGACGTTAGAGAAAATAAGAATTTACTTACCGATAATTCTATTTCTCATAGTCCGTAGTGGATGCTGGGCGCCCATCCCAAGTGCGGATTGTCTGCATTACTTGTACATAGTTATTGTTACAAAAATCGGGTTATTGTTGTTGTGAGTCATCTTTTCAGAGGCTCTTTCTGTTATCATGCTGTTAACTGGGTTCAGATCACAAGTTGTACGGTGTGATTGGTGTGGCTGGTATGAGTCTTACCCGGGATTCAAAATCCTTCCTTATTGTGTACGCTCGTCCGGGCACAGTATCCTAACTGAGGCTTGGAGGAGGGTCATAGGGGGAGGAGCCAGTGCACACCAGGTAGTCCTAAAGCTTTTTACTTTTGTGCCCAGTCTCCTGCGGAGCCGCTATTCCCCATGGTCCTTTTGGAGTCCCCAGCATCCACTACGGACTATGAGAAATAGAATTATCGGTAAGTAAATTCTTATTTTTTCTCCTGCCTCGGGCAGGTAAAAAGAAAAAAATCCACTGTAGTTGCGAGCTTGTGGGGCTAATTGGATAGCCCCTGGAGGATCAATTGGCTGCAGTAATTAACCGCGGCAAATTGGATACCGTCCTTTGTCTTCTGTGGTTGGTCAATAAAATTTAAATGCCAGAGGTACTTCGTACTCCAACTGCTTTATTCTAAAAAGTCAATATTACTTTGTTGGAAATCTCTGCTATAACCTTTAATAAATGAATATATGGAGCTTGTCATTGGTCCCTTATTGAGATGACATATGTAGCTGAGGTATGCCCTGACAAAAAAATCCACAAACTTTGGTCATTTGGATTGATTGCTCTTCTACAATGAACTCAATAGACCTAAGATTCTATGTTGTATATTTAACCTCTTTGTTGTCTGTGTTTTGTGTATGTACAGAAAACAGACAATAAAAAAGGTAACTATACAGCCCCTTTCGGATAAGTAAATACTATATAAACTGTACAACAGTCTATAGACTTTTGTAGAGTTTATATAGTACAGGTTGAGTATCCCACATCCAGATATTCCAAAATATGGAATTTTTTGAATGAGATAGTGAAACCTTTGTTTTCTGATGGCTCAATGTACACAAACTTTGTTTAATACAAAAAGTTATTAAAAATATTGTATTAAATGACCTTCAGGCTGTGTGTTTAAGGTGTATATGAAACATAAATGCATTCTGTACTTCGACTTGGGTCCCATCACCATGATATCTCATTATGGTATGCAATTATTCCAAAATATGGAAAAATACGATATCCAAAATACTTCTTGTCCCAAGCATTTTGGATAATGGATACTTAACCTGTATTTACTTATCCAAAATGAGCTGTCATTTTCAGTGAGCTGGCCATACGGAGTTCTTCTCTGTGGATGGCTGCCTCCACAGCGTCCAATACCAAACAGTCTTCGTGTTGCAGTAAGGCAGATAAATAACTAATATTGATGTTGCAATGTGACCAGAAAAATAAGTAAAGGGTTAATGCCGTTATTTTAGTGAAGTAATATGTTTTTGTTCTGTTTAGGGCGCTACACCAAAGGACGGTCCTAGTGCTGGCTGCACCATCGTCACTGCTTTACTTTCCCTTGCTATGGGCTGTCCAGCTCGCCAAAATGTGGCAATGACTGGGGAGGTGTCTTTGACGGGCAAAATCCTGCCTGTAGGGGGAATCAAAGAAAAAACTATAGCTGTGAGTATACAACAGCTGTCAAACTTTAAAAAACAGATTTACTAATACAGAACTTGGATATAGCCGTCAGCATTTATAGTCCTCCACTGAATGCTATGTCTAATTAAGGGAGTGTGAGTTGATCATCAGAACACTGTTAATTCCCATTGCTCCATAACGTGATGACAGTCCCGAGTATAATTACTGTCTGGAAAGCAGGCTATTGTACGGCCTTTCCAGGTATCACAGCCTGTTGCTGTAATAGCCTTCAGATGAGGGAAGATGGATCTCCGATTTACAAGTACGCAACTTGGACATCATGTGGTAAAAATATTTTTTTTATAGCACTTCAGTTGTCTCGGCAATGCTAATAAAAGGAAGAGTATTTTTGTTCACTGTAAAACATGCCGCCTTTCCCATGCCATGCTTATTATACCCACAAACTCTTCTTTCTGTTTACAGGCTAAAAGGGCAGGTGTGACCTGTATCATCCTCCCCGCAGAAAATAATAAAGATTACTACGATCTGGCCAACTTTATTACTGAAGGGCTGGAAGTGCATTTTGTTGAACATTATGAAGAGATTTACAACATCGTGTTTCCATCTCCCTGACACCTACTCGCTCCAACCTTTAGTGATCCTTTATTTCGGTGTCAGCCACTGGAATGGCGTTCTTAATATTGCTGCTGCGCAGCCCACGTATTCATTATGGCTACATTTAATATTTGCCTTTAGATATGGTATTAATTTAGTAATGTAATTATTAAAATAAATGGATTTTAATTGTATCTTGCATGTTTGTAATACACATAGAATATAAAGCACACAGGGTGACACATGCAAAGACTGGAGGATACAATATAGTGTCCTATTCTACCACCCCACCTTACAGGCTGAGTAGCTTTGATACGGCAGACCGCACAAGCTCCTTCTCCGATCTCCCATGGTAGCTTTAAAACGGCAGTGTTGTGTAGGCCTGTCTATGCTTGGACTTCCCTGTGGTGGTCTGTGTTTCTATGATTATGACTCTGGCACGTTGTTTATGTTTAAATAAAGGGATGTGGAAGGTATTGGGAAAGTAGTGAAGTGAAGTGACGGCTTAGAAATTCATTTGAGGATGCTTGGGAAGAAATCAACTACTAAGAGCATGTATTCAATTTAGGGCATTGCTGAGGTTGCACCCCACCCATGTGATTGTGGGATTGCTGATCGTAGTGGGGGGCTACGGTCTCAGCAAGCCATCACAGCTGTGCACATGCAGAGGGATTACGTGATAATTTTTTACTTTAGGCTGCTGCTAGGTTGTGTCACCTAATTAAAGAGAACAGGGCTGCTAGTTAATGAATATTAATATATTGAGTGTGTATGCAATGAATAATTGACTCCATTTATTAAAAACAAAATTTGTCTAAACAATCATATAAAAAAAACAAACCCACAAATGTATTACAGTACTATTAATACATGTTCAGCTCAATGGCTATAATCTGAAAAAACAACTTTAACTTTATAATAGTTTCCGTTATAAATTGCACAATAGTTGATATTATAATTCAATATCTGTATTAGCAATATTAGCTCCGTGTTTTAGATAGATTGTTGTCAGAAAATGGTATTCGGTGGGGAATATGCGTAATACAACGCATATATATATATGAAAACAGGATTCAATTCCTGCGCTGCAAGTCCATGTATCCAGAGTCTTTATTAAACGTTAATTCTGTGCTGCTCAATCCTACTCCCAGCCAGGGAGCAAAGGGTATTGGTGCTAGAAACAAGACAAGGAGAGCGCACCGGTAAACGTAAAATCATTTACTTTGTATAAAAAAGAGTAATATCCACATACATAGCGGTAAGAGTATCCAAACTCAGCGAGGTCCACACGATCTCTGGAACAGCGCTCACCGAGCTGAAACTGTCTCGTCGGCTCCGGACCCGGCGGGTGACGTCACAACGTCCTCAGCAGTTAGCCACGCCCAACGCGTTTCGACCTATCACAGTCTTCGTCATATATATATATATATACTTCTCCAAAAAATAAAGGGAACACTAAAATAACACATCCTAGATCTGAATGAATGAAATATTCTTATTAAATACTTTGTTCTTTACATAGTTGAATGTGCTGACAACAAAATCACACAAAAATGATCAAAGGAAATCAAATTTATTAACCCATGGAGGTCTGGATTTGGAGTCACCCTCAAAATTAAAGTGGATAAACACACTACAGGCTGATCCAACTTTGATGTAATGTCCTTAAAACAAGTCAAAATGAGGCTCAGTAGTGTGTGTGGCTTCCACGTGCCTGTATGACCTCCCTACAACCCACACAAGTGGCTCAGGTAGTGCAGCTCATCAAGGATGGCACATCAATGCGAGCTGTGGCAAGAAGGTTTGCTGTGTCTGTCAGCGTAGTGTCCAGAGCATGGAGGCACTACCAGGAGACAGGGCAGTACATCAGGAGACGTGGAGGAGGCCGTAGGAGGGCAACATCCCAGCAGCAGGACCGCTACCTCCGCCTTTGTGCAAGGAGGAACAGGAGGAGCACTGCCAGCGCCCTGCAAAATGACCTCCAGCAAGCCACAAATGTGCATGTGTCTACTCAAATGATCAGAAACAGACTCCATGAGGGTGGTATGAGGGCCCGATGTCCACAGGTGGGGCTTGTGCTTACAGCCCAACACCGTGCAGTACGTTTGGCATTTGCCTCCGGAATCACAGCCAATTGTGTCTGGAAAAATATGGACAAAGCCGATATCTGAACTATGATGGAGCCCGACCGTAGGCCCATATCCACGCCTGCCTGCAAGAAGAGCAGGAAACGGCCAAGTTAAAATTTCACAGTAGAATATTTTCTACCCTCACACCAAGAAACATATTTCTTTCAGATTTGGTGGTAATGCTTCGATGTGGCCACCTTTCGGGCTTGGACCATAGTCGAGACCACCCTTGACGGAAGTCCTTTTCTGGCTAGAATCTCCCTTTCAACTTCCATGCCGTTAAACCTAGCCACAGTAAGTCTGGATAGACGAATGGCCCTTGCTGGAGAAGATCTTTTCGAAGCGGCAGAGGCCAGGGCTCGTCGAGGGACATGGTTATGAGGTCCGCATACCAAACTTGACGAGGCCAATCCAGGGCAATCAGAATTGCTTGAACGCATTCCCTTTTGAGTCTTTCTAGAACTCTGGGAATGAGCGGAATTGAAGGGAAGAGATATATAAAATGGTGAGCCCACGATGCCATCAGAGTGTCCACTGCTGCAGCCTGCGGATCCCCCGTCCTGTAACAGTAGCGACGCAGCTTCTTGTTGAGCCGAGAAGCCATCATGTTTATCAGCGGGCAGCCCCACCGATGAACCAGCTGTTGAAACACCTGAGGGAGAAGGCCCCATTTCCCTGGGTGTAGATCGTGTCTGCTGAGGAAGTTCGCTTCCCAGTTGTCCACTCCCGGAATGAATATGGCAGACAGGGCCCTTGCGTTGTTTTCCACCCAGAGGAGTATCTTGGACACCTCTCGCATGGCGGCCCTGCTTTTTGTTCCTCCCTGTCTATTTATGTACGCTACCGCCGTAGCATTGTCCGACTGGACCTGTATGGCCTGATGTTGGAGGATAGAGGAGGCCTGTAGAAGGGCATTGTAAATTGCCCTGAGTTCCAGAATGTTTATTGGAAGGGAAGACTCCTGACTCGACCACCTTCCTTGGAACTGAGCCCCTTGGATCACAGCACCCCACCCTCGGCGGCTCGCATACATTGTCAACAGAATCCAGTACTGGATTCCGAACTGTCGACACTCTACCAGGTGAGAGATCTGCAACCACCGAAATCCTTGTTTCTCTGACGTCCTAAGTGGATGCTGGGACTCCGTAAGGACCATGGGGAATAGCGGCTCCGCAGGAGACTGGGCACAACTATAAAGAAAGCTTTAGACTACTGGTGTGCACTGGCTCCTCCCACTATGACCCTCCTCCAGACTTCAGTTAGAATCTTGTGCCCGGCTGAGCTGGATGCACACTAGGGGCTCTCCTGAGCTCCTAGAAAGAAAGTATATTTAGGTTTTTTATTTTACAGTGAGATCTGCTGGCAACAGACTCACTGCAGCGAGGGACTAAGGGGAGAAGAAGCGAACCTACCTAACTGGTGGTAGTTTGGGCTTCTTAGGCTACTGGACACCATTAGCTCCAGAGGGATCGACCGCAGGACCCGACCTTGGTGTTCGTTCCCGGAGCCGCGCCGCCGGCCCCCTTACAGAGCCAGAAGCAAGAAGTGTTCCGGAAAATCGGCGGCAGAAGACTTCAGTCTTCAACAAGGTAGCGCACAGCACTGCAGCTGTGCGCCATTGCTCCTCATGCACACCTCACACTCCGGTCACTGATGGGTGCTGGGGGGGGGGGGGCGCCCTGAGGGCAATATAAGACACCTTGGCTGGCAAATCTACACCATATATAGTCAGGAAGGCTATATAGGTGTAAAAATACCCCTGCCAGAATTCCAGAAAAAGCGGGAGAAGTCTGCCGGAAAAGGGGCGGGGCCATCTCCCTCAGCACACTGGCGCCATTTTTCCCTCACAGCTCCGCTGGAAGGACGCACCCTGGCTCTCCCCTGCAGTTGTCAAGCTACACAAGGGTAAAAAAGAGAGGGGGGGCACTAAATTTAGGCGCAGTATATATAAAATAAGCAGCTATAAGGGAAAACACTCATTTATAGTGGGATCCCTGTGTTATATAGCGCTCTGGTGTGTGCTGGCATACTCTCTCTCTGTCTCCCCAAAGGGCTTTGTGGGGTCCTGTCCTCTGTCAGAGCATTCCCTGTGTGTATGCGGTGTGTCGGTACAGCTGTGTCGACATGTTTGATGAGGAGGCTTATGTGGAGGCGGAGCAGATGCCGATAAATGTGGTCACCCCCTGCGGGGTCGACACCTGAGTGGATAGTGCTGTGGAAGGAATTACGCGACAGTGTCGACTCCTTGCATAAAAGGTTTGACGACATACCAAATGTGGGACAGCCGGCTTCTCAGCCTGTGCCTGCCCAGGCGTCTCAAAAGCCATCAGGGGCTCTAAAACGCCCGCTACCTCAGATGGCAGACACAGATGTCGACACGGATACTGACTCCAGTGTCGACGACGATGAGACTAATGTAACTTCCAGTAGGGCCACACGTTACATGATTGAGGCAATGAAAAAATGTGTTGCACATTTCTGATGTTATCCCCGGTACCACAAAAAAGGGTATTATGTTTGGAGAGAAAAAACTACCAGTAGCTTTTCCTCCATCTGAGGAGTTAAATGAAGTGTGTGAAGAAGCGTGGGCTTCCCCTGATAATAAACTGGTAATTTCTAAGAGGTTACTAATGGCGTACCCTTTCCCGCCAGAGGATAGGGCACGTTGGGAAACATCCCCTAGGGTGGATAAAGCGCTCACACGCTTGTCAAAGAAGGTGGCACTACCGTCTCCGGATACGGCCGCCCTCAAGGAATCTGCTGATAGAAAGCAGGAAGCTATCCTGAAGTCTATATATACACACACAGGTGTTATACTGAGACCAGCTATTGCTTCAGCATGGATGTGCAGTGCTGCAGCTGCATGGTCAGATTCCCTGTCGGAAAATATTGATACCCTGGACAGGGACACTATATTGCTAACCGTAGAGCATATTAAAGACGCACTTTTATACATGAGGGATGCACAGAGGGATATTTGCCGGCCTGCATCTAAAATTAGTGCAATGTCCATTTCTGCTAGGAGAGGTTTATGGACTCGGCAGTGGACAGGAGATGCAGATTCCAAAAGGCACATGGAAGTTCTGCCTTATAAGGGTGAGGAGTTGTTCGGGGATGGTCTCTCGGACCTCGTTTCCACAGCAACAGCTGGGAAGTCTACATTTCTCTGACGTCCTAGTGGATGCTGGGGACTCCGTAAGGACCATGGGGAATAGACGGCTCCGCAGGAGACTGGGCACATCTAAAGAAAGATTTAGGTCTATCTGGTGTGCACTGGCTCCTCTCCCTATGACCCTCCTCCAAGCCTCAGTTAGATTTCTGTGCCCGGCCGAGCTGGATGCACACTAGGGGCTCTCCTGAGCTCCTAGAAAGAAAGTATAGTTTAGGTTTTTTATTTTACAGTGAGACCTGCTGGCAACAGGCTCACTGCAGCGAGGGACTAAGGGGAGAAGAAGCGAACCTACCTAAGTGGTGGTAGCTTGGACTACTTAGGCTACTGGACACCATTAGCTCCAGAGGGATCGCACACAGGACCCGACTTCGTCGTCCGTTCCCGGAGCCGCGCCGCCGTCCCCCTTACAGAGCCAGAAGCAAGAAGGTCCGGAAAATCGGCGGCTGAAGACTTCTGTCTTCTCCAAGGTAGCGCACAGCACTGCAGCTGTGCGCCATTGCTCCTCATGCACACCACACACTTCGGTCACTGATGGGTGCAGGGCGCTGGGGGGGGGGGCGCCCTGAGCAGCAATATTGACATCTTGGCTGGCAAAACTGACACCATATATAGCCCCAGAGGCTATATAGGTGTATATTACCCCTGCCAGAATAACACAAAAAGCGGGAGAAAGCCCGCCGAAAAAGGGGCGGAGCCATCTCCCTCAGCACACTGGCGCCATTTTCCCTCACAGCTCCGCTGGAAGGATCGCTCCCTGGCTCTCCCCTGCAGTCCTGCACTACAGAAAGGGTAAAAAAGAGAGGGGGGGGGGGGGGGCACAAATTTAGGCGCAGTATAATATATATATGCAGCTATAAGGGAAAACACTCTTTATAGGTGATATCCCTGTGGTATATAGCGCTCTGGTGTGTGCTGGCATACCCTCCCTCTGTCTCCCCAAAGGGCTTTGTGGGGTCCTGTCCTCTGTCAGAGCATTCCCTGTGTGTGTGCTGTGTGTCGGTACCGCTGTGTCGACATGTATGATGAGGAAAATGATGTGGAGGCAGAGCAAATGCCTGTAAATGTGTTGTCACCCCCTGAGGGGTCGACACCTGTGTGGATGGACTTATGGAAGGAATTACGTGACCGTGTCAGCTCCTTACATAAAAGGTTTGACGACATAGGACAGCCGGCTACTCAGCTTGTGACTGTTCCAGCGTCTCAAATGTCATCAGGGGCTTTAAAACGCCCGCTACCTCAGATGGCAGACACAGATGTCGACACGGATACCGACTCCAGTGTCGACGACGATGAGACTAGTGTACCCTCCAATAGGTCCACCCGTTACATGATTGAGGCAATGAAAAATGTATTACACATTTCTGATAGTACCCCAGGTACCACAAAAAAGGGTATTATGTTCGGTGAGAAAAAACTACCAGTAGTTTCTCTAACGTCCTAAGTGGATGCTGGGACTCCGTAAGGACCATGGGGAATAGCGGCTCCGCAGGAGACAGGGCACAAAATAAAAGCTTGAGATATCAGGTGGTGTGCACTGGCTCCTCCCCCTATGACCCTCCTCCAAGCCAGTTAGATTTTTGTGCCCGGCCGAGAAGGGTGCAAACTAGGTAGCTCTCCAGAGCTGCTTAGAATAAAAGTTTAGTTAGGTTTTTTTTATTTTCAGTGAGTCCTGCTGGCAACAGGCTCACTGCATCGTGGGACTAAGGGGAGAAGAAGCGAACTCACCTGAGTGCAGAGTGGATTGGGCTTCTTAGGCTACTGGACGTTAGCTCCAGAGGGACGATCACAGGTTCAGCCTGGATGGGTCACCGGAGCCGCGCCGCCGTCCCCCTTACAGAGCCAGAAGAGACGAAGGTCCGGTGAAAGCGGCGGCAGAAGACATCCTGTCTTCAAGACTAAGGTAGCGCACAGCACCGCAGCTGTGCGCCATTGCTCTCAGCACACTTCGGTCACTGAGGGTGCAGGGCGCTGGGGGGGAGCGCCCTGAGACGCAATATAACACACATATACCTTAGCTGGCAAAAGGAATACATCACATATAGCTCCAGGGCTATATGGATGTATTTTTTCCCCTGCCATTTTACACAAAAAAGCGGGAGTTAAGGACGTCGTGAAGGGGCGGGGCCTATCTCCTCAGCACACTGGCGCCATTATTCCCTCACAGCTCCGCTGGAAGGACGGCTCCCTGATTCTCCCCTGCAGTACTGCATCTGATTCAGGGTAAAAAAGAGAAGGGGGGGCATTTTGGCAGCAAATAACTAGATTAACAGCAGCTATAAGGGATTAACACTTATATAAGGTTATCCCTGTATATATATAGCGCTGGGTGTGTGCTGGCAGACTCTCCCTCTGTCTCTCCAAAGGGCTAAGTAGGGTCCTGTCCTCTATCAGAGCATTCCCGGTGTGTGTGCTGTGTGTCGGTACGCGTGTGTCGACATGTATGAGGAGGAAAATGAGGTGGAGGCGGAGCAGTTGCCTGTGTTAGTGATGTCACCCCCTAGGGAGTCGACACCTGACTGGATGATTGTGTTTAAGCAATTAAGTGATAATGTCAGCAATTTACAAAAAACTGTTGACGACATGAGAAAGCCGGCAAATCAATTAGTGCCTGTTCAGGCGTCTCAGACACCCTCAGGGGCCCTAAAACGGCCGCTACCTCAGTGGGTCGACACGGATCCAGATACAGATACTGAATCTAGTGTCGACGGTGACGAGACAAACGTAATGTCCAGTAGGGCCACACGTTACATGATCACGGCAATGAAAGAGGCATTGAACCTTTCTGACACTACAAATACCTCAAAGGCGGGTATTATGTGGGGTGTGAAAAAACTGCCAATAGTTTTTCCTGAGTCTGAGAAAATAAATGAGGTGTGTGATAAAGCGTGGGTTTCCCCCGATAAAAAACAGCTAATTTCTAATAAGTTATTAGCACTATACCCTTTCCCGCCAGAGGTTAGGGCACGGTGGGAAACACCCCCTAGGGTAGATAAGGCGCTCACACGTTTATCTAAACAAGTAGCGTTACCGTCCCCTGATACGGCCACCCTCAAAGAACCAGCTGATAGGAGGCTGGAAAATATCCTGAAAAGTATATACACACATACTGGTGTTATACTGCGACCAGCAATCGCATCAGCCTGGATGTGCAGTGCTGGAGTCGCATGGGCGGATTCCCTGACTGAGAATATTGATACCCTGGATAGGGACAATATTCTGTTAACTATAGAACATTTAAAGGATGCATTGCTATATATGCGTGATGCGCAGAGGGATATTTGTACCCTGGCATCAAGAGTAAGCGCAATGTCCATCTCTGCCAGAAGAGCATTATGGACCAGACAGTGGTCAGGGGACGCAGATTCCAAATGGCACATGGAAGTATTGCCGTATAAGGGGGAGGAGTTATTTGGGGCTGGTCTAACAGACCTGGTGGCCACGGCAACGGCTGGAAAATCCACCTTTTTACCCCAGGTTACTTCACAAGCGAGCAAAAGGTCACTCTTTTCTGCCCAAGGGCAGAGGAAGAGGAAAAAGGCAGCACCATGCAGCCGCTTCCCAGGAGCAGAAGCCCTCCCCTGCTTCTGCCAAGTCTTCAGCATGACGCTGGGGCTTTACAAGCAGACTCAGACACGGTGGGGGCCCGTCTCAAGAATTTCAACGCGCAGTGGGCTCACTCGCAAGTGGATCCCTGGATTCTACAGGTAGTATCACAGGGGTACAAACTGGAATTCGAGGCGTTTCCTCCTCATCGGTTCCTGAAGTCTGCTTTACCAAAGTCTCCCTCCGACAGGGAGGCAGTTCTGGAAGCCATTCACAAGCTGTACTCCCAGCAGGTGATAATCAAGGTACCCCTCTTACAACAGGGGAAGGGGTATTATTCCACACTATTTGTGGTACCGAAGCCGGACGGCTCGGTGAGACCAATATTAAATCTAAAATCTTTGAACACTTACATAAAAAGGTTCAAATTCAAGATGGAGTCACTCAGAGCGGTGATAGCGAACCTGGAAGAGGGGGACTATATGGTGTCGCTGGACATCAAGGATGCTTATCTCCACGTCCCAATATATCCTTCTCACCAAGGGTACCTCAGGTTTGTAGTACAAAACTGTCATTATCAGTTTCAGACGCTGCCGTTTGGATTGTCCACGGCGCCTCGGGTCTTTACCAAGGTAATGGCCGAAATGATGATTCTTCTACGAAGAAAAGGCATCTTAATTATCCCTTACTTGGACGATCTCCTGATAAGGGCAAGAACCAAGGAACAGTTAGAAGTCGGAGTGGCACTATCTCAGGTAGTGCTAAGTCAGCACGGATGGATTCTAAATATTCCAAAATCGCAGCTGATTCCAACGACACGTCTACTGTTCTTAGGAATGATTCTGGACACAGTCCAGAAGAAGGTGTTTCTCCCGGAGGAGAAGGCCAGGGAGTTATCCGAGCTAGTCAGGAACCTCCTAAAACCAGGACAGGTCTCAGTGCATCAGTGCACAAGGGTCCTGGGAAAAATGGTGGCTTCTTACGAAGCGATTCCATTCGGAAGATTCCATGCAAGAACTTTTCAGTGGGATCTACTGGGAAAATGGTCCGGATCGCATCTTCAGATGCATCAACGGATAACCCTGTCGCCAAGGACAAGGGTGTCTCTCCTGTGGTGGCTTCAGAGGGCTCATCTACTAGAGGGCCGCAGATTTGGCATTCAGGATTGGATCCTGGTAACCACGGATGCCAGCCTGAGAGGCTGGGGAGCAGTCACACAGGGAAGGAATTTCCAGGGCTTGTGATCAAGCATGGAAACATCTCTTCATATAAACATTCTAGAACTAAGGGCCATTTACAATGCCTTAATTCAAGCAAAACCTCTGCTTCAGGGTCAGGCGGTGTTGATCCAGTCGGACAACATCACGTCAGTCGCCCACATAAACAGACAGGGCGGCACGAGAAGCAGGAGGGCAATGGCAGAAACTGCAAGGATTCTTCGCTGGGCGGAAAATCATGTGATAGCACTGTCAGCAGTGTTCATTCCGGGAGTGGACAACTGGGAAGCAGACTTCCTCAGCAGACACGACCTTCACCCGGGAGAGTGGGGACTTCACCCAGAAGTCTTCCACCAAATTGTAAACCGTTGGGAAAGACCAAAGGTGGACATGATGGCGTCACGTCTAAACAAAAAAACTGGACAGATATTGCGCCAGGTCAAGGGACCCTCAGGCAATAGCAGTGGACGCTCTGGTAACGCCGTGGGTGTACCAGTCAGTGTATGTATTCCCTCCTCTGCCCCTCATACCGAAAGTATTGAGAATCATAAGAAGGAGAGGAGTAAGAACTATACTCGTGGTTCCGGATTGGCCAAGAAGGTCTTGGTACCCGGAACTTCAAGAGATGCTCACGGACGAACCGTGGCCTCTACCTCTAAGACAGGACCTGCTACTGCAGGGGCCTTGTCTGTTCCAAGACTTACCGCGGCTGCGTTTGACGGCATGGCGGTTGAACGCCGGATCCTGAAGGACAAGGGCATTCCAGAAGAAGTCATCCCTACTCTGGTAAAAGCCAGAAAGGAAGTAACCGCAAAACATTATCACCGCATTTGGCGTAAATATGTTGCGTGGTGTGAGGCCAAGAAGGCCCCTACACAGGAATTTCAACTGGGTCGTTTCTTGCATTTCCTGCAAACAGGACTGTCTATGGGCCTAAAATTAGGGTCCATTAAGGTTCAAATTTCGGCCCTGTCGATATTCTTCCAGAAAGAACTGGCTTCAGTACCTGAAGTTCAGACATTGTGAAAGGGGTGCTGCACATACAGCCTCCTTTTGTGCCTCCAGTGGCACCTTGGGATCTCAATGTTGTGTTGAGATTTCTAAAATCACACTGGTTTGAACCATTGTCTACGGTAGATTTAAAATATCTCACGTGGAAGGTGTCGATGCTGTTGGCCTTGGCTTCAGCTAGGCGTGTGTCAGAATTGGCGGCTTTATCATGTAAAAGCCCTTACCTAAATTTTCTTTCTGACAGGGCGGAATTGAGGACTCGTCCTCAATTTCTACCTAAGGTGGTTTCTGCATTTCACATGAACCAACCTATTGTGGTACCTGCGGCTACTAGGGACTTAGAGGACTCTAAGTTGCTGGACGTTGTCAGGGCCTTGAAAATATATGTTTCCAGGACGGCTGGAGTCAGGAAAACTGACTCGCTGTTTATCCTGTATGCACCCAACAAGCTGGGTGCTCCTGCTTCAAAGCAGACGATTGCTCGTTGGATTTGTAGTACAATTCAGCTTGCACATTCCGTGGCAGGATTGCCACAGCCAAAATCAGTAAAAGCCCATTCCACAAGGAAAGTGGGCTCATCTTGGGCGGCTGCCCGAGGGGTCTCGGCTTTACAACTTTGCCGAGCAGCTACTTGGTCAGGGGCAAACACGTTTGCTAAATTCTACAAATTTGATACCCTGGCTGAGGAGGACCTGGAGTTCTCTCATTCGGTGCTGCAGAGTCATCCGCACTCTCCCGCCCGTTTGGGAGCTTTGGTATAATCCCCATGGTCCTTACGGAGTCCCAGCATCCACTTAGGACGTTAGAGAAAATAAGATTTTACTTACCGATAAATCTATTTCTCGTAGTCCGTAGTGGATGCTGGGCGCCCATCCCTAGTGCGGATTGTCTGCAATACTTGTATATAGTTATTGTTACAAAAAATTCGGGTTATTATTGTTGAGCCATCTTTTCAGAGGCTCTCTTAAATTTATCATACTGTTAACTGGGTTCAGATCACGAGTTGTACGGTGTGATTGGTGTGGCTGGTATGAGTCTTACCCGGGATTCAATATCCTTCCTTATTATGTACGCTCGTCCGGGCACAGTATCCTAACTGGCTTGGAGGAGGGTCATAAGGGGAGGAGCCAGTGCACACCACCTGATATCTCAAGCTTTTATTTTGTGCCCTGTCTCCTGCGGAGCCGCTATTCCCCATGGTCCTTACGGAGTCCCAGCATCCACTACGGACTACGAGAAATAGATTTATCGGTAAGTAAAATCTTATTTTTTCCTGCATCTGAGGAATTAAATGAGGTGTGTGAGGAAGCCTGGACTTCCCCCGATAAGAAATTGATCATTTCTAAACGGTTATTGGCAGCGTACCCTTTCCCGCCAGAGGATAGGTCACGTTGGGAAACGTCCCCTAGGGTAGATAAAGCGCTTACACGTTTATCAAAACAGGTGGCACTACCGTCTCCGGATACGGCCGCCCTAAAGGATCCTGCTGATAGAAAGCAGGAGGCTACCCTAAAAGCTATATATACACACACGGGCATTATATTGCGACCAGCGATTGCATCAGCATGGATGTGCAGTGCTGCTGCTGCGTGGTCAGATTCCCTGTCGGATAATATTGATACCCTGGATAGGGACACTATTTTGCTGACAGTAGAGCATATAAAGGACGCTGTCTTATACATGCGTGATGCACAGAGGGATATTTGCCGGCTGGCATAAAAAATAAGCGCAATGTCCATTGCCGCCAGAAGGGGGTTATGGACTCGGCAGTGGTCAGGTGATGCCGATTCAAAAAGGCACATGGAAGTTTTGCCTTATAAGGGGGTGGAACTGTTTGGGGATGGTCTTTCAGACCTCGTTTCCACAGCTACGGCTGGGAAATCGACATTTTTGCCACAGGCTACCCCACAGCAAAAGAAGGCACCGTATTATCAAGTACAGTCCTTTCGGGCCCATAAACACAAGAGGGCTCGAGGCGCATCCTTTCTGCCGAGAGGCAAAGGTAGAGGGAAAAAGCTGCAGCATACAGCCAGTTCCCAAGAGCAAAAGTCCTCCCCCGCGTCCGGTAAGTCCACAGCATGACGCTGGGGCTTCACAGGCGGATCCGGGTACGGTGGGGGCCCGTCTCAGAAATTTCAGCACACAGTGGGCTCTCTCACAGGTGGATCCCTGGGCCCTTCAAGTAGTATCTCAGGGGTACAGGCTGGAATTCGAGATGTCCCCCCCCCCCCCCCCCCCGCCGTTTTCTAAAATCTGCCTTACCAGCAACTCCCTCTGCCAGGGAGGCAGTGTTGGTGGCTATCCAAAAACTGTATTCACAGCAAGTGATTGTCAAGGTACCCCTCCTTCAGCAAGGGAAGGGTTACTATTCCACAATGTTTGTGGTACCGAAACCGGACGGTTCGGTGAGACCCATCTTAAATTTAAAATCCTTGAACACATATCAAAAGGTTCAAGTTCAAGATGGAATCGCTCAGGGCGGTTATTGCGAGCCTGGACGAGGGGGATTACATGGTCTCCCTGGACATCAAGGATGCGTACCTGCATGTCCCCATTTACCCTCCTCACCAGGAGTACCTCAGATTTGTGGTACAGGACTGTCACTATCAGTTCCAGACGCTGCCGTTTGGGTTATCCACGGCACCGAGGGTCTTTACCAAGGTAATGGCCGAAATGATGATACTCCTTCGCAAGAAGGAAGTTTTAATTATCCCGTACTTGGACGATCTCCTGATAAAGGCGAGGTCCAAGGAAGAGTTGGTAGTGGGGGTAGCACTTTCTCGGGAAGTGCTACAACAGCACGGCTGGATTCTCAATATTCCAAAGTCACAGCTGGTCCCGACGACACGTCTTCTGTTCCTGGGAATGATTCTGGACACAGACCAGAAAAAAGTGTTTCTTCCAGTGGAAAAAGCCGAGGAGTTGTCATCTCTAGTCAGAGACCTCCTAAAACCGGGACAGGTGTCGGTACATCAATGCACACGAGTCCTGGGAAAAATGGTAGCTTCGTACGAAGCGATTCCATTCGGAAGGTTCCACGCAAGGACTTTCCAGTGGGACCTGTTGGACAAATAGTCCGGGTCCCATCTCCAGATGCAACAGCGGATAACCCTGTCGGCAAGGACCAGGGTGTCGCTGCTGTGGTGGCTGCAGAGGGCTCATCTACTAGAGGGCCGCAGATTCGGAATACAGGACTGGGTCCTGGTGACCACGGATGCCAGCCTTCGGGGCTGGGGCGCAGTCACACAGGGAAGAAATTTCCAAGGACTGTGGTCAAATCAGGAGATTTCGCTTCACATAAATATTCTAGAGCTAAGTGCCATTTACAATGCCCTAAGCCAAGCAAGGCCCCTGCTTCAGAACCAGCCGGTACTGATCCAATCAGACAGCATCACGGCGGTCGCCCATGTAAACAGACAGGGCGCCACAAGAAGCAGGAGGGCAATGGCAGAAGCCACAAGGATTCTCCGCTGGGCGGAAAATCATGTGTTAGCACTGACAGCAGTGTTCATTCCGGGAGTGGACAACTGGGAAGCAGACTTCCTCAGCAGGCACGACCTCCACCCGGGAGAATGGGGACTTCGTCCAGAAGTCTTCCAAATGCTGGAAAACCGGTGGGAAAGACCACAGGTGGACATGATGGCGTCCCGCCTCAACAAAAAGCTAAAAAGATATTGCGCCAGGTCAAGGGACCCTCAGGCGATCGCTGTGGACGCTCTAGTAACACCGTGGGTGTACCAGTCGGTTTATGTGTTTCCTCCTCTGCCTCTCATTCCCAAGGTACTGAGAAAAGGGCATTCCGGAGGAAGTCATCCCTACCCTGATCAAAGCCAGGAAGGATGTCACTGCAAAACATCACCGCATTTGGCGGAAATATGTTGCTTGGTGTGAGGCCAGGAAGGCCCCAACGGAGGAATTTCAACTGGGTCGATTCCTGCATTTCCTGCAAGCAGGGGTGACGTTGGGCCTCAAATTGGGGTCCATTAAGGTCCAGATTTCGGCCCTGTCGATTTTCTTCCAGAAAGAACTGGCTTCACTGCCTGAAGTTCAGACTTTTGTCAAAGGAGTTCTGCGTATTCTGCCTCCTTTTGTGCCCCCAGTGGCACCTTGGGATCTCAATGTGGTTTTGGAGTTCCTGAAATCACATTGGTTTGAACCACTTAAGACTGTGGATTTGAAATATCTCACGTGGAAAGTGGTCATGCTGTTGGCTCTGGCTTCGGCCAGGCGTGTGTCAGAATTGGCGGCTTTGTCCTATAAAAGCCCTTATCTGATTTTCCATATGGATAGGGCAGAGTTGAGGACTCGTCCTCAGTTTCTCCCGAAGGTGGTATCAGCGTTTTCACTTGAACCAGCCTATTGTGGTGCCTGCGGCTACTAGGAACTTGGAGGATTCCAAGTTACTGGACGTAGTCAGGGCCCTGAAAAATTATGTTTCCGGGACGGCTGGAGTCAGGAAAACTGACTTGCTGTTTATCCTGTATGCACCCAACGAACTGGGTGCTCCTGCTTCTAAGCAGACTATCGCGCGCTGGATTTGTAGCACTATTCAGCTGGCGCATTCTGCGGTGGGACTACCGCAGCCTAAATCTGTAAAAGCCCATTCCACAAGGAAGGTGGGCTCATCTTGGGCGGCTGCCCGAGGGGTCTCGGCTTTACAACTTTGCCGAGCTGCTACTTGGTCAGGGGCAAACACGTTTGCAAAATTCTACAAATTTGATACCCTGGCTGAGGAGGACCTGGAGTTCTCTCATTCGGTGCTGCAGAGTCGTCCGCACTCTCCCGCCCGTTTGGGAGCTTTGGTATAATCCCCATGGTCCTTACGGAGTCCCCAGCATCCACTAGGACGTCAGAGAAAATAAGAATTTACTCACCGATAATTCTATTTCTCGTAGTCCGTAGTGGATGCTGGGCGCCCATCCCAAGTGCGGATTGTCTGCAATACTTGTAAATAGTTATTGTTACACAAATCGGGTTGTTATTGCGAGCCATCTGTTCAGAGGCTCCGTTGTTATCATACTGTTAACCGGGGTTCCTATCACGAGTTATACGGTGTGATTGGTGTGGCTGGTATGAGTCTTACCCGGGATTCATAATCCTTCCTTATTGTGTCAGCTCTTCCGGGCACAGTGTCCTAACTGAGGCTTGGAGGAGGGTCATAGGGGGAGGAGCCAGTGCACACCAGATAGACCTAAATCTTTCTTTAGATGTGCCCAGTCTCCTGCGGAGCCGTCTATTCCCCATGGTCCTTACGGAGTCCCCAGCATCCACTACGGACTACGAGAAATAGAATTATCGGTGAGTAAATTCTTATTTTTTACCCCATGTTCCCTCACAGCCAAAGAAAGCACCGTATTATCAGGTACAGTCCTTTCGGCCCAATAGGGGCAAGCGGGTTAAGGGCGCGTCCTTTCTGCCCAGAGGCAGAGGTAGGGGGAAAAAGCTGCAGCATACAGCCAGTTCCCAGGAGCAAAAGTCCTCCCCCGCTTCCTCTAAGTCCACGGCATGACGCTGGGGCTCCACAGGCGGAGCCAGGTACGGTGGGGGCCCGTCTCAAATATTTCAGCAATCAGTGGGCTCGCTCACGGGTGGATCCCTGGATCTTTCAAATAGTATCTCAGGGGTACAAGCTGGAATTCGAGACGTCCCCCCCCCCCCCCCCCCCCCCCCCGCCATTTCCTCAAATCTGCCTTACCAACCACTCCCTCAGGCAGGGAGGCAGTGTTACAGGCAATTCACAATCTGTATTCACAACAGGCGATAGTTCCACAATGTTTGTGGTACCGAAACCGGACGGTTAGGTGAGACCCATTTTAAATTTGAAATCCTTGAACACATATATAAAAAAATTCAAGTTCAAGATGGAATCGCTCAGGGCGGTTATTTGCAAGCCTGGACGAGGGGGATTACATGGTATCACTGGACATCAAGGATGCTTACCTGCATGTCCCCATTTACCATCCTCACCAGGAGTACCTCAGATTTGTGGTACAGGATTGTCATTACCAATTCCAGACGTTGCCGTTCGGTCTATCCACGGCTCCGAGGGTCTTTACCAAGGTAATGGCAGAAATGATGATACTCCTTCGAAAGAAGGGAGTTTTAATTATCCCGTACTTGGACGATCTCCTGATAAAGGCGAGGTCCAGGGAGCAGTTGTTGGTCGGGGTAGCACTATCTCGGGAGGTGCTACAACAGCACGGCTGGATTCTAAATATTCCAAAGTCACAGCTGGTCCCTACGACACGTCTACTGTTCCTGGGGATGGTTCTGGACACAGAACAGAAAAAAGTGTTTCTCCCGGAGGAGCTGTCATCTCTAGTCAGAGGCCTCCTAAAACCAAAACAGGTGTCGGTGCATCACTGCACGCGGATCCTGGGAAAGATGGTAGCTTCCTACGAAGCAATTCCATTCGGCAGGTTCCATGCAAGAACCTTTCAGTGGGACCTGTTGGACAAGTGGTCCGGATCGCATCTTCAGATGCATCGGCTGATAACCCTGTCTCCAAGGACAAGGGTGTCTCTGCTGTGGTGGCTGCAGAGTGCTCATCTTCGAGAGGGCCGCAGATTCGGCATACAGGACTGGGTCCTGGTGACCACGGATGCCAGCCTTCGAGGCTGGGGGGCAGTCACACAGGGAAGAAACTTCCAAGGACTATGGTCAAGTCAGGAGACTTCCCTGCACATAAATATTCTGGAACTAAGGGCCATTTACAATGCCCTAAGTCAGGCAAAACCCCTGCTTCAAAACCAGCCGGTACTGATCCAGTCAGACAACATCACGGCGGTCGCCCATGTAAACCGTCAGGGCGGCACGAGAAGCAGGACGGCGATGGCAGAAGCCACAAGGATTCTCCGATGGGCGGAAAATCACGTGTTAGCACTGTCAGCAGTGTTCATTCCGGGAGTGGGCAACTGGGAAGCAGACTTCCTCAGCAGGCACGACCTCCACCCGGGAGAGTGGGGACTTCATCCAGAAGTCTTCCAAATGATTGTAAACCGTTGGGAAAGGCCACCGGTGGACATGATGGCGTCCCGCCTAAACAAAAAGCTAGAAAAGTATTGCGCCAGGTCAAGAGACCCGCAGGCGATAGCTGTGGACGCTCTAGTGACACCGTGGGTGTACCGGTCGGTTTATGTGTTCCCTCCTCTTCCTCTCATACCAAAGGTACTGAGGATAATAAGGAGAAGAGGAGTAAGAACTATACTCATTGTTCCGGATTGGCCAAGAAGAGCTTGGTACCCGGAACTTCAAGAAATGATCTCAGAGGACCCATGGCCTCTGCCGCTCTGACAGGACCTGCTGCAGCAGGGGCCCTGTCTGTTCCAAGACTTACCGCGGCTGCGTTTGACGGCATGGCGGTTGAACACCGGATCCTGAAGGAAAAGGGCATTCCGGAGGAAGTCATTCCTACGCTGATTAAAGCTAGGAAAGAAGTAACCGCAAACCATTATCACCGCATATGGCGAAAATATGTTGCGTGGTGTGAGGCCAGGAAGGCCCCAACGGAAGAATTTCAACTGGGCCGTTTCCTGCACTTCCTACAGTCAGGGGTGACTATGGGCCTTAAATTGGGTTCCATTAAGGTCCAGATTTCGGCTCTATCGATTTTCTTCCAGAGAGAACTGGCTTCACTACCTGAAGTTCAAACTTTTGTTAAGGGAGTGCTGCATATTCTGCCCCCTTTTGTGCCTCCAGTGGCACCTTGGGATCTCAACGTGGTGTTGGATTTCCTAAAGTCACATTGGTTTGAGCCACTTAAGACCGTGGAATTGAAATATCTCACGTGGAAAGTGGTCATGTTGTTGGCCTTGGCTTCGGCCAGGCGTGTATCAGAATTGGCGGCTTTGTCATGTAAAAGCCCTTATCTGATTTTCCATATGGATAGGGCAGAATTGAGGACTCGTCCCCAATTTCTCCCTAAGGTGGTATCAGCCTTTCATCTGAACCAACCTATCGTGGTGCCTGCGGCTACTAAAGACTCGGAGGCTTCCAAGTTGTTGGACGTAGTCAGGGCCCTGAGAATTTATGTTTCCAGGACAGCTGGAGTCAGAAAGACTGACTCGCTATTTATCCTTTATGCGCCCAACAAGTTGGGTGCACCTGCTTCAAAGCAGACTATTGCTCGCTGGATCTGTAGTACGATTCAGCTTGCACATTCTGCGGCTGGACTGCCGCATCCTAAATCAGTGAAGGCCCATTCCACGAGGAAGGTGGGCTCTTCTTGGGCGGCTGCCCGAGGGGTCTCGGCTCTACAACTTTGCTGAGCAGCTACTTGGTCGGGGTCAAACACATTTGCTAAATTCTACAAGTTTGACACCCTGGCTGAGGAGGACCTTGAGTTTGCCCATTCGGTACTGCAGAGTCATCCGCACTCTCCCGCCCGTTTGGGAGCTTTGGTATAATCCCCATGGTCCTTACGGAGTCCCAGCATCCACTTAGGACGTCAGAGAAAATAAGAATTTACTCACCGGTAATTCTATTTCTCGTAGTCCGTAGTAGATGCTGGGCGCCCATCCCAAGTGCGGATTGTCTGCAATACTTGTATATAGTTATTGTTAACTAAAGGGTTATAGTTGAGCCATTTGTTGGGAGACTCAGTTGTTATCATACTGTTAACTGGGTATTGTATCACGAGTTATACGGTGTGATTGGTGTGGCTGGTATGAGTCTTACCCGGGATTCAAAATCCTTCCTTATTGTGTCAGCTCTTCCGGGCACAGTATCCTAACTGAAGTCTGGAGGAGGGTCATAGTGGGAGGAGCCAGTGCACACCAGTAGTCTAAAGCTTTCTTTATAGTTGTGCCCAGTCTCCTGCGGAGCCGCTATTCCCCATGGTCCTTACGGAGTCCCAGCATCCACTACGGACTACGAGAAATAGAATTACCGGTGAGTAAATTCTTATTTTTTGGTGAGAGGGATATCCTCTGGTGCATATGAAGATGCGATACAGACAATTTGTCCAGAAGATCTAGTTGAAATGGATGGGCATGAAACCTTCCATACTGAATTGCCTCATAGGAGGCCACCGTCTTGCCTAAAAGGCGGATGCAAAGGTGCACCGAAATTTTGCGGGGCTTGAGTATGGAGCGGACCATAGACTGAATTGTCAAGGCTTTGTCCATAGAGAGGAAAACCTTCTGAGACAGTGTCCAGTATCATCCCCAGGAACTAAAGCCTTTGCGACGGTTCCAGGTGCGATTTCTGTAGATTCAGGATCCACCCGTGGTCCGTAAGAAGTCGCGTAGTCAGGTTGATACTTTGCAACAGTTGCTCTCTGGACACCGCTTTTTTGAGGAGATCTTCTAAGTAAGTTGCTGCATCATCTCCGCCATGATCTTCGTGAACACCCTAGGTGCCGTGGATAGGCCAAAGCGCAAGGCCCGAGATTGGAAGTGGCAGTCCTGCAACGCAACTCTGAGATAAGCCTGATGAGGGAGCCATATCGGCATGTGCAGGTATGCATCCTTGTTATCCAGGGCTATCAGGAATTCCCCATCCTCCAGGCCAGAGACCACCGCTCTTAGAGATTCCATCTTGAACTTGAACACACGTAGGTATGGGTTCAGAGATTTGAGGTTCAAGATCCGCCGTACCGAACCGTCCGGTTTCAGTACCACGAATAGGCTCGAATAAAATCCCCTGCTTTGGAACAGAGGAGGAACTGGAACAATAACCTGCATTTGTAGCAGTTTCTCTAACGTCCTAGTGGATGCTGGGGACTCCGTAAGGACCATGGGGAATAGACGGGCTCCGCAGGAGACTGGGCACTCTAAAGAAAGATTTAGTACTACCTGGTGTGCACTGGCTCCTCCCTCTATGCCCCTCCTCCAGACCTCAGTTAGAATCTGTGCCCGGCCAGAGCTGGGTGCTTTTAGTGGGCTCTCCTGAGCTTGCTAAGAAGAAAGTATTTTAGTTTAGGTTTTTTTATTTTCAGAGAGCTTCTGCTGGCAACAGACTCTCTGCTACGTGGGACTGAGGGGAGAGAAGCAAACCTACTAACTGCGGCTAGGTTGCGCTTCTTAGGCTACTGGACACCATTAGCTCCAGAGGGATCGAACACAGGTACCTAACCTTGATCGTCCGTTCCCGGAGCCGCGCCGCCGTCCCCCTCGCAGAGCCAGAAGTACAGAAGCAGCAGAAGCATGAAGACATCGAAATCGGCGGCAGAAGACTCCTGTCTTCACTTAAGGTAGCGCACAGCACTGCAGCTGTGCGCCATTGCTCCCGCAGCACACCCTGGTCACTGTAGGGTGCAGGGCGCAGGGGGGGGGGGCGCCCTGGGCAGCAATTAAGGTACCTTTTGGCAAAATAACACATATATCCAGTCAGGCACTGGATATATGTTCGAGCCCCCGCCATTTTTTACACATAGAAGCGGGACAGAAGCCCGCCGCTGAGGGGACGGGGCCTTCTTCCTCAGCACACAGCGCCATTTTCTTTTCACAGCTCCGCTGGAAAGACGCTCCCCAGGCTCTCCCCTGCAGTATCCAGGTGCAAAAAGGGTAAAAAGAGAGGGGGGGCACATAAATTTAGGCGCAAAACGATCACAAACAGCAGCTACTGGGTAATCACTAAGGTACAGTGTAATCCCTGGGTTATATAGCGCTGGGGTGTGTGCTGGCATACTCTCTCTCTGTCTCCCCAAAAGCCTTTGTGGGGTCCTGTCCTCAGTCAGAGCATTCCCTGTGTATGTGCGGTGTGTCGGTACGTCAGTGTCGACATGTTTGATGAGGAAGTATATGTGGAGGCAGAACAAGTGCAGGTGAATGAGGTGTCGCCGCCGACGGTGCCGACACCTGATTGGATGGATATGTGGAAGGTGTTAAATGATAATGTAAGCTCCTTGCATAACAGGTTGGATAAAGCTGTAGCCTTGGGACAGTCAGGGTCTCAACCCATGCCTGATCCTACAATGCAGAGGCCGTCAGGGTCTCACAAGCGCCCACTATCCCAGATGGTTGACACAGATGCCGACACCCAGAGCCGGCCCTAACCAATATGATGCCCTAGGCAAGATTTTGGCTGGTGCCCCCCTAGCACCACCGCTGGTTCCGCCTCTGACCTTGCACCTCTTTCCCAGCACCATCACCCCTCACCCATAGCAGTCCTTATTTTGGGGTTTGTACCCCCTATATTTTAAATAGGAACAGTTCTCACATTTGGCGCACAGCCCAAAAAGGGGTGTGATTTTGATGGCAAGGGGCATGGCCACACAAAAGTAACCCCAATTCCAATTACGCCACATAGTACTGCGACTTTATTCACATTTTATCATGCAATAGTGTCCATAATTAATATTACATCCCACAGTAGTATCACTTTACCTTATAAACGTTACGCCTCACAGTAGAGCCCCTTATTCACATTACATCACACTGAATTGCTCCTTATTCACATTACACCACACCCTATTGCTCTTTATTCACATTAGATGAAACAGTAGTGTCCTTTCTATACGCAACACCACATAGTAGAGCACCTTATACACATAATGCCACACATTAGTAATGCATTTATACACATAATTCCACACAGTAATGCCCCTTGCACATATGAGACACATTATTAATGTCCTTATAAACATAATTCGCCTTAAACATTATGACAACCTTTATTAATGCCCTTTTACACATAATGTCCCTTACACATATGCCGCACATTATTAATTACCTTATACACATAATGACATGTATAGTGCCCCCTACACATTTGCTGCACATTATTAGTGCCCCTATACACATAATGACACACATACAGTAGTACCCTGTTACACATATGCTGCACATTATTAATGCCCTTATATACATAATGACACACAGTGCCCCTTACACATATGTTGCACATTATTAATGCATTTTTACATGACACACATAATGCTCCTTACACATATTCCGAACACTACTGCACAACCAACCCACTCACATGCACACAGCACTCACACTGCCACTAACACTGTGACCTCTGCCTCTGCTTGGATACAGATGTGTCCTCACAAATCTTGCATCAATGCTAACGTCGGGCACCTTTTTTTATGAAAATGCATCTTATTTGCAATGCATTGGTATGTGGCTAGGATGCACAAGCAGCTTCTGCTGATTAAAATGATATGCTGCATGCCTATATACTGTGTGAGACTGTGGCTGTATCTGCATATAAAATGCTACACACAGAATATAGGCATGCCGCATATCATTTTAATCAGCAGAAGCTGCTGATGCCCCTAGGCATATCAAATGCCCTAGGCAATTGCCTAGTTTGCCTATAGCTATGGCCGGCTCTGCCGACACGGAGTCTGACTCCAGTGTCGATGACGATGATGCAAAGTTGCAGCCTAAAATGACTAAAGCCATCCGCTACATGATTATAGCAATGAAGGATATATTGCACATATCAGAGGAAACCCCTGTCCCTGACCAGAGGGTTTATATGTATGGGGAGAAAAAGCAAGAGGTGACTTTTCCCCCTTCACATGAATTAAATGAATTATGTGTAAAAGCGTGGGATTCCCCTGATAGGAAAGTAGTAATTTCCCAGAGATTACTGATGGCGTATCCTTTCCCGCCAACGGACCGGTTACGCTAGGAATCCTCCCCGAGGGTAGACAAGGCGTTGACACGCTTATCTAAGAGGGTGGCCCTGCCGTCTCAGGATACGGCCGCCCTAAAGGATCCTGCGGATAGAAAGCAGGAAGCTATCCTGAAGTCTGTTTATACACATTCTGGTACTCTCCTGAGGCCAGCAATTGCTTCGGCCTGGATGTGTAGTGCTGTAGCAGCTTGGACTGATAATCTCTCGGAGGAGATAGATACGCTGGACAGGGACACTGTTCTACTGACCCTTGGACATATCAAGGACGCTGTCCTATATATGCGCGATGGCCAGAGGGACATTTGCCTGCTGGGCTCTAGAATAAACGCAATGTCCATTTCTGCCAGAAGGGTCTTATGGACTCGGCAATGGACAGGGGATGCAGACTCTAAAAAACACATGGAGGTTTTGCCTTATAAGGGTGAGGAATTATTTAGGGACGGTCTCTCGGACCTAGTTTCCACTGCTACGGCAGGGAAGTCAAATTTCTTGCCATATGTTCCCTCACAGCCGAAGAAAGCACCGTATTACCAAATGCAGACCTTTCGTTCGCAAAAGAGCAAGAAAGTCAGAGGGGCATCTTTTCTTGCCAGAGGCAGGGGTAGGGAAAAAAACTGCACCATGCAGCTAGTTCCCAGGAACAAAAGTCCTCCCCGGCTTCCACTAAATCCACAGGCGGAGCCAGGAGCGGTGGGTTCGCTCACAGGTGGATCCTTGGGCTATACAAATTGTGTCTCAGGGATACAAGCTGGAGTTCGAAGTAACGCCCCCTCACCGTTACCTAAAATTGGCCTTGCCAGCTTCCCCCATGGAAAGGGAGGTAGTGCTGGCGGCAATTCACAAGCTATACCTCCAGCAGGTGGTAGTAAAGGTTCCCCTCCTTCAACAGGGAAGGGGTTACTATTCCACTATGTTTGTGGTACCGAAACCGGACGGTTCGGTCAGGCCCATCCTGAATTTAAAATCCCTGAATATTTATCTGAGGAAATTCAAGTTCAAAATGGAATCACTCAGAGCGGTCATTGCAAGTCTGGAAGAGGGGGATTTCATGGTGTCTCTGGACATCAAGGATGCTTACTTGCATGTCCCCATTTATCCGCCTCATCAAGAGTACCTCAGGTTTGTGGTACAGGACTGTCATTACCAATTCCAGACGCTGCCGTTTGGCCTGTCCACGGCACCGAGAATATTTACCAAGGTGATGGCGGAGATGATTGTGCTCCTTCGGAAGCAAGGAGTTACAATTATCCCATACTTGGACGATCTCCTCATAAAGGCGAGGTCCAGGGAGCAATTACTGATCAGCGTAGCACACTCTCAGGAAGTGTTGCGGCAGCACGGCTGGATTCTGAATATTCCAAAGTTGCAGCTGATCCCTACGAAGCGTCTGCCCTTCCTGGGCATGATTCTGGATACAGGCCAGAAGAAGGTATTTCTCCCGGAGGAGAAGGCTCAGGAGCTCGTGACTCTGGTCAGGGACCTCCTGAAACCAAAACAGGTGTCGGTGCATCACTGCACGCGAGTCCTGGGAAAGATGGTGGCGTCATACGAAGCCATTCCCTTCGGCAGGTTCCATGCCAGGATTTTTCAGTGAGATCTGTTGGACAAGTGGTCCGGATCGCATCTTCAGATGCATTGGGTGATCACCCTGGCCCCCAGGGCCAGGGTGTCTCTTCTGTGGTGGCTGCAGAGGGCTCACCTCCTCGAGGGCCGCAGGTTCGGCATACAGGACTGGGTCCTGGTGACCACGGATGCAAGCCTCCGAGGTTAAGGGGCAGTCACTCAGGGAAGAAACTTCCAAGGGCTGTGGTCAAGTCAGGAGACTTGTCTGCACATAAATATCCTAGAACTAAGGGCCATATACAACGCCCTAAGCCAAGCGGAGCCTCTGCTTCGAGACCAACCAGTGCTGATTCAGTCAGACAACATCACTGCAGTGGCCCATGTCAACCGACAGGCAGAAGCCACCAGGATTCCTTGGTTGGGCGGAGAATCACGTGCAGGCACTGTCAGCAGTGTTCATTCCGGGGGTCGACAACTGGGAAGCAGACTACCTCAGCAGACACGACCTCCACCCGGGAGAGTGAGGACTTCATCAAGAAGTCTTCACGCTGATTGCAAATCGATGGGAACTCCCACAGGTGGACATGATGGCGTCACGCCTCAACAAAAAGCTAAACGGGAATTGCGCCAGGTCAAGGGACCCTCAGGCGATAGCTGTGGACGCACTAGTAACACCATGGGTGTTCCAGTCGGTCTATGTGTTTCCTCCTCTTCCTCTCATACCCAAGGTGCTGAGAATTGTAAGAAAAAGAGGAGTGAGAACAATATTCATTGCTCCGGATTGGCCAAGAAGGATTTGGTACCCGGAACTGCAAGAAATGCTCACAGAGGACCCATGGCCTCTGCCTCTCAGACAGGACCTGTTACAACAAGGGCCCTGTCTGTTCCAAGACTTACCGCGGCTGCGTTTGACGGCATGGCGGTTGAACGCCGGATCCTAGCGGAAAATGGCATTCCAGATGAAGTTATTCCTACGCTGATAAAGGCTAGGAAAGACGTGACAGCAAAACATTATCACCGTATATGGCGAAAATATGTTGCTTGGTGTGAGGCCAGGAAGGCCCCTACAGAGGAATTCCAGCTGGGTCGATTCCTGCACTTCCTACAGTCAGGAGTGACTATGGGCCTAAAATTAGGGTCCATAAAGGTCCAGATTTCGGCCCTATCCATTTTCTTTCAAAAGGAACTGGCTTCACTGCCTGAGGTTCAGACGTTTGTTAAGGGAGTGCTGCATATTCAGACCCCTTTTGTGCCACCAGTGGCACCTTGGGATCTTAACGTGGTCTTGGGGTTCCTGAAATCCCACTGGTTTGAGCCACTTAAGACCGTGGAGCTAAAGTATCTCACATGGAAAGTGGTCATGCTCTTGGCCTTAGCGTCGGCTAGGCGTGTGTCAGAATTGGCGGCTTTGTCATGTAAAAGCCCCTATCTGGTTTTTCATATGGACAGGACAGAATTGCGGACTCGTCCGCAATTTCTACCAAAGCTTGTGTCTTCGTTTCATTTGAACCAACCTATTGTGGTGCCTGCGGCTACTCGTGACTTGGAAGATTCCAAGTTGCTGGACGTGGTCCTGGCTTTGAAGACTTATGTTAACAGAACGGCTGGATTCAGGAAGACTGACTCGCTGTTTATCCTGTATGCATCCAACAAGCTGGGTGCTCCTGCTTCAAAGCAGACTATTGCTCGCTGGATCTGTAACACGATTCAGCAGGCTCATTCTGCGGCAGGATTGCCGCATCCAAAATCAGTGAAAGCCCACTCCACAAGGAAGGTGGGCTCTTCTTGGGCGGCTGCCCGAGGGGTCTCGGCATTACAGCTTTGCCGAGCTGCTACTTGGTCGGGTTCAAACACTTTTGCAAAATTCCACAAGTTTGATACCCTGGCTGAGGAGGACCTTGTGTTTGCCCATTCGGTGCTGCAGAGTCATCCGCACTCTCCCGCCCGTTTGGAGGCTTTGGTATAATCCCCATGGTCCTTACGGAGTCCCCAGCATCCACTAGGACGTTAGAGAAAATAAGATTTTACTCACCGGTAAATCTTTTTCTCGTAGTCCGTAGTGGATGCTGGGCGCCCGTCCCCAGTGCGGACTTTCTGCAATACGTGTATATAGTTATTGCTTAATAAAGGGTTATGTTATATTGGCATCCTTTGGTTGATGCTATGTTGTTTGTTCATACTGTTAACTGGGTAAGGTTATCACAAGTTATACGGTGTGGCTGGTATGAGTCTTACCCTGGATTCCAAATAGGTCCAATAGGAGCCTTGGGCGCTTTAAGAAATCAATAGTGTGCACTGGCTCCTCCCTCTATGCCCCTCCTACCAGACTCAGTTTAGAAAATGTGCCCAGAGGAGCCGATCACACTTGGGAAGCTCCTGAAAAGTTTTCTGCATTTATTTTCTTTTTTTGTTATTTTCAGGTAACACTAGCTGGCAGCAGACTGAGGACACTGAGTTTGAGGGTCCTATTCGTAAGCCCCACCACGGCGAGCGTACAGACACGCAGCACGCCGCCACCCCTAACAGAACCAGAAGAGTGGTGAGTAAGTGGCCGGCGTCCCGGTTAGCGGGTCGCTGGTGGTAATGGCGGTATGAGGGTAGAGCGCAGTGCTGCATGCACGCTGCGCTCCGGCTTCAGGGACACTGCAGTGACCGCTGTGAGGGGCGGCCGAAGCCATGCTTATTACTCACGACTGCCACTGTTTACAGGGGTTCTAACCCACTGTAACCCTTTAATTGAAGTTACTTTAGCCAGTATAAAAGCAGAAAGGCCGCGCGCTATTAAGGGGGTGGGACCTTCACTATGAGCGGATCCAGCGGCTCACCAGCGCCATTTCCTTTCTGCAAGTTTACACATGCAGCCTGACTGGACGTTGCAGCTCCTCCACGTGGACTCCAAAGCACCTCAGTGGTACCATGGTGTCATAGCAAAGGGGGGGGGGGGGGGGTGGAGCAATAATTTGATATACTAAACCCTATTAGGGGTTCTTAGTTGGCGAACCAGCTAGGTCTATACCTTAGCTATAGGGGCGCTGTGCGGCTGGCTCCATTACTCTGTCTCCCCCTAGAAGGGCTCTGTGAGTTAACTGTGTTTCTCTTGCATCCTAAGAGGATGCTGGGGTCCACATTAGTACCATGGGGTATAGACTGGTCCACTAGGAGCCATGGGCACTTTGATAGTGTGGGCTGGCTCCTTCCTCTATGCCCCTCCTACCAGACTCAGTTTATAAAATTTGCCCGGTGGAGCCGGTCACAGCTGGGTGAGCTCCTAGAGCTTTTTGGGTTTTATTTTTTTATTTTAAGATGTGAGGCACAGGGAGGCTTTTGGCAACAGCCTCCCTGCTTTGTGGGACTTGGGGAGGAGGAGGAGGGGGGGGGGGGGGGGGGGAGTAGTATACAACCCTTGAGATTAATGGCCACTATCTCTGCTGACAGGACACTGAGCTCCTGAGGTTGTCGAACGTAAGCCCCTGAGGCGACCGCTCACTCCCGCAGCACTGCCGCCACCCCCTAACAGAGCCAGAAGACGTCGGTGGTGAGTAGGAAGCCAGCGCCCTTACAAGCGGGGAGCCGGTGAGAATGGCGGCATCAGGGTGAGGACGCAGCGGTACTGTAGTGGGGCGCACTGGGCCAGCGACAATACCCTAAAACTGGTCACTAAGACTATCAGGGTCCCTGTGCTACTGCTAGTAACAATTACCTTAGTCCAGTATAATCCTTAGAAGTGTGGGAAGACATGCCATTACAATGAGGTGGAGCTTCTCCTCAGAGCGGACCCAGCACTCACCAGCTCCATTTTCCTCCCTGCAGATCACAGATCAGAGATGCTGACAGGGAGCGCTGACCCTCCACATAACTCCAGCTATCCTGTGCAGTACCAGGGGGTTATAGAAGGGGGGGGGGGGGGGGGGGGGAGGAGAGTGTTTGTTCACTAAATTTCTGTGTAGTCTATTAAGGTTACTCAGGCAGCGCCAGGCTGTTATTATATAGCTGCCTACGGGAGTGCTGTGTGTGCTGGCTCCTTAACTCTGTGTGTCTCTGAGGGTACTTGGGAGGGAAACTGTGACTGACATTTTCCTGTGTGTGTGTATGTTTTATATCTCACATTAGCATGTCCAGGGTCTCTGTGCCTTGTGCTGCAGAATATGTATCTTCTCCAGAGGAGTCCATTCCATGTGCTCAGGAATGCAATATAATGTCTCAACCTTCCGAATTCGAACCCCTGTGGGTGGCTTCCATTAAGGGAATGATATCCCAGATTTCATCTTTGATAGCACATTATGAGACTGAAACACAGGTTTTAAAAAATCTGTAGAGGTTTTGTCGTATTCTTCTCTCACTACCTCATCAAAATCCCCTGGTATATGCCCACAAAAACGCGTTCTTACCCAAGTAATGCAGGTCGACACGGATACCGACTCTGACACGGGTGACGGGGATATATACTGAGGGGGGAGGCATCCCTTGCTAAGAGGGTGCAGCTCATGATTGAGGCCATTCGGGACGTTTTACACATTTCTGACAAGGTACCTGAACAGGTTGAGGAGGCTTACTTTACTGACAATAAGAAAGCCTCCCTTACTTTCCCTGCATCTAAGGAATTGAACGCATTATTTGAGAAGACGTAGACGTTTCTGTATCTAGATTGTCTAAAAAGGTGGTTTTACCTGTCCCTGGGTCTACCGCTTTGAAAGAGCCAGCAGACTGCAAGATTGAGACTACGCTCAAATCCATATACACTGCTTCAGGCGTGGCGCTAAGCCCCACCATTGCTTGTGCATGGATTTCTAAAGCCATAGTAAAGTGGTCAGGCACATTACTAGAGGATTTAGACACTATGGATAGACGTGACATTGAAATGTTTTTACGTCACATACAGGATTCTGCTGGTTTCATGGTGGAGGCCATGAAGGATCTTGGTCATCTGAATGCACGGACGTCTTCCATGGCTGTCTCGGCACGCAGGGGACTCTGGCTGCGCCAATGGTCTGCGGATGCGGAATCCTGAAGAGTGTGGAGAACCTACCCTTCACAGGTCAGGCTCTATTTGGGGAAGCTTTGGATGCATCGATTTCCACGGCAACTGCGGGTAAGTCAACTTTTCTTCCCTCAGCCACCCCAACGCAGAAGAAGCCTTTTTCTACATCTACAATGCAGTCCTTTCGGACCGCAAAGTTTAAGAAGTCCAAAGCCTCTTCCACCTTCTTCAGAGGTGGTAGGGGAAAATCAAGAAAACCTGCACCGACAGGTTCCCAGGAACAGAAGCCGGGTTCTGCTTCCTCAAAATCCTCAGAATGACGGTGGACCTCCCAGCCTGGAGATCGGGCAGGTGGGAGCTCGTCTACGGAATTTCAGTCAGGTCTGGGTGTCCTCAGGCCTGGACCCCTGGGTGCAAGATATTGTATCCCAAGGGTACAGACTGGAGTTTCAAGAACTTCCACCTCACAGATTCTTCAAATCAGTCTTACCAGCTTTGCTGACAGAAAGGGCTATACTGCAGGAAGCCATTCAAAAATTGGAAAAAGCAAATGTCATTGTTCCAGTTCCACCTCATCTGGTAAACAAGGGTTACTACTCGAACCTATTTTCTCTTACGTCCTACAGGATGCTGGGGTCCACATTAGTACCATGGGGTATAGACTGGTCCACCAGGAGCCATTGGCACTTTAAGAGTTTGAGAGTGTGGGCTGGCTCCTCCCTCTATGCCCCTCCTACCAGACTCAGTTTAGAAAATGTGCCCGGAGGAACTGGTGACAGCTAGGGGAGCTCTACAGAGCTTTTCTAGTAAAGTTTTTTTTTTTTTTTTACAGGAGGCTGTTAGCAACAGCCTGCCTGCAGCGAGGAACTAAGGGGGGGAGCAGTGTCCGCCCTACGGGGTCTGAGCCACTGACTCCACTGACTGGACACTGAGCTCCAGAGGGGTCTGATCGGTCTCAGCCACAGGGGAACCGCTCGCCCCAGCAGCATGCCGCCAACCCCTTACAGAGCTGAAGAAGTGGTGAGTGAGTCACCGACCCCCCTAAGAAGCGGGGGGCCAGTGTGAAGATGGCAACGGGGAGGGAGTGCAGTATTAACTGCGCTCCTGGAAGGTACCGGAGGCACATAGTGCGGCACTGTGAGGGGCGCCCTGGGCCAGCGCTTACCCCCCATACTGGTCAGCAAGTCTGTCGGGGTCCGCGGATCTCAGCCAGCAAACGTCCTCAGGCCAGTCTAAGAATCTGAAGAGCGGGAAGACAGCGCCATTAAGGGGGCGGAGCTTCTTAGAGCGGACCCAGCAGCGTTCCAACGCCATTTTCCTGCCTGCACAGCGCTGAGAGGAAGAACAGGTCCCTCCACAGCAACTCCAGCTTACTGTACACAGTACCAGGGGGTTGTAGAAGGGAGGGGAGGCTGTAAAACAACTGTGTATCCTATTAAGGTGCACAGTCAGTGCTGACATGGGGTCTCCCTTTGCTGAAAGCGCTGTGTGTGGGTTGGCTCCAATCTGTGTCTCCCTTGCCATTCTTGGAGGGGAAACTGTCTTCCCGTGTGTGTGTGTGTGTGTGTGTGTGTGTGTGTGTGTGTGTGTGTGTGTGTGTGGTCTCCTTTAGCTATGTCCAGGGACACTGTGTCATATGCTGCAGAGGATTTATCCTCCCAGGATGATCCCATTCCATGTAATCAGGTTAGCACTGGTTTAGCACAGATACCAGCAAGGGAACCAGAGTGATTTTCCCCTATCAAAACTTGGATTTCTCAGATTTCTGACAGGGTTGCTAGTAATGAACCTGCAACCCAGGTATTGCAGAACTCTATGGCTGTATGGCCCATGTCTGCTACCTCAGGACACCGCGCTATATACCCCCACAAATGTGCGCTTGTGCATGTCACACTGAACTACACAGATACCGATTCTGACACTACAGATGGTGATGGGGATGTGTTGTGGGGGTCCGCATCTCTTGCAAGGGGGGGTGCAATTGTTGATAGAGGCTATCAGGGATGTGTTAAATGTTAATGATACCACACCTGAGCAGGTTGAGGAGGCTTTTCTTCACTGAAAATAAGAAAGCCTCGCTAACCTTCCCTGCGTCAAAGGAGCTGAATGCTATATTTGAAAAAGCATGTTTAAACCCTGAAAAGAAGTTTCAGATCCCTAAGACGGTTCTGGTGGCTTTTCCTTTTCCTGAAGAGGATAGGAAAAAGTGGGAAAACCTGCCGATTGTTGACGCATCTGTATCCAGACTCTCAAAAAATGTAGTTTTAGCTGTTAAGGGATCTACCACCTTAAAGGAGCCGGCAGATAGAAAAATTGATAACACACTTAAATCAATGTACACTGCCTCTGGAGCCATATTACGTCCCACTATTGCTAGTGCATGAATTGCGAAGGCAATAGTGAAGTAGTCGGCTACCTTGCTTGAGGTTTGGGATACGATGGATAGGGATGACGTTGCATTATATTTACGCAACATACATGATTCTGCAGGTTTTATGGTAGAATCCATGAAAGCCCTGGGTTCCATGGTTGCAGGAATTTCTTCCATGTCTGTTTCAGCTCGTCAGGGACTGTGGCTGTGCCAGTGGTCAGCGGATGCGGAATCCAGAAGAAGCGTTGAGTCGCTACCCTATACAGGTCAGGCTCTCTTTGGGGAAGCTCTTGACGCGTGGATATCCACCGCTACAGCGGGTAAGTCTCCGTTTCTTCCCTCAGCAGCACCTGCTCCGAAGTAATCCTTCTCAGCTGCGCAGCAGTACTTTCGGCCTAACAAGCCTAGAAAGACCAGATCATCCAATACCTTCTTTAGGGGAGGTAGGGTTAAGTCCAAGAAACCTGCAGCTGCAGGTTCCCAGGAACAAAAGCCTGCTTCAGGTACCCCAAAGTCTTCCGCATGATGGTGGACTGCATGGCCCGGGGGTGGGGCCTGTGGGAGTGAGACTCAGTTCAGTCATGTCTGGGTATCATCCGGCCTGGATCCCTGGGTAGCAGATATTGTGTCTCAGGGATACAGGCTGGAATTTCAAAATCTCCCACCTCATCGTTTTTTCAAGTCGGGCTTACCAACTCTGTTGGAGGACAGCACAGTGCTTCAAGACGCTGTCCAAAAGCTCATAGAGGCACAGGTCATTGTGCCAGTGCCACCTCACATGCTGACCAAGGGTTACTATTCGAACCTTTTCGTGGTACTGAAACTGGATGGTTCGGTCAGGCCCATTCTGAACCTAAAATTATTGAACCCCTTTCTAAAGGAGTTCAAGTTCAAGATGGAGTCTCTCAGGGTGCTGATATCAGGTCTGGAAGAGGGGAAATTCCTGGTATCACTGGATATCAAGGATGCGTACCTTCACATTCCGATCTGGCTGCTGCATCAGGCTTATCTCCGCTTCGCATTGCTGGACTGTCATTTTCAGTTCCAGGCCCTGCCAGTCGGCCTCTCCACAGCACCAAGTGTGTTTACCAAGGTGATGGCGGAAATGATGGTACTACGAAAGCAGGGTGTGAACATCATTCCTTATCTGGATGATCTCCTGATAAAGGCATAGTCCAAGGAGAAGCTGCTGCAGTCCATTGCTCTCACAACGCGACTCCAGAGTCACATTTGGAACCAACCCAGAAGTTGTCATTTCTGGGAATGATCCTGGATACGGAAGTGCAGCGGGTGTTTCTTCCGTGGGACAAGGCGTTGGTGATCCAATCCATGGTTCGGGATGTCTTTAAGCCACCCCGGGTGTCTGTTCATCAATGCTTTCGCCTATTGGGCAAGATGGTGGCCTCTTACGAGGCTCTCCAGTACGGGAGGTTCCATGCTCAGACCTTCCAATTGGATCTCCTGGACAAGTGGTCGGGATCTCACCTCCACATGCATCAGAGAATTCGTCTGTCGCCAAGGGCAAGGATTTCACTCCTCTGGTGGCTCCAATTGCCTCACCTCCTGGAAGGCCGCAGGTTCGGGATTCAGGACTGGGTCCTGCTAACAATGGATGCGAGCCTCCCTGGCTGGGGAGCAGTCACTCAAGGGGTGACCTTCCAAGGACGGTGGTCAAGCATGGAAGCCGGCCTGCCCATCAATATTCTGGAGCTAAAAGCCGTCTACAACGGTCTTCTTCAGGCGGCCCCTCTTCTAAGACACTGGGCCATTCAAGTACAGTTGGACAATGTAACAACAGTGGCTTATATAAACCGACAGAGCAGAACGAAGAGCAGAGCGGCAATGTCAGAGGTGACAAGAATACTCCTCTGGACAGAAAAGCACGCGTTGGCGCTGCGAGCCATCTTCATTCCAGGAGTAGACAATTGGGAAGCAGACTTTCTCAGCACACACGATCTCCATCAAGGGGAGTGGGGACATCATCTGGAGGTGTTCAAGGAAGTAACAGATCTTTGGGGCTTACCCCAAATAGACATGATGGCCTTTCGTCTCAACAAGAAGCTTCGGCATTATTGTTCCAGTTCAAGGGACCCACAGGCAGTGGCAGTGGACGCCCTGGTGTCTCCGTGGGTGTTCCAGTCAGTGTACGTGTTTCCACCACTCCCACTCATCTCAAGAATCCTAAAGCTCATAAAGTGAACAAGGGTTCAAGTGATCCTCATTGCCCCAGACTGGCCAAGAAGGGCTTGGTAAGTGGACCTTCTGAATCTACTGCAAGAAGAGCCGAGGCCTCTTCCTCTTTGGGAGGACCTGCTGCAGCAGGGGCCGTTCGCCTATCAAGACTTACCACGTTTGACGGCATGGAAGTTGAGCACCTGATTCTTGCTCGGAAGGGTATTTCCGAAGAAAGTTATTCCTACCCTCATACAGGCTAGGAAAGGGGTAACGTCTAAACATTACCATCGTATTTGGAAGAAATATGTCTCTTGGTGTGAGTCCAAGAAGTTCCCTACGGTGGAGTTTCAACTGGGACGTTTCCTCCTCTTCCTGCAAGCAGGAGTGGATATGGGTCTGAGGTTGGGATCTGTGAAGGTCCAGATCTCGGCCCTGTCCATTTTCTTTCAGAAACAATTAGCTGCCCTCCCTGAGGTTCAGACCTTTTTGAAGGGAGCCCTGCATATTCAACCTCCCTTTGTACCACCTACGGCGCCATGGGACCTTAACGTGGTGTTGCAGTTCCTCCAATCGGATTGGTTTGAGCCTCTACAGGAGGTAGAGCTCAAGTTTCTTACTTGGAAGGCGGTCACTTTGTTGGCCTTAGCTTCTGCTAGACGTGTGTCCGAGCTGGGGGATTATCATGTAAAAGCCCTTACTTAATCTTCCATGAAGATAGAGCTGAGCTCCGGACTTGTCAGCAGTTTCTTCCGAAGGTTGTGTCGGCATTCCATATCAACCAACCTATTGTGGTGCCAGTGGCTACTGACTCCTCAATTACATCAAAGTCCTTGGATGTTGCAAGGGCTCTGAGAAAACAGAAAGTTGGACTCTCTGTTTACCCTGTATGATCCCAAGAAAATTGGGTGTCCTGCTTCTAAGCAGACTATTTCTCGCTGGATTAGGTTCACTATCCAGCACGCTTATTCTATGGCAGAACTGCCATGTCCAAAATCTGTTAAGGTCCACTCTACTCGTTAAGTGGGGTCTTCCTGGGCGGCTGCCCGGGGTGTCTCGGCATTGCAACTTTGCCGAGCTGCAACTTGGTCTGGGTCGAACATGTTTGCAAAGTTTTACAAGTTCGATACTTTGGCTACTGATGATCTGAAGTTCAGTCATTCAGTTCTGCTGGAGCCTCTGCGCTCTCCCTCCCGTTCTGGGAGCTTTGGTACATCCCTATGGTACTAATGTGGACCCCAGCATCCTCTAGGACGTAAGAGAAAATAGGATTTTGGTACCTACCGGTAAATCCTTTTCTCGTAGTCCGTAGGGGATGCTGGGCGCCCGCCCAGCGCTTCGTTTTCCTGTACTTGTTATTTGGTTCAGTACAACTTCGTTTTAGTTGAGTACTGCATTGTTACTTGGTAAGTAATGTTTCAGCAGTTGCTGAGTAGTTCAAGGTAGTTCACTTGACGTGCCTTGTATGTGTGAGCTGGTATGAATCTCACCACTATCTGTGTAAAATCCTTCTCTCGAAGTATGTTGTCTCCTCGGGCACAGTTTCTAGACTGAGTCTGGTAGGAGGGGCATAGAGGGAGGAGCCAGCCCACACTCTCAAACTCTTAACGTGCCAATGGCTCCTGGTGGCCCCGTTTATATCACATAGTACTAATGTGGACCCCAGCATCTTCTACGGACTACGAGAAAAGGATTTACCGGTAGGTACCAAAATCCTATTTGTGGTGCCGAAACCGGACGGTTCGGTCAGACCAATATTGAACCTCAAATCATTAAATCCAAATTTGAGGGATTTCAAGTTCAAGATGGAATCTCTGAGCGGTGATCTCAGGTCTGGAGAAGGGGGAATTCCTGGCATCATTAGATATCAGGGATGCGTACCTTCGCATTCCAATTTGGCCGCCGCTCCAGACTTATCTTAGATTTGCACTGTTGGACTGTCACTATCAGTTCGAGGTGCTGCCATTTGGGCTATCCATGGTACCGAGGGTGTTCACCAAGGTAATGGCAGAGATGGTGCTTCTGCTCCGCAAGCAGTGAGTGAACATAATTCCATATCTGGACGACCTGCTGATAAAAGCATCATCCAGGGAGAAGTTGTTGCAGTCCATTGTTCTCACAACTCGACTGTTCAGGGATCATGGATGGATCCTAAACCTTCCGAAGTCACATTTGGAGCCGACAAGAAGATTGTCTTTCCTAGGGATGATCTTCGACACGGAAGTGCAGAGGGTATTTCTACTGGTAGAGAAAGCGTTGGTGATACAATCAATGGTCCGGGATGTCTTGAAGCCTGCCCAAATATCGGTTCATCAGTGCATTCGCCTTCTGGGGAAGATGGTTGCCTCCTACGAGGTTCCACAGTACGGTAGATTTCATGCACGGTCCTTCTAACTGGTTCTCCTGGACAAGTGGCCGAGATCTCACCTGCACATGCACTAGAGGATACGTCTGTCACCGAAAGCCAGGATTTCGCTCCTATGGTGGCTGCAGATGCCTCACCTTCTCGAGGGCCGCAGGTTCGGGATTCAGAACTGGATCCTTCTAACCACGGATTCAAGTCTCAGAGATTGGGGCGCGGTCACCCAACCTATCTTGAATCCATCCTTCCGATAAACATTCTGGAACTAATAGCCGTGTACAACGGCCTTCTACAAGCGGCACATCTTCTGCAAGATCAGGTGCAGTCGGACAATGTAACGACGGTGGTCTAGATAAACTGACAAGACGGAACGAAGAGCAGAGCCGCAATGGCAGAGGTAACAAAGATTCTCCTCTGGGCAGAAAAGCATGCAATGGCATTATCAGCAATCTTCATTCTGGGAGTGGACAACTGGGAAGCAGACTTCCTCAGCAGACACGACCTCCATCCAGGAGAGTGGGGACTCCACCCCGAGGTGTTTGCAGAGGTGACAAGTCTTTGGGGCGTACCTAAAATAGACATTATGGCTTCCCACCTCAACAAGAAGCTTTGCAGGTACTGTTCCAGGTCGAGAGACCCACAGGCGGTTGTGATGGATGCACTGGTAACGCCGTGGATCTTCGGTGTATCCCAAGGATTCTAAAACTTCTAAAAAGAACAAGAGTTCAGGCGATCCTCATTGCTCCAGGCTGGCCAAGGCGAGCTTGGTATGCGGATCTTCCGGAGTTACTGCTGGAAGATCCGAGGCCTTCCAGCATGCTGACCAGCGCCTCTTCCCCTGCTTCAAGCAGAAATTGCGAACAGCACGCAATTTCTGCTTGTTAGCAGAAATTAAGGATGACTCCTGCTGGCGCAGCTTAGCTGCGGCTGCAGGAGTCCCAGCACCATTTTTGTTGTCACGCAGCCGCTGCAGCCGCACCCCTGACACGCCCCCGTTCGCATGTACCAGCCCACCGTTTGGGCTGGCACACACCCGCAACGCTCCGTTTCCACCCAGAAAATGGAGCATTGCTGCCCCCCTCCCGCCCCGCAGAAATTGCGGGTGCATGCGCAGTAGGGCCTGCTGCGCATGCACCCACGGCCCCTCAGCAAAAATTCTGTATGAATCGCTACTTGCGATTCACACTGAATTTGCCCCTAAATTCCCTCTTTGAAGCAACTTGGGTTAATCCTGACAGGAAGTTTCAAATTCCAAGACGGTTGATTACGTCCTTCCCGTTTCGTCAGGATGATAGGAAAAAATGGGAAAACCCACCAATAGTGGACGCGTCAGTTTCCAGGCTGTCACCTAAGATTGTTTTATCGGTTCCTGGGGCAGCTTCATTGAAGGATGCTGCAGACCGCAAAATTGAGACCACTCTCAAATCTCTGTGCACAGCAGCGGGGGTGGCCCAAAGACCCACTATAGCTTGTGCATGGATCACTGGGGCCATTGCAAAATTGTCTGGTAATCTAATTGATGGGTTAGATTCCTTGTCCAGGGGGGAGATTATTTTACTCGTACAACATATACAAGATTCTGCTAACTTTATGGTGGAGGCCATGAAGGATATTGGATTGCTCAATGCGCGCACTACTTCCATGGCAGTGTCAGCACATAGGGGCTTGTGGCTACGCCAGTGGACTGCGGATGCGGATTCCAGGAGAGGCGTGGAAAGCCTGCCTTTCACAGGTGAAGCCCTTTTTGGAGATGAACTGGATTCGTGGATATCCAAGGCTACGGCGGGTAAGTCTACATACCTTCCTTCCGCAGCTTCCCCGGCTAGGAAATCCTATGCTGCACCAACGTTGCAGTCCTTTCGGACAGCAAAGTTTAAAGGTAAGGCCAAAGCCTCTTCTACTGCCTTCAAAGGCAATAGAGGTAAGCCCAGAAAACCTGCAAATACAGTCTCGCAGGATCAGTCCTCTGGTTCTGCTTCCGCAAAGCCATCAGCATGACGGTGGACCGCACTGCCTGGTCAACAGGCAGGTGGGAGCCCGGTTACGATTTTTCAGTCACGTATGGACCACCTCATGCCTGGATCCATGGGTAAATGATCTTATCGTCCAGGGCTGCAGACTGGAATTTCAGGAACTCCCACCTCACAGATTCTTTAAATCCGGCTTACCATCTTCACCCGAAGCAAGTATGACCTTACAAGCAGCAATTCAAAAACTGGTACGGACTCAGGTCATTGTTCCAGTTCCATTTCACCTACAAAACAAGGGTTTCTATTCCAACCTGTTTGTGGTACCCAAAGCGGATGGTTCGGTAAGACCCATTTTAAACTTCAAGTCACTGAACCCATATTTACGAGTGTTCAAATTGAAGATGGAGTCGCTGAGAGCGGTGATCTCAGGTCTGTAGGAGGGAGAATTCCTGGTGTCTCTGGATATCAAGGATGTGTATCTTCATATTCCGATTTGGCCGCCTCATCAGGCTTATCTAAGGTTTGCGTTGCAGGACTGTCACTACCAGTTCCAGGCCCTGCCCTTTGGGCTCTCCACGGCACCAAGGGTGTTAACCAAGGTTATGGTGGAGATGATGCTTCTCTTCCTCAAGCAGGGAGTGAACATAATACCGTACCTGGATGATCTTAATGATAAAAGCACCATCCAGGGAAAGGTTGTTACACAGCATTGCTCTCTCGACACGACTACAGGATCACGGGTGGATTCTGAATCTGCCAAAATCTCACTTGGAACCAACACGGAGGCTTCCGTTCCTAGGGATGATACTGGATACGGAAGTACAGAAGGTGTTCCTACCTCTGGAATTGGCATTGGTAATTCAGTCAATGGTAAGGGATGTCCTACGGCTGCCCTGTATATCGGTACATCTGTGCCTTCGCCTCCTGGGAAAGATGGTAGCCTCTTACGAGGCTCTGCAGTACGGAAGGTTTCATGCAAGGGCCTTCTAGCTGGATCTGTTGGACAAATGGTCCGGTTTGCATCTTCACATGCACCAGAGGATACGTGTCGCCAAAAGCCAGGATTTCTCTTCTGTGGTGGCTACAGACTTCTCACCTGACCGACGGCCAAAGGTTCGGGATTCAAAATTGGATCCTCTAACCACGGATGCAAGCCTCAGAGGGTGGGGAGCAGTCACCCAAGGGGTACACTTCCAAGGAAGATGGACAAGTCAGGAAGCTATTCTTCCAATCAACGTGTTGGAACTAAGGGCAATATACAATGCCCTTCTGCAGGTGTCTCATCTTCAAAATCAAGCCATCCAGGTTCAGTCGGACAATGTGACGGCAGTTATGTACATAAACCGACAGGGCGGAACGAAGAGCAGAGCAGCAATGTCCGAGGTGACAAGGATTCTCCTCTGGGCAGAGCGACACGTTGTGGCGCTGTCCACAATCTTCATTCTGGGAGTGGACAACTGGGAAGCAGACTTCCTCAGCAGACACGACCTCCACCCAGGAGAGTGGGGCCTTCACCCGGAGGTGTTCGGGTACTTGACACGTCGGTAGGGAATTCCACAGATCGACATGATGGCCTCTCGTCTCAACAAGAAGCTCCAGTGGTACTGCTCCAGGTCAAGAGATCCACAGGCGGTGGCGGTGGATGCTCTCGTGACTCCGTGGGTCTACCAGATAGTGTATGTCTTTCCACCACTTCCATTGATCCCAAGAATTCTAAAAAGAATAAAAATGGAAAGGGTTCAAGCAATTCTCATTGCTCCGGATTGGCCAAGAAGGGCTTGGTACTAAGATCTCCTGGAACTGCTTCTGGAGGACCCGTGAGTAGATAGAGCACCATGTTCCATCAAACTCAAGTCGCAGGTCGACACGCCCCTAAAAAAGCCCAGATCTGCCTTTAACCACACCCCTAACATGCCCACTGTTCATCCCCTTTTGCTAGTGTTTTATATAAAATAAGCTTACAAATTAATTAGAAGCGGTGTTTAATCATTGAAAAACCTCCTGTGTATTAACTCTTAAATGTTGCATCAGTGTGTTATTTCCAATTGATTTGTGTATTGTTAACTCTTAGTTACAACAGTAAATGTTATTTCCAATTGATTTATAAAATAAGCATGCAAGCTGTGAATGATGTTTATTGGATTCGAGTGTGATATCTATAAAAGTGTATTCTGCTATGCCTGCGAACAAAAGATCCGGCGTGTTACGTTGGTCGGCTAACCGGAAAAAAGCATATTAAGAATGCGTATTACACCGTATTAAACCCAGGGAGTTTTATGCTTCGAATAAAGAAGTGTTTAAAAGGAGCAATATTAAGAATGGCTGCAAAAACATGATATGTATACATTACATAAGCCGGTCAGGGAAAACTATAAAAGAAACATGATCTGCGTATCGGATATAAATCAACAATGGCAATGCGACTTGGTTTCGCTCATGGATCTTGCGAAGTACGATGGATTTAAGCACATACTAACCATCATCGATATTTGGGGGCCTTGTCTCACAAACACCACTATTTGATTTTTCATGAAGATAGAGCTGAACTCAGAACTCTTCAGCACTTTCTTCCAAAGGTGGTGTCTGCGTTTCATATCAACCAACCTATTGTGGTTCCGGTGCTTACTGACACGTCTTCTACTTCAAAGTCCTTGGATGTTGTGAGGGCTTTGAGAATCTTTGTCAAACAGATAGCTCGTCACAGAAAATCGGACTCGCTGTTTGTGCTCTATGATCCCAAGAAAATTGGGTGTCCTGCTTCTAAGCAGTCTATTGCTCGCTGGATCACGCTGACTATCCAGCATGCTTATTCGACGGCAGGTTTGCCGGTTCCTAAATCTGTTCATGCCCACTCTATTAGGTCGGTGGGTTATTCCTGGGTGGCTGCCCGGGGTGTCTTGGCTTTACAGCTTTGCCGAGCAGCTACTTGGTCTGGTTCGAACACGTTTGCCAAGTTCTACAAGTTTGATACTTTGGCCTCTGAGGACCTTCAGTTTGGTCAATTAGTTCTGCAAGAACCTCAGCACTCTCCCACCCGGTTTGCAAGCTTTGGTACATCCCCATGGTACTAATGTGGACCCCAGTATCCTCTAGGATTTTAATTACCTACCGGTAAATCCTTTTCTCGTAGTCTGTAGAAGATACTGGGCACCCGCCCAGTGCTACGTGTTTCCTGCAGGGTTACTTGGTTAAGTATTTTTGTTGGATCAGCTGTTGCTGTTCTTATTTATGTTGTGTTAACTTGTTTTCTTTTTGTTTGTGTGTGCTGGTTCGAATCTCACCACTTTCTTTTCTGAATCCTTCTCTCACAATATGTCCGTCTACTCGGGCACAGTTTCTAGACTGAGTCTGGTAGGAGGGACATAGAGGGAGGAGCCAGTCCACACTATTGATTTCTTAAAGTGCCCAGGGCTCCTAGTGGACTTGTCTATACCCCATGGTACTAATCTGGACCCCAGTATCCTCTACGGACTACAAGAAAAGGATTTACCATTAGGTAATTAAAATCCTTTTTTTTTCCTTTTTTTTTTTTTTTTTGCAGGTAACTGAAGAGGAGGAGAGAATTAAGGTAATTCTGCTGACAAACTTCGTGTGCTGCGTTGCGGGCACTTCACGAAGGATGCCAAAACCATTGTTGAGGTTGTCTCGTCAGTAGCACTTTTTGGACGACCACTCCGTGACTTGTCAGCCACAGTCCCAGTTTCTCAGAATTTGGAAACTAGGCAGCTGACAGTGTTATGTGAAATTGGAGGTCTTTCTGGGTGCCGGTTGTTAAAATCTGCAGCTATGACAGGGAGGCTTTGTTCTCCAGACAATAAAATGACCTCTTTTGTCAAAGCCATCTTCAGTTTCCTGCAAAAAAAAAAAAAATGTTGTAACTTTTGAACCATAACTGCTATTTCAAATCTGCCTGCAACAATAAACTTTTCAGCAAATTCTGATGTTGTTTGACATGTTACACGACCCCCTTTCCATTTGAACTGAATGGACTTAGGTTCAAGATGGCCAATTTCAAGATAGCACCCATGTTCGGTACATACCCTAAAAGATAGCCCACCTCACCCATACCTTACTGGAGTATTCAGTTTTTCCATTTCCTGCAGAGTTTTTGTAAACAAAAGGGTGCACTGCGACTTTTGAATTATATATACACACATATATATATATATATATATACACACACACACACACAGACTAGGTGATTCATCGTGCCGTACGGGCACACTTCACACCATCGTAATGGGCTACGCCCCCTTAACCCTTGCACGCCAATATTTTTATTATATGGAGTATTACCTCCAATCATAATTGTGTGAGTGGTTAAATATTGCACGACAAAGGGCGTGCAATGGTTAAGGGGGTCGTAGCCTCTTGCAACGGCGTGAACAGCGCATGCAGGGCCTGATGAATCACCTAGTAGGTGCTATGGTTAGGGGAGACGCAGATGGGGAGTGGGTCCAGGGGTGCCGCGGGTGGGAGAGGGGCTGGTGCATTGGTGCCGCAGGTGGGGAAGGTGGTCCAGAGCCACCATGGGTGGGGGAATGGTGGGGGTGTTGCACATGGGGGAGGGGTCCGGAGCCACCGCGGGTGATAGATGGGGTGTGGGGGTGCCGCAGATGGGGCCTGGAGGTACTGCGAGTTGAGGAGGGGTAGGTAATGCTTCTCCTCCTGGAAGTAGCTAAGCTGCTGTCTCCCCTTTGGCAGTGGCTCTCCCAGAGACTCGCACAGCAGGCAAGCAGCCAGTCACTATTGTTAGCACCGGTGTCCCAACGCGCCGCATTACAGGGAAGAAGTTGCACTCAATAAACTACAGCTCCCAGCAGCCCTTAGCGCCGGAATGCTTTGGCGCTAAGGGCTGCTGGAAGGTGTAATTTATTTAGTGTGTTAACTTCCCTGTAATGCGGCGCTTTGGGACACCGGCGCTAACAATAGTGACTGGCTGGCAGAACTGACTGACTGGCTGAATCAATGTAAAAGGTGAGAGTGCTGTTTAGTGTCAATGACGCTGCACACCCACTGCACTGCACAGCACTGTCACCTTTTACATTGATTAAGCATCCAGACATTGATCGCTCACTACGGATTTTCACAGCGCAGCGATTATGGCAGAACGGGGCTAATCTGCGCAAGCGGATGCACCGCAATGCGCAGGCACGTTGTAAAAGTATAAAGAGCTTTGCGGTTTTGCACAGGTTCTAGCGACGCTTCCAGTCGCACTGGCGGATGCAAGGAGATTGACAGGAAGTGGGAGTTTCTGGGTGTCAAATGACCGTTTTCTGGAAGTGTTTGGAAAAATGCAGGCGTGGCTGGGCGTTTGCTGGGCAGGTGTGTGACGTCAATACCGGACCTTCGTCACAGCAATCATTGCACAGAATAAGTAAGTTCTGCACAAAATGTGTTTGTTGCTGCTTGGCTGCACAGGCGTTTGCACTCTTGAAAAGCAAAAATACACTCCCCCTTGGGCGGAGACTATGCGTTTGGACGGCTGCTAAAAGTAGCTAGCGAGCGATCAACTCGGAATGAGGGCCAGTACCCACTCTATCCGTTACATTAGCCATCTCGGGGCTTGCAGGCCGGCAGCCCAGGGGCTGTGTTACGGAGTCAGGGCCTCTGGGCGCGGTTGTGGCGGGGAGGCACTTCTGTGACATCACGTGCAGAGGAGGCTCCGGGTCTCAGACAGTATGCAGTGCAGGGAGGGCCATGAAAGGCTTCCGCTGTGCCGCTTTCATACACATCTACACCTGTGGCCACAGCAGCTTTTGTTCCACCTGCGCCGTGGCTATGGAGTGGGGATTGTTGATGCCGGAGGGGGCAGGCGGACTGGCAGCAGGACATAGGATGCTACAGTAAAAGGATTTTTTATTTCTCTGACGTCCTAGTGGATGCTGGGGACTCCGTAAGGACCATGGGGAATAGCGGCTCCGCAGGAGACTGGGCACAACTAAGAAAGATTTAGGACTACCTGGTGTGCACTGGCTCCTCCCACTATGCCCCTCCTCCAGACCTCAGTTAGAATTTTGTGCCCGGCCGAGCTGGTTGCACACTAGGGGCTCTCCTGAGCTCTTAGAAAGAAAGTATATTTAGGTTTTTTATTTTCAGTGAGATCTGCTGGCAACAGACTCACTGCTACGAGGGACTGAGGGGAGAAGAAGCGAACCTACCTGCTTGCAGCTAGCTTGGGCTTCTTAGGCTACTGGACACCATTAGCTCCAGAGGGATCGAACGCAGGCCCAGCCTCGGTCGTCCGGTCCCGGAGCCGCGCCGCCGTCCCCCTTGCAGAGCCAGAAGCAAGAAGAACGTCCAGAAAATCGGCGGCTGAAGACTCCGGTCTTCATTAAGGTAGCGCACAGCACTGCAGCTGTGCGCCATTGCTCCCCATGCACACCACACACTCCGGTCACTGATGGGTGCAGGGCGCTGGGGGGGGGGGGGGGCGCCCTGGGCTGCAATAAGAGTACCTTATATTGGCAAATAAACACATAATATAGTCAGCAAGACTATAATAAGATTTTACTCACCGGTAAATCTATTTCTCGTAGTCCGTAGTGGATGCTGGGACTCCGTAAGGACCATGGGGAATAGCGGCTCCGCAGGAGACTGGGCACAACTAAAGAAAGCTTTAGGACCACCTGGTGTGCACTGGCTCCTCCCACTATGACCCTCCTCCAGACCTCAGGATACTGTGCCCGGAAGAGCTGACACAATAAGGAAGGATTTTGAATCCCGGGTAAGACTCATACCAGCCACACCAATCACACCGTATAACTCGTGATACTATACCCAGTTAACAGTATAAAATATAACTGAGCCTCTCAACAGATGGCTCAACAATAACCCTTTAGTTAAACAATAACTATATACAAGTATTGCAGACAATCCGCACTTGGGATGGGCGCCCAGCATCCACTACGGACTACGAGAAATAGATTTACCGGTGAGTAAAATCTTATTTTCTCTGACGTCCTAAGTGGATGCTGGGACTCCGTAAGGACCATGGGGATTATACCAAAGCTCCCAAACGGGCGGGAGAGTGCGGATGACTCTGCAGCACCGAATGGGCAAACTCTAGGTCCTCCTCAGCCAGGGTGTCAAACTTGTAGAATTTAGCAAATGTGTTTGACCCCGACCAAGTAGCTGCTCGGCAAAGTTGTAAAGCCGAGACCCCTCGGGCAGCCGCCCAAGAAGAGCCCACCTTCCTTGTGGAATGGGCTTTCACTGATTTAGGATGCGGCAGTCCAGCCGCAGAATGTGCAAGCTGAATCGTACTACAGATCCAGCGAGCAATAGTCTGCTTTGAAGCAGGAGCACCCAGTTTGTTGGGTGCATACAGGATAAATAGCGAGTCAGTTTTCCTGACACTAGCCATCCTGGAAACATAAATTTTCAGGGCCCTGACTACGTCCAACAACTTGGAAGCCTCCAAGTCTTTAGTAGCCGCAGGCACCACAATAGGTTGGTTCAAATGAAAGGCTGATACCACCTTAGGGAGAAACTGGGGACGAGTCCTCAATTCTGCCCTATCCATATGGAAAATTAGATAAGGGCTTTTACATGACAAAGCCGCCAATTCTGACACACGCCTGGCCGAAGCCAAGGCCAACAGCATGACCACTTTCCACGTGAGATATTTTAATTCCACGGTTTTAAGTGGCTCAAACCAATGTGACTTTTAGAAATCCAACACCACGTTGAGATCCCAAGGTGCCACTGGAGGCACAAAAGGGGGCTGAATATGCAGCACTCCCTTAACAAAAGTCTGAACTTCAGGTAGCAAAGCCAGTTCTCTCTGGAAGAAAATCGATAGAGCCGAAATCTGGACCTTAATGGAACCCAATTTTAGGCCCATAGTCACCCCCGACTGTAGGAAGTACAGAAAACGGCCCAGCTGAAATTCCTCCGTTGGGGCTTTCCTGGCCTCACACCACGCAACATATTTTCGCCAAATGCGGTGATAATGGTTTGCGGTCACTTCTTTCCTAGCTTTAATCAGCGTAGGAATGACTTCCTCCGGAATGCCCTTTTCCTTCAGGATCCGGTGTTCAACCGCCATGCCGTCAAACGCAGCCGCGGTAAGTCTTGGAACAGACAGGGCCCCTGCTGCAGCAGGTCCTGTCTGAGCGGCAGAGGCCATGTGTCCTCTGAGATCATTTCTTGAAGTTCCGGGTACCAAGCTCTTCTTGGCCAATCCGGAACAATGAGTAAAGGTTCTTACTCCTCTTCTCCTTATTATCCTCAGTACCTTGGGTATGAGAGGAAGAGGAGGGAACACATAAACCGACCGGTACACCCACGGTGTCACTAGAGCGTCCACAGCTATCGCCTGAGGGTCTCTTGACCTGGCGCAATATCTTTCTAGCTTTTTGTTTAGGCGGGACGCCATCATGTCCACCTGTGGCCTTTCCCAACGGTTCACAATCAGTTGGAAGACTTCTGGATGAAGTCCCCACTCTCCCGGGTGAAGATCGTGCCTGCTGAGGAAGTCTGCTTCCCAGTTGTCCACTCCCGGAATGAACACTGCTGACAGTGCTAACACGTGATTTTCCGCCCATCGGAGAATCCTTGTGGCTTCTGCCATCGCTGTCTTGCTTCTTGTGCCGCCCTGTCGGTTTACATGGGCGACTGCCGTGATGTTGTCTGACTGGATCAGTACCGGCTGGTTTTGAAGCAGGGGTTTTGCCTGACTTAGGGCATTGAAAATGGCCCTCAGTTCCAGAATATTTATGTGTAGGGAAGTCTCCTGACTTGACCATAGTAGAGATGAGCGGGTTCGGTTTCTCTGAATCCGAACCAGCCCGAACTTCATGTTTTTTTTCACGGGTCCGAGCGACTCGGATCTTCCCGCCTTGCTCGGTTAACCCGAGCGCGCCCGAACGTCATCATGACGCTGTCGGATTCTCGCGAGGCTCGGATTCTATCGCGAGACTCGGATTCTATATAAGGAGCCGCGCGTCGCCGCCATTTTCACACGTGCATTGAGATTGATAGGGAGAGGACGTGGCTGGCGTCCTCTCCATTTAGATTAGGGTTGAGAGAGAGAGAGAGAGAGAGATTGACCTGAGTGTGATACTGTAGAAGAGAGTGCAGAGTTTAGTGACTGACGACCACAGTGACCACCAGACAGTGCAGTTGTTTGTTTTATTTAATATATCCGTTCTCTGCCTGAAAAAAACGATACACACAGTGACTCAGTCACATACCATATCTGTGTGCACTGCTCAGCCCAGTGTGCTGCATCAATGTATATATATATCTGACTGTGCTCAGCTCACACAGCTTATAATTGTGGGGGAGACTGGGGAGCACTGCAGTGCCAGTTATAGGTTATAGCAGGAGCCAGGAGTACATAATATTATATTAAAATTAAACAGTGCACACTTTTGCTGCAGGAGTGCCACTGCCAGTGTGACTAGTGACCAGTGACCTGACCACCAGTATATATAATATTAGTAGTATACTATCTCTTTATCAACCAGTCTATATTAGCAGCAGACACAGTACAGTGCGGTAGTTCACGGCTGTGGCTACCTCTGTGTCGGCACTCGGCAGCCCGTCCATAATTGTATATACCACCTAACCGTGGTTTTTTTTTCTTTCTTTATAGTCATACTAGTTACGAGTATACTATCTCTTTATCAACCAGTCTATATTAGCAGCAGACACAGTACAGTGCGGTAGTTCACGGCTGTGGCTACCTCTGTGTCGGCACTCGGCAGCCCGTCCATAATTGTATATACCACCTAACCGTGGTTTTTTTTTCTTTCTTTATACATACATACTAGTTACGAGTATACTATCTCTTTATCAACCAGTCTATATTAGCAGCAGACACAGTACAGTGCGGTAGTTCACGGCTGTGGCTACCTCTGTGTCGGCACTCGGCAGCCCGTCCATAATTGTATATACCACCTAACCGTGGTTTTTTTTTCTTTCTTTATACATACATACTAGTTACGAGTATACTATCTCTTTATCAACCAGTCTATATTAGCAGCAGACACAGTACAGTGCGGTAGTTCACGGCTGTGGCTACCTCTGTGTCGGCACTCGGCAGCCCGTCCATAATTGTATATACCACCTAACCGTGGTTTTTCTTTCTTTCTTTATACATACATACTAGTTACGAGTATACTATCTCTTTATCAACCAGTCTATATATTAGCAGCAGACACAGTACAGTGCGGTAGTTCACGGCTGTGGCTACCTCTGTGTCGGCACTCGGCAGCCCGTCCATAATTGTATATACCACCTAACCGTGGTTTTTTTTTCTTTCTTTATACATACATACTAGTTACGAGTATACTATCTCTTTATCAACCAGTCTATATATTAGCAGCAGACACAGTACAGTGCGGTAGTTCACGGCTGTGGCTACCTCTGTGTCGGCACTCGGCAGCCCGTCCATAATTGTATATACCACCTAACCGTGTTTTTTTTTTCTTTCTTTATACATACATACTAGTTACGAGTATACTATCTCTTTATCAACCAGTCTATATTAGCAGCAGACACAGTACAGTGCGGTAGTTCACGGCTGTGGCTACCTCTGTGTCGGCACTCGGCAGCCCGTCCATAATTGTATATACCACCTAACCGTGGTTTTTTTTTCTTTCTTTATACATACATACTAGTTACGAGTATACTATCTCTTTATCAACCAGTCTATATATTAGCAGCAGACACAGTACAGTGCGGTAGTTCACGGCTGTGGCTACCTCTGTGTCGGCACTCGGCAGCCCGTCCATAATTGTATATACCACCTAACCGTGGTTTTTTTTTCTTTCTTTATAGTCATACTAGTTACGAGTATACTATCTCTTTATCAACCAGTCTATACTAGCAGCAGACACAGTACAGTGCGGTAGTTCACGGCTGTGGCTACCTCTGTGTCGGCACTCGGCAGCCCGTCCATAATTGTATATACCACCTAACCGTGGTTTTTCTTTCTTTCTTTATACATACATACTAGTTACGAGTATACTATCTCTTTATCAAGCAGTCTATATTAGCAGCAGACACAGTACAGTACGGTAGTTCACGGCTGTGGCTACCTCTGTGTCTGCACTCGGCAGGCAGTCCATAATTGTATACTAGTATCCATCTCCATTGTTTACCTGAGGTGCCTTTTAGTTGTGCCTATTAAAATATGGAGAACAAAAATGTTGAGGTTCCAAAATTAGGGAAAGATCAAGATCCACTTCCACCTCGTGCTGAAGCTGCTGCCACTAGTCATGGCCGAGACGATGAAATGCCAGCAACGTCGTCTGCCAAGGCCGATGCCCAATGTCATAGTACAGAGCATGTCAAATCCAAAACACCAAATATCAGAAAAAAAAGGACTCCAAAACCTAAAATAAAATTGTCGGAGGAGAAGCGTAAACTTGCCAATATGCCATTTACGACACGGAGTGGCAAGGAACGGCTGAGGCCCTGGCCTATGTTCATGGCTAGTGGTTCAGCTTCACATGAGGATGGAAGCACTCAGCCTCTCGCTAGAAAAATGAAAAGACTCAAGCTGGCAAAAGCAGCACAGCAAAGAACTGTGCATTCTTCGAAATCCCAAATCCACAAGGAGAGTCCAATTGTGTCGGTTGCGATGCCTGACCTTCCCAACACTGGACGTGAAGAGCATGCGCCTTCCACCATTTGCACGCCCCCTGCAAGTGCTGGAAGGAGCACCCGCAGTCCAGTTCCTGATAGTCAGATTGAAGATGTCAGTGTTGAAGTACACCAGGATGAGGAGGATATGGGTGTTGCTGGCGCTGGGGAGGAAATTGACCAGGAGGATTCTGATGGTGAGGTGGTTTGTTTAAGTCAGGCACCCGGGGAGACACCTGTTGTCCGTGGGAGGAATATGGCCATTGACATGCCAGGTGAAAATACCAAAAAAATCAGCTCTTCGGTGTGGAGGTATTTCACCAGAAATGCGGACAACAGGTGTCAAGCCGTGTGTTCCCTTTGTCAAGCTGTAATAAGTAGGGGTAAGGACGTTAACCACCTCGGAACATCCTCCCTTATACGTCACCTGCAGCGCATTCATAATAAGTCAGTGACAAGTTCAAAAACTTTGGGTGACAGCGGAAGCAGTCCACTGACCAGTAAATCCCTTCCTCTTGTAACCAAGCTCACGCAAACCACCCCACCAACTCCCTCAGTGTCAATTTCCTCCTTCCCCAGGAATGCCAATAGTCCTGCAGGCCATGTCACTGGCAATTCTGACGAGTCCTCTCCTGCCTGGGATTCCTCCGATGCATCCTTGCGTGTAACGCCTACTGCTGCTGGCGCTGCTGTTGTTGCCGCTGGGAGTCGATGGTCATCCCAGAGGGGAAGTCGTAAGCCCACTTGTACTACTTCCAGTAAGCAATTGACTGTTCAACAGTCCTTTGCGAGGAAGATGAAATATCACAGCAGTCATCCTACTGCAAAGCGGATAACTGAGGCCTTGACAACTATGTTGGTGTTAGACGTGCGTCCGGTATCCGCCGTTAGTTCACAGGGAACTAGACAATTTATTGAGGCAGTGTGCCCCCGTTACCAAATACCATCTAGGTTCCACTTCTCTAGGCAGGCGATACCGAGAATGTACACGGACGTCAGAAAAAGACTCACCAGTGTCCTAAAAAATGCAGTTGTACCCAATGTCCACTTAACCACGGACATGTGGACAAGTGGAGCAGGGCAGGGTCAGGACTATATGACTGTGACAGCCCACTGGGTAGATGTATGGACTCCCGCCGCAAGAACAGCAGCGGCGGCACCAGTAGCAGCATCTCGCAAACGCCAACTCTTTCCTAGGCAGGCTACGCTTTGTATCACCGCTTTCCAGAATACGCACACAGCTGAAAACCTCTTACGGCAACTGAGGAAGATCATCGCGGAATGGCTTACCCCAATTGGACTCTCCTGTGGATTTGTGGCATCGGACAACGCCAGCAATATTGTGTGTGCATTAAATATGGGCAAATTCCAGCACGTCCCATGTTTTGCACATACCTTGAATTTGGTGGTGCAGAATTTTTTTAAAAACGACAGGGGCGTGCAAGAGATGCTGTCGGTGGCCAGAAGAATTGCGGGACACTTTCGGCGTACAGGCACCACGTACAGAAGACTGGAGCACCACCAAAAACTACTGAACCTGCCCTGCCATCATCTGAAGCAAGAAGTGGTAACGAGGTGGAATTCAACCCTCTATATGCTTCAGAGGTTGGAGGAGCAGCAAAAGGCCATTCAAGCCTATACAATTGAGCACGATATAGTAGGTGGAATGCACCTGTCTCAAGCGCAGTGGAGAATGATTTCAACGTTGTGCAAGGTTCTGATGCCCTTTGAACTTGCCACACGTGAAGTCAGTTCAGACACTGCCAGCCTGAGTCAGGTCATTCCCCTCATCAGGCTTTTGCAGAAGAAGCTGGAGACATTGAAGGAGGAGCTAACACGGAGCGATTCCGCTAGGCATGTGGGACTTGTGGATGGAGCCCTTAATTCGCTTAACAAGGATTCACGGGTGGTCAATCTGTTGAAATCAGAGCACTACATTTTGGCCACCGTGCTCGATCCTAGATTTAAAGCCTACCTTGGATCTCTCTTTCCGGCAGACACAAGTCTGCTGGGGTTGAAAGACATGCTGGTGACAAAATTGTCAAGTCAAGCGGAACGCGACCTGTCAACATCTCCTCCTTCACATTCTCCCGCAACTGGGGGTGCGAGGAAAAGGCTCAGAATTCCGAGCCCACCCGCTGGCGGTGATGCAGGGCAGTCTGGAGCGACTGCTGATGCTGACATCTGGTCCGGACTGAAGGACCTGACAACGATTACGGACATGTCGTCTACTGTCACTGCATATGATTCTCTCAACATTGATAGAATGGTGGAGGATTATATGAGTGACCGCATCCAAGTAGGCACGTCACACAGTCCGTACTTATACTGGCAGGAAAAAGAGGCAATTTGGAGGCCCTTGCACAAACTGGCTTTATTCTACCTAAGTTGCCCTCCCACAAGTGTGTACTCCGAAAGAGTGTTTAGTGCCGCCGCTCACCTTGTCAGCAATCGGCGTACGAGGTTACATCCAGAAAATGTGGAGAAGATGATGTTCATTAAAATGAATTATAATCAATTCCTCCGCGGAGACATTGACCAGCAGCAATTGCCTCCACAAAGTACACAGGGAGCTGAGATGGTGGATTCCAGTGGGGACGAATTGATAATCTGTGAGGAGGGGGATGTACACGGTGATATATCGGAGGGTGATGATGAGGTGGACATCTTGCCTCTGTAGAGCCAGTTTGTGCAAGGAGAGATTAATTGCTTCTTTTTTGGGGGGGTCCAAACCAACCCGTCATATCAGTCACAGTCGTGTGGCAGACCCTGTCACTGAAATGATGGGTTGGTTAAAGTGTGCATGTCCTGTTTTGTTTATACAACATAAGGGTGGGTGGGAGGGCCCAAGGACAATTCCATCTTGCACCTCTTTTTTCTTTTCTTTTTCTTTGCATCATGTGCTGATTGGGGAGGGTTTTTTGGAAGGGACATCCTGCGTGACACTGCAGTGCCACTCCTAAATGGGCCCGGTGTTTGTGTCGGCCACTAGGGTCGCTAATCTTACTCACACAGTCAGCTACCTCATTGCGCCTCTTTTTTTCTTTGCGTCATGTGCTGTTTGGGGAGGGTTTTTTGGAAGGGACATCCTGCGTGACACTGCAGTGCCACTCCTAGATGGGCCCGGTGTTTGTGTCGGCCACTAGGGTCGCTAATCTTACTCACACAGCTACCTCATTGCGCCTCTTTTTTTCTTTGCGTCATGTGCTGTTTGGGGAGGGTTTTTTGGAAGGGACATCCTGCGTGACACTGCAGTGCCACTCCTAGATGGGCCCGGTGTTTGTGTCGGCCACTAGGGTCGCTAATCTTACTCACACAGCTACCTCATTGCGCCTCTTTTTTTCTTTGCGTCATGTGCTGTTTGGGGAGGGTTTTTTGGAAGGGCCATCCTGCGTGACACTGCAGTGCCACTCCTAGATGGGCCCGGTGTTTGTGTCGGCCACTAGGGTCGCTAATCTTACTCACACAGCTACCTCATTGCGCCTCTTTTTTTCTTTGCGTCATGTGCTGTTTGGGGAGGGTTTTTTGGAAGGGACATCCTGCGTGACACTGCAGTGCCACTCCTAGATGGGCCCGGTGTTTGTGTCGGCCACTAGGGTCGCTTATCTTACTCACACAGCGACCTCGGTGCAAATTTTAGGACTAAAAATAATATTGTGAGGTGTGAGGTATTCAGAATAGACTGAAAATGAGTGTAAATTATGGTTTTTGAGGTTAATAATACTTTGGGATCAAAATGACCCCCAAATTCTATGATTTAAGCTGTTTTTTAGTGTTTTTTGAAAAAAACACCCGAATCCAAAACACACCCGAATCCGACAAAAAAAATTCGGTGAGGTTTTGCCAAAACGCGTTCGAACCCAAAACACGGCCGCGGAACCGAACCCAAAACCAAAACACAAAACCCGAAAAATTTCAGGCGCTCATCTCTAGACCATAGTCCTTGGAAGTTTCTTCCCTGTGTGACTGCCCCCCAGCCTCGAAGGCTGGCATCCGTGGTCACCAGGACCCAGTCCTGTATGCCGAATCTGCGGCCCTCTTGAAGATGAGCACTTTGCAGCCACCACAGCAGAGACACCCTGGTCCTTGGAGACAGGGTTATCAGCCGATGCATCTGAAGATGCGATCCGGAGCACTTGTCCAACAGGTCCCACTGAAAAGTCCTTGCATGGAACCTGCCGAATGGAATTGCTTCGTAGGAAGCTACCATTTTTCCCAGGACTCGCGTGCAGTGATGCACCGACACCTGTTTTGGTTTTAGGAGGCCTCTGACTAGAGATGACAGCTCCTTGGCCTTCTCCTCCGGGAGAAACACTTTTTTCTGTTCTGTGTCCAGAACCATCCCCAGGAACAGTAGACGTGTCGTAGGGACCAGCTGTGACTTTGGAATATTTAGAATCCAACCGTGCTGTTGTAGCACCTCCCGAGATAGTGCTACCCCGACCAACAACTGCTCCCTGGACCTCGTCTTTATCAGGAGATCGTCCAAGTACGGGATAATTAAAACTCCCTTTTTTCGAAGGAGTATCATCATTTCGGCCATTACCTTGGTAAATACCCTCGGTGCCGTGGACAGACCAAACGGCAACGTCTGGAATTGGTAATGACAATCCTGTACCACAAATCTGAGGTACTCCTGGTGAGGATGGTAAATGGGGACATGCAGGTAAGCATCCTTGATGTCCAGTGATACCATGTAATCCCCCTCATCCAGGCTTGCAATAACCGCCCTGAGCGATTCCATCTTGAACTTAAATTTTTTTATATATGTGTTCAAGGATTTCAAATTTAAAATGGGTCTCACCGAACCGTCCGGTTTCGGTACCACAAACATTGTGGAATAGTAACCCCGTCCTTGTTGAAGGAGGGGCACCTTGACTATCACCTGCTGGGAATACAGCTTGTGAATCGCCTCTAGCACTGCCTCCCTGCCTGAGGGAGTTGTTGGCAAGGCAGATTTGAGGAAACGGCGGGGGGGAGACGTCTCGAATTCCAGCTTGTACCCCTGAGATACTACTTGAAGGATCCAGGGATCCACCCGGGAGCGAGCCCACTGATTGCTGAAGTTTTTGAGACGGGCCCCCACCGTACCTGGCTCCGCCTGTGGAGCCCCAGCGTCATGCGGCGGACTTGGAGGAAGCGGGGGAGGACTTTTGCTCCTGGGAACTGGCTGTATGCTGCAGCTTTTTCCCTCTACCTCTGCCTCTGGGCAGAAAGGACGCGCCTTTAACCCGCTTGCCCTTATGGGGCCGAAAGGACTGTACCTGATAATACGGTGCTTTCTTTGGCTGTGAGGGAGCATGGGGTAAAAATGCTGACTTCCCAGCTGTTGCTGTGGAAACGAGGTCCGAGAGACCATCCCCGAAAAATTCCTCACCCTTATAAGGCAAAACTTCCATGTGCCTTTTAGAATCTGCATCACCTGTCCACTGCCGAGTCCATAACCCTCTCCTGGCAGAAATGGACATTGCACTTATTTTAGATGCCAGACGGCAAATATCCCTCTGTGCATCTCTCATGTATAAGACTGCGTCTTTAATATGCTCTACGGTTAGCAATATAGTGTCCCTGTCTAGGGTATCAATATTTTCCGACAGGGAATCTGACCACGCAGCTGCAGCACTGCACATCCATGCTGAAGCAATAGCTGGTCTCAGTATAATACCTGTGTGTGTATATACAGACTTCAGGATAGCCTCCTGCTTCCTATCAGCAGGCTCCTTTAGGGCGGCCGTATCCGGAGACGGTAGTGCCACCTTTTTTGACAAACGTGTGAGCGCTTTATCCACCCTAGGGGATGTTTCCCAACGTGACCTATCCTCTGGCGGGAAAGGGTACGTCATTAGTAACCTTTTAGAAATTACCAGTTTCTTATCGGGGGAAGCCCACGCTTCTTCACACACTTCATTTAATTCCTCAGATGGAGGAAAAACTACTGGTAGTTTTCTCTCTCCAAACATAATACCCTTTTTTGTGGTTCCTGGGGTAACATCAGAAATGTGCAACACATTTTTCATTGCCTCAATCATTTAACGTGTGGCCCTATTGGAAGTTACATTAGTCTCATCGTCGTCGACACTGGAGTCAGTATCCGTGTCGACATCTGTGTCTGCCATCTGAGGTAGCGGGCGTTTTAGAGCCCCTGATGGCTTTTGAGACGCCTGGGCAGGTACAGGCTGAGAAGCCGGCTGTCCCATATTTGGTATGTCGTCAAACCTTTTATGTAAGAAGTCAACACTGTCGCGTAATTCCTTCCACATAACCATCCACTCAGGTGTCGACCCCGCAGGGGGTGACCACATTTATCGGCATCTGCTCCGCCTCCACATAAGCCTCCTCCTCAAACATGTCGATACAGCCGTACCGACACAACGCACACACACAGGGAATGTTCTGACAGAGGACAGGACCCCACAAAGCCCTTTGGGGAGACAGAGAGAGAGTATGCCAGCACACACCAGAGCGCTATATAACACAGGGATGAACACTATAACTGAGTGATTTTCCCTTATAGCTGCTTATATATATACTGCTGAGCCTAAATTTAGTGCCCCCCCTCTCTTTTTAACCCTTTGTAGTCTTGAAACTGCAGGGGAGAGCCTGGGAGCGATCCTTCCAGCGGAGCTGTGAGGGAAAAATGGCGCCAGTGTGCTGAGGGAGATAGCCCCGTCCCTTTTTCGGCGGACTTTCTCCCGCTTTTTTATGGATCCTGGCAGGGGTATTTTTCACATATATAGGCTCTAGTACTATATATTGTGATTATTTGCCAGCCAAGGTGTTAATATTGCTGCTCAGGGCGCCCCCCCCCCCCCCCAGCGCCCTGCACCCATCAGTGACCGGAGTGTGAGGTGTGCATGAGGAGCAATGGCGCACAGCTGCAGTGCTGTGCGCTACCTTGTTGAAGACCGAAGTCTTCTGCCGCCGATTTTCAGGACCATCTTCATGCTTCTGGCTCTGTAAGGGGGACGGCGGCGCGGCTCCGGGACCGGACGATCGAGGTCGGGTCCTGTGTTCGATCCCTCTGGAGCTAATGGTGTCCAGTAGCCTGAGAAGCCCAAACTAACTGCAAGCAGGTAGGTTCACTTCTTCTCCCCTTAGTCCCTCGTAGCAGTGAGTCTGTTGCCAGCAGATCTCACTGAAAATAAAAAACCTAAAATATACTTTCTTTTCTAGGAGCTCAGGAGAGCCCCTAGTGTGCATCCAGCTCAGCCGGGCACAAGATTCTAACTGAGGTCTGGAGGAGGGTCATAGTGGGAGGAGCCAGTGCTCACCAGGTGGTCCTAAAGCTTTCTTTAGTTGTGCCCAGTCTCCTGCGGAGCTGCTATTCCCCATGGTCCTTACGGAGTCCCCAGCATCCACTACGGACTACGAGAAATAGAATTACCGGTGAGTAAATTCTTATTTCTCTAACGTCCTAGTGGATGCTGGTAACTCCGTAAGGACCATGGGGAATAGCGGGCTCCGAAGGAGGCTGGGCACTCTAGAAAGATTTAGGACTACCTGGTGTGCACTGGCTCCTCCCACTATGACCCTCCTCCAAGCCTCAGTTAGATTTCGTGCCCGGCCGAGGTTGGATGCACACTAGGGGCTCTCCTGAGCCCTTAGAAAGAAAGTATAGTTTTAGGTTTTTTATTTTCAGTGAGACCTGCTGGCAACAGGCTCACTGCAGCGAGGGACTAAGGGGAGAAGAAGCGAACTCGCCTGCTTGCAGCCGGATTGGGCTTCTTAGGCTACTGGACACCATTAGCTCCAGAGGGATCGACCGCAGGCCCAGTCCTTGGTGTTCGGTCCCGGAGCCGCGCCGCCGTCCCCCTTACAGAGCCAGAAGCAAGAAGAGGTCCGGAAAAACGGCGGCAGAAGACATCAGTCTTCACCAAGGTAGCGCACAGCACTGCAGCTGTGCGCCATTGCTCCTCATGCACACTTCACACTCCGGTCACTGAGGGTGCAGGGCGCTGGGGGGGGGCGCCCTGAGCTGCAATAAAAACACCTTGGCTGGCAAAAATACCACAATATATAGCCCTAGAGGCTATATATGTGGTAAATTCCCCTGCCAGAATCCTGGAAAAAGCGGGAGAATAGGCCGCGGAAAAGGGGCGGAGCTATCTCCCTCAGACACACTGGCGCCATTTCTCCTTCACAGATCCGCTGGAAGGAAGCTCCCTGGCTCTCCCCTGCAGTCTACACTTCAGAACAGGGTAAAAACAGAGAGGGGGGGCACTAAATTTGGGCGCAATACATATATAATATAAAAAGCAGCTATAGGGGACATAACTCAGTTAGTCCCTGCATTATATAGCGCTCTGGTGTGTGCTTGCATACTCTCACTCTGTCCCCCCAAAGGGCTTTTGTGGGTCCTGTCCTCATTCGGAGCATTCCTTGTGTGTGTGCGGTGTGTCGGTACGGATGTGTCGACATGTTTGATGAGGATAATGATGTGGAGGCGGAGCAGATGCCTTTAGAAGGGATGTCACCCCCTGCGGGGCAGACACCTGAGTGGATGGGCTTATGGAAAGTAATGAGTGCACGTATAGACTCCTTATATAAGAAAATCGACGACATGCCAAATGTGGGACAGCCGACTTCTCAACTCGTGCCTGCCCAGGCGTCGCATGGGTCGTCAGGGGCTCTAAAACGCCCGCTACCACAAGCAGACCCAGATGTCGACACTGATACTGACACCAGTGTCGACGACGATGAGTCAAACCTGATGCCCACTAAGGCCATTCACTGTATGATTGAGGCAATGAAAGAGGTGTTAAACATTTCTGATATAACTACTGGTACCACTAAAAAGGGTATTATGTTTGGAGAGAAAAAACTACCCGTAGTTTTTCCCCCATCAGATGAATTAAATGAAGTGTGTGAAGAAGCGTGGGCTTTCCCTGATAAAAAATTGGTAATTCCTAAGAAGGTACTAATGGCGTTCCCTTTCCCGCCAGAGGATTGGTCACGTTGGGAAACACCCCCTAGAGTGGATAAAGCGCTCACACGTTTGTCAAAAAAGGTGGCACTACCGTCTCCGGATACGGCCGCCCTCAAGGAACCTGCTGATAGAAAGCAGGAGGCGATCCTGAAGTCTGTATATACACACACAGGCATTATACTTAGGCCAGCTATTGCGTCAGCTTGGATGTGCAGTGCTGCCGCTGCTTGGTCAGATAAACTGTCAGAAAATATTGACACATTGGCCCTCATTCCGAGTTGATCGGTCGCAAGGCGAATTTAGCAGAGTTACACACGCTAAGCCGCCGCCTACTGGGAGTGAATCTTAGCTTCTTAAAATTGCGACCGATGTATTCGCAATAATGCGATTACTAACTACTTAGCAGTTTCAGAGTAGCTCCAGACTTACTCTGCCTGTGCGATCATTTCAGTGCTTGTCGTTCCTGGTTGACGTCACAAACACACCCAGCGTTCGCCCAGGCACTCCCACCGTTTCTCCGGCCACTCCTGCGTTTTTTCCGGAAACGGTAGCGTTTTCAGCCACACGCCCCTGAAACGCCGTGTTTCCGCCCAGAAACACCCATTTCCTGTCAATCACATTACGATCGCCGGAGCGAAGAAAAAGCCGTGAGTAAAAATACTTTCTTCATAGTAAAGTTACTTGGCGCAGTCGCAGTGCGAACATTGCGCATGCGTACTAAGCAGATTTTCACTGCGATGCGATGAAAAAGAACGAGCGAACAACTCGGAATGAGGGCCATTAGACAGAGACACGATCCTGTTAACCATAGACCATATAAAAGACTCAGTCTTATATATGAGAGATGCACAGAGGGAAATCTGCCGACTGGCATCTAAAGTAAGTGCATTGTCCATTTCTGCTAGGAGAGGCTTATGGACTCGCCAGTGGACAGGAGATGCAGATTCTAAAAAGCACATGGAAGTGTTGCCATATAAGGGTGAGGAATTATTTGGGGATGGTCTCTCGGACCTAGGCCCTCATTCCGAGTTGATCGGTCGCAAGGCGAATTTAGCAGAGTTACACACGCTAAGCCGCCGCCTACTGGGAGTGAATCTTAGCTTCTTAAAATTGCGACCGATGTATTCGCAATATTGCGATTACTAACTACTTAGCAGTTTCAGAGTAGCTCCAGACTTACTCTGCCTGTGCGATCAGTTCAGTGCTTGTCGTTCCTGGTTGACGTCACAAACACACCCAGCGTTCGCCCAGGCACTCCCACCATTTCTCCGGCCACTCCTGCGTTTTTTCCGGAAACGGTAGCGTTTTCAGCCACACGCCCCTGAAACGCCGTGTTTCCGCCCAGTAACACCCATTTCCTGTCAATCACATTACGATCGCCGGAGCGAAGAAAAAGCCGTGAGTAAAAATACTTTCTTCATAGTAAAGTTACTTGGCGCAGTCGCAGTGCGAACTTTGCGCATGCGTACTAAGCGGATTTTCACTGCGATGCGATGAAAAAGAACGAGCGAACAACTCGGAATGAGGGCCCTAGTTTCCACAGCAACGTCTGGGAAGTCAGCATTTTTACCCCATGTCCCCTCACAGCCTAAGAAGGCGCCGTTTTATCAGGTTCAGTCCTTTCGGACCCAGAAAAACAGGCGTGGAAAAGGCGGGTCTTTTCTGTCCAGAGGCAGAGGTAGGGGAAAAAGGCTGCAACAAACAGCAGGTTCCCAGGAGCAAAAGTCCTCCCCCGCTTCCTCTTCCAAGTCCGCCGCATGACGGTGGGGCTCCACAGGCGGAGCCAGGTACGGTGGGGGGTCGCCTCAAAAATTTCAGCGATCAGTGGGTTCGCTCACAGGTGGATCCCTGGATCCTGCAAATAGTATCTCAGGGGTACAAGCTGGAATTCGAGGCCTCCCCACCCCACCGGTTCCTAAAATCTGCCTTGCCAATTGCTCCCTCAGACAGGGAGGCGGTGCTAACGGCAATTCACAAGCTGTATTCTCAGCAGGTGATAATCAAGGTACCCCTACTTCAACAAGGCCGGGGTTATTATTCCACACGATTTGTGGTACCGAAACCGGACGGTTCGGTGAGACCCATTCTAAATTTGAAATCCTTGAACACATACATAAAGAAATTCAAGTTCAAGATGGAATCGCTCAGGGCGGTTATTGCAAGCCTGGACGAGGGGGATTACATGGTATCCCTGGACATCAAGGATGCTTACTTGCATGTCCCCATTTACCATCCTCACCAGGAGTACCTCAGATTTGTGGTACAGGATTGCCATTACCAATTCCAGACGCTGCCGTTTGGACTGTCCACGGCACCGAGGGTATTTACCAAGATTATGGCGGAAATGATGATACTCCTTCGAAGAAAGGGAGTTTTAATTATCCCGTACTTGGGCGATCTCCTAATAAAAGCGAGGTCCAAGGAACAGTTGTTGGTGGGAGTAGCACTATCCCAGGAAGTGCTACACCAGCACGGCTGGATTCTGAATATCCCAAAGTCACAGCTGGTTCCGACGACACGGCTACTGTTCCTGGGTATGATTCTGGATACAGTCCAGAGAAAAGTGTTTCTCCCGGAGGAGAAAGCCAGGGAGTTGTCATCTCTAGTCAGAGACCTCCTGAAACCAAAACAGGTATCAGTGCATCACTGCACGCGGGTCCTGGGAAAGATGGTGGCTTCTTACGAAGCAATTCCCTTCGGCAGGTTCCATGCCAGAATCTTTCAGTGGGACCTGTTGGACCAGTGGTCCGGATCGCATCTTCAGATGCATCGCTTAATAACCCTGTCTCCAAGAACCAGGGTGTCTCTACTGTGGTGGCTGCAGAGTGCTCATCTTCTAGAGGGCCGCAGGTTCGGCATACAGGACTGGGTCCTGGTGACCACGGATGCCAGCCTTCGAGGCTGGGGGGCAGTCACACAGGGAAGAAACTTCCAAGGACTATGGTCGAGTCAGGAGACTTCCCTTCACATAAATATTCTGGAACTAAGGGCCATCTACAATGCCCTAAGTCAAGCAAAATCCCTGCTCCTACACCAGCCGGTGCTGATCCAGTCAGACAACATCACGGCAGTCGCCCATGTAAATCGACAGGGCGGCACAAGAAGCAGGATGGCGATGGCAGAAGCCACAAAAATTCTCCGATGGGCGGAAAATCATGTACTAGCACTGTCAGCAGTGTTCATTCCGGGAGTGGACAACTGGGAAGCAGACTTCCTCAGCAGACACGACCTCCACCCGGGGGAGTGGGGACTTCACTCAGAAGTCTTCCAGATGCTGGTAAACCGTTGGGAAAAACCACAGGTTGACATGATGGCGTCCCGTCTCAACAAAAAGTTAAAAAAAATATTGCGCCAGGTCAAGGGACCCTCAGGCGTTAGCTGTGGACGCTCTAGTAACACCGTGGGTGTACCAGTCGGTTTATGTGTTCCCTCCTCTGCCTCTCATTCCAAAGGTATTGAGAATAATAAGAAAGCGAGGAGTAAACACAATACTCGTGGTTCCGGATTGGCCAAGACGAGCGTGGTACCCGGAACTTCAAGAGATGCTCTCAGAGGACCCGTGGCCTCTACCGCTCAGACAGGACCTGCTGCAGCAGGGGCCCTGTCTGTTCCAAGACTTACCGCGGCTGCGTTTGACGGCATGGCGGTTGAACACCGGATCCTGAAGGAAAAGGGTATTCCGGAAGAAGTCATTCCTACGCTTATTAAGGCCAGGAAAGATGTTACGGCAACGCATTATCACCGCATATGGCGAAAATATGTTGCATGGTGCGAGGCCAATAAGGCCCCAACAGAGGAATTTCAACTAGGTCGATTTCTGCATTTCCTGCAAGCAGGAGTGGATATGGGCCTAAAACTAGGCTCCATTAAAATACAGATCTCGGCTCTGTCGATTTTCTTTCAAAAAGAACTAGCTTCAGTACCTGAAGTTCAGACTTTTGTAAAGGGAGTGCTGCATATTCAGCCCCCGTTTGTGCCTCCAGTGGCACCTTGGGATCTCAACATGAAGTTGAGTTTCTTAAAATCACATTGGTTTGAGCCACTAAAAACCGTGGATCTGAAATATCTCACGTGGAAAGTGGTCATGTTATTAGCCTTGGCTTCAGCCAGGCGAGTGTCAGAATTGGCGGCTTTATCATGTAAAAGCCCTTATCTGATTTTCCATATGGATAGGGCAGAGTTGAGGACTCGTCCCCAATTTCTCCCTAAGGTGGTGTCAGCGTTTCACCTGAACCAGCCTATTGTGGTGCCGGCGGCTACTAGTGAATTGTAGGACTCCAAGTTGCTAGACGTTGTCAGGGCCCTGAAAATATATGTTTCCAGGACGGCTGGAGTCAGAAAATCTGACTCGCTGTTTATCCTGTATGCACCCAACAAGTTGGGTGCTCCTGCTTCTAAGCAGTCTATTGCTCGCTGGATTTGCAGTACAATTCAGCTTGCACATTCTGTGGCAGGCATGCCACAGCCAAAATCTGTAAAGGTCCATTCCACAAGGAAGGTGGGCTCATCTTGGGCGGCTGCCCGAGGGGTCTCGGCTTTACAACTTTGCCGAGCAACTACTTGGTCAGGGGCAAATACGTTTGCAAAATTCTACAAATTTGATACCCTGGCTGAGGAGGACCTGGAGTTCTCTCATTCGGTGCTACAGAGTCATCCGCACTCTCCCGCCCGTTTGGGAGCTTTGGTATAATCCCCATGGTCCTTACGGAGTTCCCAGCATCCACTAGGACGTTAGAGAAAATAAGAATTTACTCACCGAAAATTCTATTTCTCGTAGTCCGTAGTGGATGCTGGGCGCCCGTCCCAATCCGTCTGCAATACTTGTAAATAGTTATTGTTAACAAAAGGGTTATTGTTGAGCCATCTGTTGAGAGGCTCAGTTGTTTTCATACTGTCAAACTGGATATTGTATCACGAGTTGTACGGTGTGATTGGTGTGGCTGGTAAGAGTCTTACCCGGGATTCTAAATCCTTCCTTATTATGTCTGCTCGTCCGGGCACGGTGTCCTAACTGAGGCTTGGAGGAGGGTCATAGTGGGAGGAGCCAGTGCACACCAGGTAGTCCTAAATCTTTCTAGAGTGCCCAGCCTCCTTCGGAGCCCGCTATTCCCCATGGTCCTTACGGAGTTCCCAGCATCCACTACGGACTACGAGAAATAGAATTACCGGTGAGTAAATTCTTATTTTTTCCCTATCTGCAGCGCAGATACTTGCTTCATACCCTCCAACTGTGCCTTTTTGGCAGGTGCAGTACCTTTTTTTTATGGGCTGTACCAATTTTTGTCTCTCCAAACTTCATTGAAAGTATAGGAAAAGGGGTGTGGCCCCTTTACAGTGGCCACACCCCTTTTTAGAATTTGTACTGATTTTTGTGTGTAAATTGTTGGAGGGTATGTTGCTGTAGATGCAGTGGGCCTATTTTGGGGTGTGGCCCTGGAGCTGCAGTTCCATCAGCCCCATTGTTAATCCTGCTCTGGGAACACACAGCAGCGAAAGGGCAGAGCCTCCCATTGGATGTAACCTGTGTGGGAGGGCATTTCTTGCCCAATCAGCTGTGGACTGGGTGTGATAGACCTGCCGCTAACCCAATGAGAGCTCCTAGCCACGCCCAGCGTTATACACACAGACACAGATCTGGGCTATTATATAGGAGATATAATATATAGTGCTGTAACTAGACATTTTAGCGCTGTGTGCAAGAAACAGCATCAGTGCACCCCCCATACAAAACAAGGCCAGTGTGCGTGTAAAAAATATAGGGGTGTAGCTTCACTCAGAAGGGTTGTGGTCACAGGGCTCCCTTTTTACATATTACGGCAGGCAAAGTCCCCCTTTTTTACACATTACAGCAGCAATGTCCCCCTTTTTGCACATTAAGCAGGCATATGGCAGCTGAGCCCCCCTTTTTGCGAGAGAGATAATTATACTTACCTGCTGTGACCAGCTGGCATGCCTCTCCTCTTCCCACCCTACGCTGTGCTTTTCGCAGCGCAGGGCACTGTGGTTGGGCAGAGGGTGGGCTGGGAGAGACGTCATCTCTAGGTGACATGTATGTGAGGTAAGAGGTGACCCTGAGGTGTAAGGTGACATGTGAGGTGTAACAGGTGTATGCTTTAAGTACTGCAACTAGCGAAAATAGCACCGTTTGCTGGAGAACATCACGACACATGCTGCAGGCAGTCACGCACCTGGGGTCCCGCCTCATCCTCCTCCCCCGCGTCCACGCCCGTACACCCAGCACTCTCATACTAACATCAATCACTCCACACCGAGGCTTCCGACAACAACCGGGCCGTCCTGACTCCTGCGCGTGCACGTAGCCCCGCTCACCCTTATCAGCAGTGCCAGGAACTGAGTGACTGGACAGTGAGGGGGGAGGGGAGGGTATTGCCTAGTGCACACTACATACAGGGCAGAGGCAGGCAGGAGGCGGTGGTGATTGACACTTGAGAGAGCGGCCTGCAACTTGTATAGTGGGTGCACTCGCCGCTTAGCTGTAGAGGGGCTCAGCGCACACCACATACAGGTAAGCGGAGCAGCAGTAGGCGGCGGAAAACTGCTGATTATTGATGTTTGAGAGAGAGGCCGGGGGGGGGGGAAATTGCTACCAGACGGTGCGCTCACCTAGGTATGGCCCTAATCTATATATCTCATAGTCAGTAAAATTCTTGATTTGAATTGTTAGGTAAAACCAGCATGGAGAGAGTGATTATTTGGCAGGGTATTACAGCATTCATATGTCAAAATAGAGCAATACAAAATGAAACAAGGTAGTATGAGCAAAGGTTGGAGCAATTCTGGAAGTAAAACTTCTCATACAGGAGAAACTTGTAAAACTGATAACATGGGAAGAGATGTGGTGACAGCAAGCTATTGGCCATGTTGTAGATAAAGGTTAATCCTCCTTGACATCATCTCTCCACCAATAATTTATTACTTGTCACTTACTGTAGGACTTTATTTGTGTATTTTTAAATATGTTGTGTTCCTTTTCTCTAGATGTCTGCTTTAAGTACCAATACATTCCTGAACTTGTTGGAAAGGGTTATATAAAATATGCCCTGCTGAAGCCACAACACTATGGTAACCAGACTAGGTTTAAAAAAGGTGCTCAGTAGCTAGCTATAAGTTCTACTTTAGTTAACCATTTGTTTTTATTGAACAAAGATATTAAAAGACATCAAATATACAAAAAGCACATGCACGAATTCCATAGCTTCCAGTAGACTGAATACTGACCCACGAGGCTAGAGCTCAAATGGCATAGTATATTGATCAACCATAATACATACAATCGATTTTTTTGTATATAGCAAAATGGAAAAGAAAAAAAAAAGGGAGGGTAAACAGACCACCATGAGAGACCTGGTTAACTGGCCAACCTCTTATAATCTCATAAACACTTTTTACAATCATCTTATTTTTAAAATTTTAACATAATTTGAATAATCATTCACATATACCAACTGCGGTCACCAAACATATGAGCCCTCCAAAATATAAACCCTATTGACCCAAGTTCTACTTTAGGACAATACTGCAGAATGTTTAGGACTCTTGTTGGTACGGATCCGGATTGTACCCATAACCTTCAAATCTCTGTGGACACCTTGTTACCTGCCAAATGGATGAAAAGCTGGTGACACTATCTCCTAAAGAAGGTGAGGTGAAACCAAGTGACCACTTGGTCTGAAAAGATGGTTGAGTGCGGAGTACAGACTGATCAGAGTGGAAAATCAAGAGGGGAACTAACAGACAGGACTGCCAGCTCAGAGACCATCCTAGCAGAAGCAACGGCCATCAGAAATTGTCACCTTCCAAGTAAGCCATTTCAGCTCAAATGACTGCAGAGCCTAAAAGGAGCCTGCAGAATTACCACCAAGACCAAATTGAGGTCCCAAGGTGAAACTGGTAGAACGTACAGATTGTACATGCAGCGCATCTTGGGTAAAATGTCTGGAATCAAGTACAGATGCTTCTGAAATAGGAAAGACAAGGAAGACACACCAACCTTTTAAAAATAAATCTAGAGACTCTGAGTCAACCCAGCCTGTAAAAAGTAAAGTAGATATGGTAAGCAGAATCGAGAAGCAGAGACTCCCCTGCCGCTTACACCACTCAATGCAAGTTTTCCACACCTGGTGGTAAATAGCCACCATGGCTTGCTTACGAGTCTGTAGCATATTCCATGTCACAGCAATTCCCCTGGACCTGTAGATACTGTTCTCAAGTGCCATACCGACAAAGCCATCTGAGGCAAATCTGGGTTCAGGGATGGGCCTTGACTTAGTTCATGGGTCTTCAACCTGTGGCCCTGCCTCAATAGGAAAACTGGCAGGGTATGCTGGGATGTGTAGTACCACAGCAGCTGGAGTGTCGCAGGTTAAATACCCATGAGTTAGTAAATCATCATGCAGTAAAGCGGTCCACATACCATGCCCTCTGTGGCCATGAGAACAGAGGGCATGGGCCATCTCCTGGCATGGGCCAGAACATGGGCCATCTCCCTCGATGTGCCGGTTCACATGCGGCAGCGGGGAGATGGGCAGGAACATGTACCCCAAGTGAAATGACAGCCTGGTAGTCAGAGCATTCATTAAGGTCTACTGAGGATCTTTACTGTAATATGGCAGCTTTTTGCTCACCTTGTAAACTATAAAGGTTGATCTTTAAATAACTCCATCACTCCACTTCACAAGCAGATGAACATGTAATGGTGCAATTCTTACTCACTGGGGTGAACCCTGTTCTAACTGGAAAAGTCAACCTCCCATTTGTCCACCTATGGAAAAAAGATGGCAGAGATGGCCAGTATGAATTTCTCTACGCACAGCATGAGGCAAGTGGTCTGACACAATGGCCTGGTGACTCCTAGTAATATCCTGCAGTTTATATGTGACAACCATAACTTTGTCTGACTGAACCCACAGAGGCTTGCCCCCAAAGATTTCCCTGAGCTGGGTCTGGACATTCGACACTGACAACAGTTTCCAGTAGATTAATGGAAAGGAAAGCCTTTAACCAGACACTATGAAACTGGAACCCCAGGGTCACTACACAGCAGCCCAATAGGCTGCCACCCATCTTGTCCACAGTCCAATCCAAGACAGAGGCCCTCATTCCGAGTTGTTCGCCCGCTAGCTGCTTTTAGCAGCTTTGCACACGCTAAGCCGCCGCCTACTGGGAGTGAATCTTAGCTTAGTAGAATTGCGAACGAAAGATTCGCATAATTGCGAATAGAAATTTCTTTGCAGTTTCTGAGCAGCTCGGGACTTACTCTGCCACTGCGATCAGTTCAGTCAGTTTCGTTCCTGGTTTGACGTCACAAACACACCCAGCGTTCGCCCAGCCACTCCCCCGTTTCTCCAGCCACTCCCGCGTTTTTCCCAGAAACGGCAGCGTTTTTCCGCACACACCCATAAAACGGCCAGTTTCCGCCCAGAAACACCCACTTCCTGTCAATCACACTCCGATCACCAGAACGATTAAAAATCCTTGTTATGCCGTGAGTAAAATACCTAACTTTTGAGTAAAATAACTAAGCGCATTCACGCTCTGCGAACCTTGCGCATGCGCAGTAAGCGACTAATCGCAATATAGCGAAACTCGGCAACGAGCGAACAACTCGGAATGAGGGCCAGAGAACTAACATTTGGTTAGGTTGGGGGAGTGAAGCCACAAAACCATGGATGTCTGCTTAAAGTTAACCACACGGTTTAAAAGATGGATCCATCCTAGGTTGGATTGTCGCCACCAACTGCTCAAACCAGGCTTCCATGGCCCTTGTGGCCCAGGTCTAAGCCAAGACTGGGTGAAGGATTGTCCTTGTAAGAGAAAACAATGGCTAAAGAAAAGCCTCACATTTGAGGTCTGTGGCGTCTTTCAATGTAGCTGCACTTATTGCGGGAAGGACTTTGTCTTTTGCTAACCAGGCAATAAAGTGACACTGAAGGAGGAACCTCCCAAACAGCCATGTCCTTATCTGTGAATGCATGTGTCAGACTTGAGCCAGGCACCAACCAACATGTCTGCAAAAGAAAACAATATCCAGCTTGTCTTTCTTAAGTGTAAAGGAGCCACGGACAGAGTCGGCCATAGGTATAGGCAAACTAGGCAATTGCCTAGGGCATTTGATATGCCTAGGGGCATCAGCAGATTCTGCTGATTAAAATGATATGCGGCATGCCTATATTCTGTGTGTAGCATTTCATATGCAGATACAGCCACAGTCTCACACAGTATATAGGCATGCTGCATATCATTTTAATCAGCAGGAGCTGCTTGTGCATTCTAGCCACATAGCAATGCAAATAAGATGCATTTTCATTAAAAAAATGTGCCCGACGTTCACATTGAGGCAAGATTTATGAGGACACATCTGTGTCCAAGCAGAGGCAGAGGTCACAGTGTTAGTGGCAGTGTGAGTGCTGTGTGCATGTGAGTGGGTTGGTTGTGCAGTAGTGTTCGGAATATGTGTAAGGAGCATTATGTGTGTCATGTAAAAATGCATTACTAATGTGTAACATATGTGTAAGGGGCACTATGTGTGTCATTATGTGTATAAGGGCATTAATAATGTGCAGCGTATGTGTAAGGGACATTATGTGTAAAAGGGCATTAATAAAGGTTGTCATAATGTGTAAGGCACATTATGTTTATAAGGACATTAATAATGTGTCTCATATGTGTAAGGGGCATTACTGTGTGGAATTATGTGTATAAATGCATTACTAATGTGTGGCATTATGTGTATAAGGTGCTCTACTATGTGGCGTTGCGTATAGAAATGGCACTACTGTGTCGTCTAATGTGAATAAAGAGCAATAGGGTGTGGTGAAATGTGAATAAGGAGCAATTCAGTGTGATGTAATGTGAATAAGGGGCTCTACTGTGAGAAATAACGTTTATAAGGTAAAGTGATACTACTGTAGGATGTAATATGAATTATGAACACTATTGCATGATCAAATGTGAATAAAGTTGCAGTACTGTGTAGCGCAATTGGAATTGGGGTTACTATTGTGTGGCCATACCCCTTGCCAGCAAAAACACACTCCTTTTTGGGCTGTGCGCCAAATGTGCGAACTGTTCCTATATTAAAATATAGGGGGTACAAACACCAAAATAAGGACTGCTATGGATGAGGGGTGATGGTGCTGGGAAAGAAGTGCAAGGTCAGAGGCGGAACCAGCGGTGGTGCTAGGGGGCACCAGCCAAAATCTTGCCTAGGGCATCATATTGGTTAGGGCCGGCTCTGGCCACGGAGACATGCGGCTCATCATCTATCTGCAAAGACTGAAAGATCTCCAGAACTAGGTTGCTAACCCCCAGACTGGTGGTAGAGCTTTCCTCCCAAGTAGATTGGTTGACCTACTCCTGGTCTAAAACCTCCCCCTCCTCACCCACAGAATCCTAAGAATCCTCACCCAGGGAATGGATACCAGGTGGAGCTTGGTGCTTCCCAGAACTGGTAATTGATGACTCCATGAATTTTTACAATTAAAAACATCTGCAGGACCAACCGAGGATCTAACAGATTTACTAGCTACCACAGAGGAAGACTGTGTAAGCAGAGGGCCCTGGAGGATCAGTAGGAAGCACTCACCTCTGCTTGGCTGTGGACATCATATACAACCCTCGCCAGAGCTGCAGTTGATTGGGCCATGGCCTTTGTAAAGGCAGGCAACAACTCAGCCGGAGAATACACACATGGGTTGACTAAGAGCCATGGTCTCACAAGCTGTACAGAGATGATCCTGCTCCACGATACCTCCAATAATCCATTAGAAAAGGCACCAATAGAAAATGGGTGAGTCAGCAGAAAGCTGCACACTTCAGAACTGGGGGGGTCATTCCGAGTTGTTCGCTCGTTGCCGATTTTCGCTGTGCTGCGATTTGTTGCTAATTGCGCATGCGCTAGGCACGCAGGATGCATGCGCTTAGTTATTTAACTAAACACTTAGCAGTTTTGCTGTGGATCCTGCGGCGCTTTTCAGTCGCACTGCTGATCGGTGAATGATTGACAGGAAAGGGGCGTTTCTGGGTGGTAACTGAGCGTTTTCCGGGAGTGTACTAAAAAACGCAGGCGTGTCAGGGAAAAACGTGGGAGTGTCTGGAGAAACGGGGGAGTGGCTGGCCGAACGCAGGGCGTGTTTGTGACGTCAAACCAGGAACTAAACGGACTAAGCTGATCGCAATCTGTGAGTAGGTCTGGAGCTACTCAGAAACTGCAAAGAATTATTTATTAGCAGTTCTGCTAATCTTTCGTTCGCTATTCTGCTAAGCTAAGATACACTCCCAGAGGGCGGCGGCCTAGCGTGTGCAATGCTGCTAAAAGCAGCTAGCGAGCGAACAACTCGGAATGAGGGCCTTTGTTTGAAAAACTAACTGCGCTCAAGAATACACAGAAACAACGTAAACTGACAATGCCAATATGTTATTAAAGAATATATTTATTAAATACAGTCAATAAATGTAACAATAAAATATCAAGAGAAAAGTATGGAAGAAAACTGCACAGTGAAGCTATAGCTTAAAAAATGCATCACCATGTAATGGTTAAACTATAAAAAAAACTGTATAAGAGAGGTAAAAAGCAGGTCAGGGGTAGCCGGCTAACCCCATGTACGCTCGGAGGATTCAAAGCCTCTGTAGAGATTTATTGGTCTGTGATCCTTTAATAGAGACAGACCGTCACAATAATGTAGAATAACAAACTGAGTGGTAGATCAGAATTTTGCTATTGGCGTCACTTACATTTCCCAGAATGGGAACCAGGTTTTTTTTTCAGGAGGCCAACAGGTGGTGGAATGCCTTATAGGTGTTGAATATGACTAAGGACCAAGTCACGTCCACTTAGATAAAATAGTGCGAAGGTATTAAGCGGACCAAGGTACCTGTGGCGTCCCACAGTTGTTACCTGGTCACACTGTGTAAGGAGAAGCTGTTTGCAGATGCCGTAGCATGGGCTACGCTCACCTCCAGTGATGTTCATGTTCACTTATAAAAGCCGGTGCTCAAGGATTTGCGTGCTGGACGCCGACTTAAGTCCCGCTGTACTCTGTAGTATCTTACCACTCCACGATCGGATCTAATGGTGCCCATACACTTGTGAGATAATCGGTGCTAACCTTCGATTTCGACCGGATCTGTGAGAGAAATCGAAGGGTTGTATGCACATTTTAGGTTCCTTGCAATGCGATGCGCGGGCACGCCGGTCGAATCTCGTGTCTCAAGATAGTATGTGCTGCACTTAATATTTATCGAATCACAGTGCGATTGCATGTATTTTTAAAAACACATGCGATATATAGCACTGCGATGCGCGATGGGCCCCCGCCGGGAGCGGATGGAGTCCGCTCCCACTCAGCTGTGAAGTGCCCATCACGTGATTACCATGCGATCTATCGCATGATCGCATGGTAATCACTTTGGCAGTTCAGGTGCGATGAAATCGGTTCAGATGCTGGGTTGTTGCCCTCCTACGGCCTCCTCCACGTCTCCTGATGTACTGGCCTGTCTCCTGGTAGCGCCTCCATGCTCTGGACACTACGCTGACAGACACAGCAAACCTTCTTGCCACAGCTCGCATTGATGTGCCATCCTGGTTGAGCTGCACTACCTGAGCCACTTGTGTGGGTTGTAGACTCCCGTCTCATGCTACCACTAGAGTGAAAGCACCACCAGCTTTCAAAAGTGACCAAAACATCAGCCAGAAAGCATAGGAGCTGAGAAGTGGTCTGTGGTCACCACCTGCAGAACAACTCCTTTATTGGGGGTGTCTTGCCAATTGCCTATAATTTCCACCTGTTGTCTATTCCATTTGCACAACAGCATGTGAAATTGATTGTCAATCAGTGTTGCTTCCTAAGTGGACAGTTTGATTTCACAGAAGTGTGATTGACTTGGAGTTACATTGTGTTGTTTAAGTGTTCCCTTTATTTTTTGGAGCAGTATATATATATATATATATATATATATATACATATATAAATATATATATATATAGGCAAATATTGGGTTGTACTAGGATGTTGTGATAGCATTTGGATAGCGCCAGGAACCAAGTTTTTAATGTTTAATTATGAATATGAAAATCTTAGAAATAACAGCACGGCACGCGCATGATGCACTGCAGCACAGAGACTACACAGCAGCCTCCGCAGGGGCTAAACACACATGGGGGAGGGGGGAGAGACATTAATACCTGGTGAGGAGAAACTAGTGCAATAGGTAGAATAAAGCAGCAAAGCCTTGGCCAAGCTTGTTTAAACGTTGCCTTGGAGACCTATTCAGCACTTCTGTTCAATATTTCTGCAGCAGCAACATAAGTTTCCACAGGGAAACATCGGGGGTGTAGAGATGGATCTGGATCCAGGTACCAACAGGTAAAGCTTTAGCTGTCCCAGGATGCATTGGGTCCCTCCTCTATAAAACCCCGCCTCCAGGCACTGTGAGCTCAGTTTTGAAGTTGATGCCTGCAGTAGCAGGACACTAAACAGCTCTGAAAGCTTTTTATTTATTGTTGAATTTGACTTTTCTTCATGAGCTTGCAGTACTATAAGTATGGGAGATTTCAGCGCTGCAACTCCAACATCCCCCATGCGGCGCTGCATACTCCCGCAGACTTGCCCGGGTACTTTCAGCAGGGACATCCACGCTGGGCACTACTGAGACACGCTTCCTGGGATCATGTGTCTGTCGGGGGAAGGGGGAGGGGCAGGTAAGAGAGTCTCCTAGCGGGATCCGCTGTTTGAATCACAATCCACCATGTTCTGGGAAGGCGGACCGCTGCGTTGGCGTGGACACTGTCACAGAGCGGGAGCCCCAGTAGACCACCAGGGCAATAGGAGCGCAGGTCAGGTGTTTTAACACCTAATTTAATGAGGCAGATTTCCCGCCCTTGAGCTGCCTGGGTGTAGTATGGTATGCCTGCGGCCAGGATCCCGACCGCCGCATACCGACAGCTGGGCGGTGCAAATGAGCCCCTTGCGGGCACGGTAGCGCGCCACACTATTGGGTGCCGGGATCCCAACAGCCGGCATACTGAATACCACCCAGCTGCCTCACTCTCCCCCTTCTCTCCCTCTTCCCTCACATGAGACTGGGCAGCCATCTTCAGCATAGCAGCAGCAGGTCTCCGGGATTGCTGGGCAAGGCCTCCCTGTAAAAACACCTGAACAGGACTGTTTTTTACATACACGTGAGTGTCCTACCTGTCTCATAAGGCAGCGCTAGTTGAGAAAAGTGTTCATTGTAGTTGATTTGTACGAGTTTCCTGCATTATCCTCCAGCCTCAGGGCTGTGCTGTGATATAAGGGTCCTTTGCAGCATTAATAGAATTGTATTACTGCTTTGTGTGTGACTGAGTGCCTTTATCTTCTGTCTGGTTTCACTTTAGTGCATCTCAGATATCTTTATTCCCTGGGCTGCGGTGCGTTTGGGTTAGAATTGCAGCTGACACAGAGTTTATCTATATCCGTATATAAGTATATTACATCTGTGTTGCAGTAACGTTATACCCTGTACTGATTATTTGCTTTTATCGTACTGTGAAAGTACACTTTGTTTTCATTGTCATAATGTCTAATAAAAAGGGCTGCAAAACGGCTGATGCCCCTATACTAATGTCATGCAGAGTATACTCAGCCGGTTTGTCTGAGGAGGACATGTCACATGACAGTCTTTGTGCTGTGTATTATACACCTCCCAGTCAGTCTGCTGCTCCTGCCCCTGCTCAGAAGCCTCCATGGGCAGTATGCTCATCATTATTGGGTACCCTGGTAGAACGTCTTGCACTTTCTATGGGTCTACCTGTGGCATTATCTCCTCAAATGGTCCCTATGGTAAACCCGCCATGGGCAGATAATTTGTCTAACCAACTGCAAATACTAAATCAGTCCCTGGCTAGACAGAAAGCTCCCTCAGGCCACACACATGGCCCTAGTCTTTCTAAGCGGGCTACTTCTTCCTCACAATCTACAATCCTCTCTGATGTCTCATCTGAAGGGGAGGGGGAGCATACTGCCCAATCTGACACATACTCCTGGGCTGCAGATGAAGAGGCTCCTATGATAGTGGATGTCCCTGCCCTGATAGATGCTATTAAGCATATTCTCCAACTCACTGAGGAGTAATCCACTACAGTGGCAAAGAAAACTGCTAAATTCAAAAAGCAGAAGGTGGTTAAAACTGAATTACTCCATTCTGATAATTTATTGCCCATTAGACGGGAACCCTGGACCACTCCAGGCAAGAAGTTTCCTGTTTCTAAAAGGGCATTGGCTCGTTATCCTCTGCCTGCAGAGATTTATAACAAATGGGAAAATCTGCCACCAGTAGATTGTCATGTCACCCGCCTCATGGTATCATGCACTCTGCCCGTTACTACGGTCACTTCTCTAAGGGAACCGACAGACATACGTATTGAGGGTTGCCTGAAGTCTATTTACTTCCTTACAGAGGCCGTCCATAGGCCTACTATAGCTCCTTCCTGGGCAGCAAAAGCAATTGAGGCTTGGGTTCAGACACTAGAGGATGAGCTACCTGAGGATACCTCTGGAGGAAGGTAAACAATATTTGTCTCATATTAAAACAGCTTCTTGTTACATTCAGGAAGCTTCATCTGAGGCTGGAGTGTTGGCCGCCAGGGCATCTGTTACATCCATTCTGTCATGCTGTATTCTGTGGTTGAGGTCGTGGAAAGTGGACCTGGATTCTAAGAAAACCTTGGAAGTCCTCCCCGTCACTGGGGATATTTTGTTTTGGGGAAGAACTGAATAAAATAGTGACTACATTGGCGGCTGCCAAGACAGCATTTCTACCCCCCACAAATCCTTCTCAGAAGGCTAAAAGCATCACTTTTCGCTCCTTTTGACCTCAGGGAAAAGCGAAAGGACAGTCTTTACCTAGACAGTTTTGCAATCCGAAATCCTCCAAGACCAAACAGTCCTACGCGGCTCGTCAGCCTACCACTAAACTCGACAAGCCAACAGCCTGACGGGGCAGGCCTCCCCCTGTGGGACCCCAGGGTGGAAGGCCAACTTCTGCACTTCACAAAGGTTTGGCACACGACAACTGCAGACGCCTGGGTGCTAGAAGTGGTCGCTCACAGGTACACAGTCTCATTCAAGGGACGTTCCCATCACCAGTACTTCACCAAGGGCCTTCCATCGGACCCGATAAAGGCACAAACTCTGCAAACTGTGGTCAATACGCTCCTGCTTACGGGAGTGATTATGCCGGTTCCTCAGTCCCAAAGGACCTTGTTTATAGTTCCAAAGCCCAACAGGTCACACCGGCCTATTCTCAACCTAAAGTCGTTGAACAAGTTTGTGAGAGTATCCAAGTTTCGTATTGAAACGTTGCGCTCAATAGTTCTGGCTATGGCACCTGGAGACT